>NC_083590.1:38634181-39006681 GCF_027579695.1 Neoarius graeffei | reverse complement strand
GCTTGATGCAAGTCAGACCCATATCTAGAACATTATCCATCAAGTAGTGTATCAAGTCTTTAGTGTGAGTCAATGATTAACTCCAAATCTTAAAATGCATCAACCAGTCATGAGACTATTAAAGATGTATTGAAGAAACAAAACTTAATGGAGTGCAAAGAAAAGAGAGGTGGGATACGAAGGGCATGTATATTCTTAACAGAAATCAGCATGTGTGAGGTCTTTTTAAAGGGGAACTGAAGGCAAACTTTTTATGATCAAAATTCTATTTATCTTATTTTATTAAATACAGGAATGCATTTTTGATAGCTATTTTGTCACTGCTATAGAAAGTTATGAGTGTTTGAAATATGCTCTGTAATATATCAGTTCATATGTCAAAGCAATGGCCGTAAACAAGATTCGTTGAGACCTGTGGGAGACATCATAGGAAGTAAAATGTACAGCGGAAATCAAAGTGACCAACATCTGTCAACATTCCCTGTGTCCGAAATCACTCACTCGTTCACTACTCCCTATATAAGGAATTACAATATAGAGGACTATATAGTGAGCTCATTGGTAAAATGAAAAAAAAAAAAAAAAAACGCTTTCGGACACTAGTCCATCACGTTGGTATTTACGTCATTACTGTCACACAATTACAACGTGCCGAATAAGTTGGCTGGTGGGTTCAAAATAATATATACATGCATGTGTTTTTGTGATAAATCCATATTATACAGAGCATATTTCCCACATTAATAAATACAAAGTACCTGCATCTTTCAGTTTTTTTAAATCAAGGCTGAATACTTTCTTCTTTGCCGCTGCCTTTTATTAAGTCAAATTTGAGACTTTTAATTTGATTTCTTTCAACGTGCCCTCTTTTGAATGCTGATGTAATCAAGCTGGAAGATTTGTTTGTTTTGATAGCAATCAGGAAAGTTTGAAAAAAGTAGGCAGTAATCGTCATTTAAACTCGTTTTTGTGCAATATTTTGTTTGGAAAACAGTTTTCAAAATGGCAGCATTGACACCTGGCTGACACTTCACGTTTCGAAGTCTCGCACAAGTCTTGTGAAGATTGTGTGGATAAGCGACGCCTGCCATGGACCAAACAAACTACATTCAATGTGGCTAAAAACTGAATAGGCCAATAAGTATAATATTTAATTGCAATTAGTTGCCAATACAAGTCACAATATAAGGTTACTAAAACCAAAAAATGTAACTGAATAACATTAATATATATATATATATATATATATATATATATATATATATATATATATATATATAAAATCTCCTTCTCACCCCCGGCGGGGGGGGGGGAGTGGTATCCATGTCATCCTCAAGCTCGGGTCCTCTACCAGAGGCCTGGGAGTTTGAGGGTTCTGCGCAGTATCTTCGATGTTCCTAGGACTGCGCTCTTCTGGACTGAGGCTTCAGATGTTGTTCCTGGGATTTGCTGGAGCCACTCTCCCAGTTTGGGGGTTACTGCCGCAAGTGCCCCCACTACCACGGGGACCACGCAACCCTTACATCCATTCCAGCTGCTCTTTCAACCCTTGATACTTCTCAAGTTTCTCATGTTCCTTCTTCCTGATGTTGGCGTCAGCTGGGATCGCCACATCTATCACCACCACCCTCTTCTGCTCTTTGTCCACCACCACTATGTTCGGTTGGTTAGCCAGGATCTGTTTGTCAGTCTGAAAGCTGAAGTCCCACAGAACCTTGGCCCTGTTGTTCTCAGCCACCTTCTGTGGTATGGCCCATTGGGACTTGGGTACTTCTATTCCATACTGGTTGCAGATGTTCCTGTATACTATCCCAGCCACTTGGTTGTGCCTCTCCATGTACACTGATCCAGCTAGCATCTTACACCCTGCTACTATGTGCTGGACTGTTTCAGGGGCTTCTTTGCACAGTCTGCATCTTGGGTCTGATCTACTCTGGTAGATCTTGGCCTCTATGGCTCTTGTGCTTATGGCCTGTTCTTGTGCTGCCATGATTAGTGCCTCTGTGCTGTCTGTCAGTCCTGCATTATCCAGCCACTGGTAGGATTTCTTGATATCAGCCACTTCCTCTATCTGACGGTGGTACATGCCATGTAGGGGTTTGTCTCTCCAGGTTGTCTGTTCCTCCTCCTCCTCTGCACTCTCATCAGGGTTCTGCTGCCTGAGACATTCACTTAGCAGTTCATCCTTTGGGGCCATCTTTCTGATGTATTCTCGGATTTTCAATGTTTCATCCTGGACCGTGGTCTTGATGCTCACTAGCCCTTGGCCTCCCTCTTTCCGCTTAGTGTATAGTCTCAGGGTGCTGGACTTGGGGTGGAACCCTCCATGCATGGTGAGGAGCTTTCTAGTCTTGATATCTGTGGCTTCTATCTCCTCCTTTGGCCAGTTTATGATACCAGCGGGGTATCTGATGACTGGTAGTGCGTACATGTTGATGGCTCGGACATTGTTCTTACCATTCAGCTGACTTTTCAGGACCTGCCTTACTCTCTGGAGGTATTTGGCTGTGGTTGACTTCCTTGTGGCTTCTTCATGGTTTCCATTAGCCTGTGGGATGCCAAGGTACTTGTAGCTGTCTTGGATATCACCTATGTTGCCCTCTGGTAGGTCAATCCCCTCAGTCCGGATCATCTTGCCTCTCTTTGAGACCATCCGGCCACACTTGTCCAATCCGAATGACATCCCTATGTCATCACTGTAGATCCGGGTGGTGTGGATCAGCGAGTCTATTTCTCGCTCGTTCCTGGCAAACAGCTTGATGTCATCCATGTAGAGCAGGTGGCTGATTGTTGCCCCACTACGGAATCAGTACCCATAGGCACTCTTCGTGATGATCTGACTGAGGGGGTTCAGGCCTATGCAGAACAGCAGTGGTGATAGCGCATCTCCTTGGTCTGTCTCTTCTTACAGTCTCGGGCAACTGTTCTATCGACCAGTAGCTGGTGCTTGGCTCCTCTGGTGTTACTGCCAATTCCTTTCTGTGCCTCGCTCATATATTGAGCCACATGCTTACTCATTTTTGCTGCAATGATGCCTGACAGGGCCTTCCATGTTGTGCAGAGACAGGTAATTGGCCGGTAGTTGTATGGGATGGGTCCCTTCTGGGGGTCCATCATGATTAGGACTGTCCTGCCTTGGGTTAGCCATTCTGGGTGGGTTCCATCCCTCAGCAGCTGGTTCATCGTTCATGGAGTGCAGTTAGCTTCTTCAGCCAGTACATATGGATCATATCGGGGCCTGGTGCTGTCCAGCTCTTCATCTTTGACACTCTTTCTTGGACGTCTGCCATTGAGATGGTTACTGGTTCTTGTTCTGGGAGGTTGCTGTGGTCAGCTCTTAGGTCCACTAACCATTGGGCATCGGTGTTGTGTGATGCCTTTCTTTCCCGTATGTCTTTCCAGTATTTTTCCACCTCAGCTCTTGGTGGGTCTGACCGGTTGTTGTTCCCCTGCCACTGAGAATACACCTTGGCTGGTTCAGTGGAGAACAGCTTGTTTATTCTCCTGGCCTCTCCCTCCTTGGTGTATCTCTTCAACCGGGTGGCCAGAGCTGTTAGTCGCTGTTTGGCAGTTTCGAGTGCCTCTGGTATGGAAAGTGAGTTGTACTTCCTGGGTGCCCCTTTATTCACCATGTTCCCTTTCTGTAGTTCAGCTAGCTGGCTAACTTCTCTCTGTGCTGCCTTTATCTTGGTCTCTAATCGTCTCTTCTTGTTTGTTATGTCCCGAGCCCACCTTGTGTCCAAGCATCTCCATGATTACTGTTCTTGTGGAGATTGTCTTCAGAGCAGCATTCACATCTACTAGTAGATCTTCTGAAGGTACTTGGCAACTCAGCTTCGGTATTCGTCAGGGGCTCCAGGTTTCCAGTTGGGTCACGATCTTCCTTCTTGGGGCTTGGTACCCAATCTCTGGTTGTGGGGATGATGACATCTCCCCCTTGCTGTAGCATCGTTGTTGTATTTCATTAATCTCTAGTTGTGATATGTTGCCGGATGTTGGAACACTGGGCTAATAGCTGTTTCTATGTTAGCCTTGATTGTGGGTTTCAAAGTATCCAATGGTCCACATTCACTACATGTATCCCCTCTCTCTGGGATTGCTTGTATAGTAGCATTCCAGCAAATCCGTATTTTCTGTCCTCGTCCATCGATGTCTTGTTCCAGTAGTCCATTTCTCATCAGTTTGCCCTGGTTCCCTAGCAACTGACACAGACCTTGTTGACCCGGGCGACGTCTGAGCCGGTATGACTCTATCAGTTATGTCTTCACTCATGCCTGAGGTAGGCTGATATATCATGAGGGGTTTTTGCCTAAGGACCCTTACTGGATGATGTTTTGCCGCGACCGGGATTCGAACCCCGATCTCCTGCATCGTAGTCAGTGAGCGTTACCACTGTACTATCCAGCTAATTGATATATATATATATATATATATATATATGTGTGATATATATATTGTAGCAGCGGGGGTGTGGTCAAGTGCCGGTCTGTGACCGGAGGGCGGAGTCAGGGAAGGTAAGTGGCAGAATCACTACACCTGATGTCAATTAACCTTTGTTTGTGTGTCTTCCCAGTGACCGCACCCTATATAAAGAGAGAGAGAGAGCAGAGGAAGTGAGCTCTCTCCTGAACCAGCCAAGTTGTGTGTGTGTGTGTGTGTGTGACTGGGAGAGTATTTGTGTCTGAAAAGAACAAATAAATTGAGTTATGGAACTTTATTCTGGCCTGCTGTCTTTCTGTGCTCCTCCCCCTCCTACAAACTGCTACAGTGGTGCCGAAACCCAGGACGGAGCACAAGAAAAGAACGGCCCAGCAGAGCCAGCACCAGGCACTAGTCACCCTCCGGAAGGAGCAAGAACGCCGGTTCGAGGCCCTGGTGCTGGTGCCGCAGGAAGATCGACAGGCGTTCCGGCACCTCCTCGCGTCGGCGGGGTCCACCATCTCCACCGCCGCGGTCCCTTCTTCCCTCACCCTAACTAAGATGGGCCCGTAGGACGACCCCGAGGCCTTCCTCATGCTCTTCGAACAGGCAGCAGAGGCCTCGGGCTGGCCGGTGGAACAGCGCGCTGCGCGCCTCCTCCCCCTGCTAACGGGCGAGGCACAGCTGGCCGCGCTACAGCTCCCCGCCGACTGCCGGCTGGCCTATGCGGACCTTCGCCGGGCCATCCTCCAGCGGGTGGGGCACAGCCCCGAACAACAGCGACAGCGCTTCCGCGCTCTGCGTCTGGAGGAAGTCGGCCGGCCGTTCGCATTTGGCCAGCAGCTCCGGGACGCCTGCTGGTGGTAGTTGAGGGCCGACAACCGTAACGCCGAGGGAATCCTCGATCAGGTGGTGCTGGAGCAGTTCATCGGCCTCCTGCCAGAGGGAACCGCGGAGTGGGTCCAGTGCCACCGCCCGGCATCGCTGGATCAGGCCATCGAGGTGGCAGAGGACCACTTGGCGGCTGTTCCGACGGCAGGACAGTGGACATCCTCTTCTCTCCTCTCCTCTCTCTCTCCCCCTCTCTCCTCCTGTGTCTCGTCCTCGCCCCGTTCCCCCACTGTGGAGGCGGGGGCTGGCCCCACCCCAGCCGGCTCGTCGCACCCACAGTTCCCTCCCGTTTTCCCCTTCTGTGTCTGTCTCTTCCCCCCCTCAGGTGAGTGAGCCCCAGGGCGCCGGTGCAGAGAGGAAGCCTGGGCCAGTTTGCTGGTGCTGCAGGGAGCTGGGCCGCCTCCAACAGCAGTGTTCGGCAATGAAAATGAGTGCGGTGGTTCGGATCCCCGACGCCCCAGGAGCTGCCCTTGATCGGGCCGGAGTGTATCGCATACCGGTGAGTATCCAAGGGGATACATAGCAGGTGTTGGTGGATTCTGGTTGTAATCAGACCTCAATTCACCAAAGCCTGGTGCAAGACGAGGCATTGGGGGGAGCACAGGGGGTGAAGGTGTTGTGTGTGCACGGGGGTGTTCACAGCTACCCTTTGGTGTCAGTCCACATTTTTTTCCGATGGGAAAATTTTAGAGTAAAGGCGGCGGTTAATCCTCGCCTCACCCACTCGATAAGTTTGGAGACTGATTGGCCGGGATTTGGGGAGTTGATGAGTCATTTAGTGAAGAGTGGGTCCTGCCGTAGTTTAGCAGGGAGAGGTCCTAGTGTCGCTTTGGCGGGAGCAGCTGTCACAGAGCTGTATACGTCATCTCTGCGTCAGAGTGAGGAGCAGCAGGCTCCTCCTCCCTCTCTCGGGGAATCCTTTGCAGATTTCCCGTTAGAGCAGTTGCGAGACGAGACTCTGCGGCATGCGTTTGACCAAGTGAGAGTAATTGATGCTCAAACGCTCCAGCCAGACGCCACACCGTCCTTCCCCTATTTTTCTATTATGAAAGATAGATTATACCAAGTGACGCAGGACACTCAGACGAAAGAGCAAATCACACTGCTTTTGATTCCAAAAAGCCGCCGGGAATTGGTATTCCAGGCGGCTCACTTTAATCCCATGGCTGGACACTTAGGGCAGGATAAAACACTTGCCCGAATAATGGCCCGGTTCTATTGGCCAGGGATTCGTGGCGATGTCCGTAGGTGGTGTACGGCGTGCCGCGAATGCCAGTTAGTAAATCCAGCGGCCATTCCAAAAGCGCCTTTGCACCCTCTACCATTAATCGAGACCCCGTTTGAAAGAATTGGGATGGATCTCATCGGGCCATTAGATCGGTCAACATGAGGGTACCGCTTTATATTAGTCCTGGTGGACTATGCAATGCGATACCCGGAAGCAGTGCCTCTTCGCAATATCTCAGCATGTAGTATTGCGGAGGCACTCTTCCGCATCATCTCCCGAGTTGGAATCCCGAAAGAGATTCTGACTGACCAAGGCACCTCGTTTATGTCACGTACACTGAACGAACTGTATGGGTTATTAGGTATTAAGCTGATCCGCACCAGCGTGTATCACCTACAAACGGATGGTTTAGTTGAACGGTTCAATCACACTATCAAGAATATAATTAAAAAATTCATAAATGAGGACGCATGTAATTGGGATAAGTGTCTCGAACCCCTGTTGTTGTTTTCAGTGCGAGAGGTCCCCCAAGCCTCCATGGTGTGTCTATGTGTGTGTGACTGGGACAGTATTTGTGTCTGAAAAGAACAAATAAATTGACTTATGGAACTTTATTCTGGCCTGCCATCTTTCTGTGCTCCTCCCCCTCCTACGAACTGCTACATATATATATATATATATATATATATATATATATATATATATATATATACACAGTGGGGCAAAAAAGTATTTAGTCAGTCACCAATTGTGCAAGTTCTCCCACTTAAAAAGATGAGAGAGGCCTGTAATTTTCATCATAGGTATACCTCAACTATGAGATACAAAATGAGAAAAAAAAATCCAGAAAATCACATTGTCTGATTTTTAAAGAATTTATTTGCAAATTGTAGTGGAAAATAAGTATTTGGTCAATAACAAAAGTTCATCTCAATACTTTGTTATATACCCTTTGTTGGCAATGACAGAGGTCAAATGTTTTCTGTAAGTCTTCACAAGGTTTTCACACACTGTTGCTGGTATTTTGGCCCATTCCTCCATGCAGATCTCCTCTAGAGCAGTGATGTTTTGGGGCTGTCGCTGGGCAACACGGACTTTCAACTCCCTCCAAAGATTTTCTATGGGGTTGAGATCTGGAGACTGGCTAGGCTACTCCAGGACCTTGAAATACTCCTTACGAAGCCACTCCTTCATTGCCCGGGCGGTGTGTTTGGGATCATTGTCATGCTGAAAGACCCAGCCACATTTCATCTTCAATGCCCTTGCTGATGGAAGGAGGTTTTCACTGAAAATCTCACGATACATGGCCCCATTCATTCTTTCCTTTACATCAGGGGTGTCAAACCTGATCCATAAAGGGCCGTGTGGCTGCAGGTTTTCATTCCAGCCATGCAGCAGCACCCTGATTTGGCTTATTCAATCAACTGACACACCCACCCTTTAATCAAGGGTGGGTGTGGCTGCAAGTATTTGACTGTGTGAAGACAGTTCAGTTGATTGAATGAGCCAAGTCAGGTGTGCTGCTGCATGGCTGGAATGAAAACCTGCAGCCACAAGGCCCTTTATGGATCAGGTTTGACACCCCTGCTTTACATGGATCAGTCGTCCTGGTCCCTTTGCAGAAAAACAGCCCCAAAGCATGATGTTTCCACCCCCATGCTTCACAGTAGGTATGGTGTTCTTTGGATGCAACTCAGCATTCTTTCTCCTTCAAACACGACAAGTTGAGTTTTTACCAAAAAGTTCTATTTTGGTTTCATCTGACCATATGACATTCTCCCAATCCTCTTCTGGATCATCCAAATGCTCTCTAGCAAACTTCAGATGAGCCTGGACATGTACTGGCTTAAGCAGGGGGACACGTCTGGCACTGCAGGATTTGAGTCCCTGGCGCCGTAGTGTGTTACTGATGGTAGCCTTTGTTACTTTGGTCCCAGCTCTCTGCAGGTCATTCACTAGGTCCCCCCGTGTGGTTCTGGGATTTTTGCTCACCATTCTTGTGATCATTTTGACCCCACAGGGTGAGATCTTGCATGGAGCCCCAGATCGAGGGAGATTATCAGTGGTCTTGTATGTTTTCCATTTTCTAATAATTGCTCCCACAGTTGATTTCTTCACACCAAGCTGCTTACCTATTGTAGATTCAGTCTTCCCAGCCTGGTGCAGGTCTACAATTTTGTTTCTGGTGTCCTTTGACAGCTCTTTGGTCTTGGCCATAGTGGAGTTTGGAGTGTGACTGTTTGAGGTTGTGGACAGGTGTCTTTTATACTGATGACAAGTTCAAACAGGTGCCATTAATACAGGTAATGAGTGGAGGACAGAGGAGCCTCTTAAAGAAGAAGTTACAGGTCTGTGAGAGCCAGACATCTTGCTTGTTTGTAGGCAACCAAATGCTTATTTTACCGAGGAATTTACCAATTAATTCATTAAAAATCCTACAATGTGATTTCCTGGATTCTTTCCCCCCATTCTGTCTCTCATAGTTGAAGTGTACCTATGATGAAAATTACAGGCCTCTCTCATCTTTTTAAGAGGGAGAACTTGCACAATTGGTGGCTGACTAAATACTTTTTTGCCCCACTGTGTATATATATATATATATATATATATATATATATATATATATATATATATATATATATAAGGGTTGCATAGCTGTACATTCTTACTAGTCAATCAGTATTTAAAAAGAAGTAATGGAGTAGTCGACTAGTTTTGTGGCAATCACAAATTTTCCAAGCATGTCTCCTCTGATTACATTGATTAATTTGTTAAAGAATTCCTGAAAGCTATGGAGGCGCAATGACCAGTCTGTATGGCATTACCAGATATTCATTAGTAACATGAGGCCATCCTGAAGGCCATCTTCCATTCATCATCCTCTTTCATTTGGTTGGAGGCACATCAAAGGTCAAACTTGGTAGAGATGGTAATTGTTTTGAGTTGTTCCAGAGTTGATGGCACCAGAGGCAGTGGGAATCTATGTTTTACTGTGATTTGGTTCAAGCCAACAGAACACATGCAGGGACAAAGGCCTCCTTTCCTCTTCACAGAGAAGAATCCTGCAGATGTGGAAGAGGTAAAGGGTCTCATATAGCACTGCTGCAAATCCTCAGAGATCTATTATTACATGGTTTTGTGTTCTGTGGAATTTAGTGGGTAGATGTGTAATCAGACTGGTGTGGTGCCTGACAGCAGGTCGATAGCACAGTCATAAGGTTTGTGTAGAGGTACCATGCATGCTCTGGAATATACTAAACACTTCAGTGAACTCAGCATAGCATTCAAAGCTCATAATTTATTGGGCGAGACAAGACAGGCAGTTCTCGTGACGGTGATGGATCAGGCTGTGATTTCCTTTTCATTCCATGCGGTTCTTGGGTTGTAGTATTGAAATCAGGGTAAACTGAACACAATGAGATTATTATTGGATTCCATGACAAGAAAGGAAAAATTCTGTATGTGCAGAACACTGGTGTGGAGGTGTATCTCAGCAGTTTAGTAATTTATGACCAACTTATTGACTGTTTTTTCATCTACTGTTTGGACATGAATGGGGTCCTTTAGTGGATATACAGGAATCCCAATGTGATGAACTGTATTGGCATTTATATTTATGTCTATGTGTCTTCCCAGTGACCGCGCCCTGCTTAAGGAGGGAGAGCGAGAGCAGAGGAGCTCTTCCCCGAACCAGACGCCGATTGTGTGTGTGTGTCTGTAAATTTCGCAGTAATTGTTTGCTGAAAAGCGTAGCAATAAAACGCTGTATCAACCTGAACTCTGTCCTGCCATCTTCTGTGCTCCACCCTTATACAAGAACCGCTACAGTGGTGCTGAAACCAGGGATCTGGAGCGCAGACACCGAACAGCCCCATGGAGTCTTCCCCGTTCGCCGACCTGGTCCACGCCCTCGCCATGGCCCAGCAAAGCCAGCACCAGGTGCTAGTCACGCTCCGTAAGGAGCAGGAGCAGCGATTCGAGGCCCTGGTGTTGGCCCAGCAAGAGGATCGACAGGTGTTCCGGCACATCCTCGTGTTGGCGGGGTCTACCAACGCTCCCACCGCGGGCCCGTCCCCCCTCACCCTGACAAAGATGGGCCCACAGGATGACCCCGAGGCTTTCATCATGCTCTTTGAGCAAGTCACAGAGACCTCGGGGTGGCCGATGGATCAACACGCAGCGCGCCTCCTCCCCCTGCTAACGGGGGAGGCGCAGCTGGCCACGCTACAGCTCCCCGCCGACCTCCGGCTGGCCTACATGGACCTTCGCCGGGCTGTCCTCCAGCGTGTGGGGCACACCCCCAAACAGCAGCGCCAGTGCTTCCGCGCTTTGCGCTTGGAGGAAGTCGGCCGGCCATTTGCGTTTGGCCAGCAACTCCGGGACGCCTGCTGGCAGTGGCTGAGGGCCGACAACCGCGATGCCGAGGGGATCGTCGACCAGGTGGTACTGGAGCAGTTCATCGCGCGCTTGCCAACAGGAACCGCGGAGTGGGTCCAGTGCCACCGCCCAGCATCGCTGGATCAGGCCATCAAGCTGGGGCAGGACCATTTGGCGGCTGTCCCAGCGGCAGGACAGCAGACAGCCTCTTCTCTTCTCTCCTCTTCTCTCTCTCTCTCCCCCTCCTCCTGTGTCCCGTCCTCGCCTCATTCCCCCACCGTGGAGGCGGGGGCCGGCGCCACCCCAGCCGGCCCGCCGCACCCACGGTGCCCTCCCATTTCTCCCTTCTGTGTCTGTCTCTCCCCCCCTCAGGTGAGTGAGCCCCAGAACACCGGTGCAGAGAGAAAGCCCGGGCCGGTTTGCTGGCGCTGCGGGGAGCCGGGCCACCTCTAACAGCAGTGCATGGCAATGGAGGTGGGCATGGTGGTTCAGATCCCTGATGCGCCAGGAGCCACCCTCGATCAGGCTGGAGCATATCGCAGACTGGTGAGTATTCAAGGGGATACAAATCAGGCGTTGGTGGATTCCGGTTGTAATCAAACCTCAATTCACCAAAGCCTGGTGCAAAACGAGGCATTGGGGGGAGCACAGGGGGTGAAGGTGTTGTGTGTACACGGGGATGTTCACAGCTACCCTTTGGTGTCGGTCCACATTGTTTTCCGAGGGAAAAAAATTATAGTAAAGGCGGCGGTTAATCCTCGCCTCACCCACTCGGTAATTTTGGGGACTGATTGGCCGGGATTCAGGGAGTTGATGAGCCGTTTAGTGGAGAGTGGGTCCTGCCATACTTCAGCAGGGGGAGGTCCCGGTGTTGCCTTGGCAGGAGTAGCTGTCACAAAGCCGTCTACGTCATCTCCGCGTCAGAGTGAGGAGCCACAGGCTCCTCCTCTCTCTCTTGGGGAATCCCTTGCAGATTTCCAGTTAGAACAGTCGCGAGACGAGACTCTGCAGCATGCATTTGACCAAGTGAGAGTAATCAATGGTCAAATGCTCCCGCCGAATGCCACCCTGTCCTTCCCCTATTTTTCTATTATGAAGGATAGATTATACCGAGTGACGCAGGACACTCAGGCGATGTTCGTTGGTGGTGTACGGCGTGCCACGAATGCCAGTTAGTAAATCCAGCGGCCATTCCAAAAGCGCCTTTGCACCCTCTACCATTAATCGAGACCCCGTTCGAAAGAATTGGGATGGATCTCGTTGGGCCATTAGATCGGTCAGCACGAGGGTACCGCTTTATATTAGTTCTGGTGGACTATGCAACGCGATACCCGGAAGCAGTGCCTCTGCACAATATCTCAGCATGCAGTATTGCGGAGGCGCTCTTCCGCGTTATCTCCCGAGTTGGAATCCCGAAAGAGATTCTGACTGATCAAAGCACCACATTTATGTCACGGACACTGCGCGAACTGTATGGGTTATTGGGGATTAAGCCGATCCACACCAGCGTGTATCACCCACAAACAGACGGTTTAGTTGAACGGTTCAACCGCACCCTCAAGAATATAATTAAAAAATTCGTAAGTGAGGACGCACGTAATTGGGATAAGTGGCTCGAGCCCTTGCTGTTTTCAGTGCAAGAGGTCCCCCAAGCCTCTACGGGGTTCTCCCCATTCTAATTATTATATGGGCGTAAGCCGCGCGGCATTCTAGATGTGCTGTGGGAAAATTGGCAGGTGGGACCTTCACAAAGCAAAAACGAAATTCAATACGTTATGGACCTGCGCGCAAAACTCCACACCCTCACCCACCTAACCCAGGAGAATTTGCGGCAGGCCCAAGAACGGCAAACCCGCCTGTACAATAAGGGTATGCGCCTTAGAGAGTTCGCACCGGGAGATAAAGTACTCGTACTGTTGCCCACATCGAGCTCCAAATTGGTCGCCAAGTGGCAAGGACCCTTTGAGGTCACACGGCGAGTCGGGGATGTCGACTACGATGTGAGGTGAACGGACAGGGGTGGGGCGCTACAGATTTACCACCTCAATCTGCTTAAACTCTGGAATAAGGAGGTCCCCGTGGCGTTGGTGTCGGTGGTTCCGGAGAAGGCGGAGCTAGGGCCGGAGGTTCAAAAAGGGGCATTAGCGGCATGTACCCCTCCAGTCCCCTGTGGAGACCACCTCTCCCCGACCCAACTTGCGGAGGTCGCCCAGTTGCAGACCGAGTTTTCGGATGTGTTCTTGCCCCTGCCCGGTCGCACTGACCTCATAGAGCACCACATAGAGACGCCCCCGGGGGTGGTAGTGCGTAGCCGCCCTTACAGGCTACCCGAACACAAAAAAAAGGTGGTTCGGGAAGAACTCGAGGCCATGCTCGAAATGGGCATCGTCGAGGAGTCCCACAGTGACTGGAGCAGCCTGGTGGTCTTGTTACCCAAGGCCGACGGGTCGGTCCGATTCTGTGTGGACTACAGAAAAGTCAACGTGGTATCTAAATTTGATGCGTACCCAATGCCTCGGATTGATGAGTTGCTCGATCGACTAGGCACAGCTCGCTTTTATTCGACACTGGATTTGACAAAGGGATACTGGCAGATCCCCTTGACTCCACTATCCTGAGAAAAAACCGTTCAGATTACACCAATTCGTCACACTTCCTTTTGGGCTGTTTGGGGCACCCGCTACGTTTCAGCGGCTGATGGACAGGGTTCTCTGCCCGCATGCCACTTATGCGGCAGCTTACCTTGATGACATTATTGTCTATAGCAATGACTGGCCGAGGCACCTCGAACATCTGAGGGCCGTCCTTAGGTCGCTGAGGCGAGCGGGGCTCACAGCCAACCTAAAGAAGTGTGCGATTGGGCGGGTGGAAGTACGGTATCTGGGCTTCCACCTGGGCAACAGGCAGGTGTGTCCCCAAATTAACAAGATGGCAGCAATTGCGGCCTGCCCGAGGCCCAAGACCAAAAAGGGGGTGAGACAGTTCCTGGGGCTGGCTGGCTATTATTGTAGGTTTATACCTAATTATTCGGACATCACCAGCCCGCTGACTGATCTGACTAAAAAGGGGGCACCAGATCCGGTCCAGTGGACGGAGCAATGCCAGCGGGCTTTCTCTGAGGTAAAGGCTGCACTGTGTGGGGGGCCACTTTTACACTCCCCTGACTTCTCTCTCCCCTTTATGTTGCAGACGGATGCGTCGGACAGAGAGCTGGGGGCTGTTTTGTCCCAGGAGCTGTAGGGGGAGGACCGCCCAGTCTTGTACATCAGCAGGAAGCTGTCGGTGTGTGAGGGGCGCTACAGCACCATTGAGAAAGAGTGCTTGGCGATCAAGTGGGCGGTTCTTGCCCTCCGTTACTACCTGCTGGGACGCCCTTTCACCCTCTGTTCGGACCACGCGCCCCTCCAGTGGCTCCACCGCATGAAAGATGCCAATGCGCGGATCACCCATTGGTATCTGGCACTCCAGCCCTTTAATTTCAAGGTGGTCCACAGGCCGGGGGCGCAGATGGTCGTGGCGGACTTCCTCTCCCGTCAAGTGGGGGGGGAGTCAGCTGCAGGCCGGACGGCCGCCCGGCCTGAGTCGGGCGGTGGGGGTATATGGCAGCAGGGGCGTGGTCAAGCACCGGTCTGTGACAGGAGGGTGGAGTCAGGGAAGGTAAGTGGCAGAATCACTACACCTGATGTCAATTAACCTGTGTCTGTGTGTCTTCCCAGTGACCGCGCCCTATATAAAGAGAGAGAGAGAGCAGAGGAAGTGAGCTCTCTCCTGAACCAGCCAACTTGTGTGTGTGTGTCTGTAAATTTCGCAGTAATTGTTCGCTGAAAAGTGTAGCAATAAAACGCTGTATCAACCTGAACTCTGTCCTGCCATCTTCTGTGCTCCACCCTTATACAAGAACTGCTACAGTGTGTGTGTGTGTGTGTGTGTGTGTGTGTGTGTATGAAGTAGTAAAATCACTGAAAAGTGTCAAAATAAAAAAAGAACACACCTGTTCTGAAGGCTGCTTCCAGTTCCTCTGTTTCTCACAAGTTAAAGAATTGTTACAAATCGTAATCATATGACTTTGAATATGGATATGTGCTTGACTGGAGGTTGTGTGATGAGGTTGTGGGCTGAGGATCATGGGAATTGTAGCAGATGCAACTTCATGACTGACAATGATGTAATAATTGAGGATAGGATTGGATGCAGTAAGTGTGTATGAAAAGAGTGCTTTTTCTAGTTATTCCAGAAATCAAAATAAACAAGTATACTTGTCTCAGAGAATGAGAAGTCCATAAGTGGGCTTCACTGTGGGCACCACAGGGTTTCAGAACATGTCAAAAGCCAATGCAGAGCTAGTGAAGGAAAAAAGAAGGTCTAAAAATTTGCATACTGATAGGTCAGGAAAATAAGCAGACAAAGGTTGGCCTACCACTAGAGGATAATCAGGCTGATTTTGGGTGTGATTTGTCTCTTCTGATAATTGTGGAGGCATTCCCGAATCAAGGCTGGAAGCAAAAATCTGCCCAAATAATCCTGTAGTGTGAGAGATTTACAGACATGGTAAGTGACTGGATTGGAGCCTCCCCAATCTAGAATCATGTTTGATATTTATATTAACGTTTGATATTTGTGACTAGAAATTGTGTAGTGTGAAAGGAAGAGTGATGGAATATTGAGCAGAGAGCAAACTGACTGGTAAGCATCATGTTTAGCACAGCATTTCTAAGGCAGTGGAAAGTCAGAGAATGCATGAAAATACACTGCAACTCCACTATAACAAACTCCTTGGGGAACGTCCAAATAGTTCATTATATCAAAAAGTTCATAATATTAAAACGGACTCACTTGTCACAGCAAATACTCATGTTATATGTGAAATTTTAGGCACATTCTCCTTATCACAAAGTTTTCCTTCCGAGTCTTTCCTTCTACTATCGTATTTCATTGACTGAGTTAAAGGATCATGAACAGAGGTGATTTTTTTGTCTGTTATGGAAATTGTTACTGGTGTATCGTTGTCAATGTCCATTCACTGACTCGAGATGTTTTCTGAATCTTCACCATTCAGTTCATTCATGTGTTGTAAATCACCGATGATGTCATTTATGTCATGCTGCGGGGCTGGGCTGGGCTGGGCAGGGGTATAAAAATGCCACCCATATGCTTTAACTAGGTGTTAAGTTTAGCGGTATCAACAATCATTTTGTCCTTTTATTGATCTTTTGATCACCATTCTCGATAATTGTTAGTGATCGACACATAAGTGAGGCTCATTAAACCTTTGTTTTATGGCGTTAACACGTATTGTTAACTTGACTGCAGACTTGATTACTTATTGTTCATCTCTGGTAAGAAGAGGAATGTGTAGCTCAGTGATTTTTTGATTTTTTTGAAGACTCCGACTCATTGCCACTAAGGCCCTGTCCACACGGCAACGGATTCAGGTGAATCCGATACAATTGTTTATCGTTTCGGCCTGGCGTCCACACGGCACCGGCGTTTTGGGTGCCCCAAAACGCAATCTTTTGAGAACGGGTCCCAGAGTGGAAAGATCTGGCAACGTTGCCGTTGCGAAGTCGTCTGGATGAGTAGAACGGATTTGTTTATGATGACGTCACAAACACATGACTGTCAGTGATTCATGCTGGGTAGAAGTGTAACGAACTCGATGCGAGTTGTCAACAAATCCTATAACTTGGTTCATGAAACGCGCTTACAAAATATTTTCACTGTGAATATTTATTGCGTAATGGTGCAAAGTGAGAGAGAGAGAGAGAGAGAGAGAGAGAGAGTTAGGGCAGAGTCAATCCCACCAGCAAAAATAGGGAAAAAAAGGAGCGATCTCACCTCTTCAGATGTTGGTTTAAGTCCTACAATACATTCCTCAAAAAGGGCGTAGAAGAACAAATTAATCCATCAACGTGTAGCATTCAATTTATTCCGGACCATTAAAGACCCCGTCTTCCGCGTAGAATCATAGGTCATCCTCGCCGCCATATTGGATGGGTCATAGCGGAGAATAAAGATGCCTCATTCATGTGCTGCGTTTAACTGTACCAACAGGTTTACCGTCCAAACGAGATCACATGGGATTACCTTTCATAGGTGAGACTGGAAAAATACTTTTCATTGTATTTGGTCATTATAATGTAATTTTACGAACAGGTTTTTCTGACTTTGTGGCTAATATGAAGTCTCGAGCATAATAGTTTATGCGCATGCATCCTTACTTCTTCTATTGTTCTGGTGTCTCCGAAGGGACCGTCTTACAGCGCCCCTAGAGGTGTGGCATGTGTATTGCATCGTTTTCAGCAAGCATTGCGTTGCCATATGGACCTGATATTTTACTGATCGTTGCCCATTTGGACGCGATATTTTTTTAAATAACATCTCGTTGCCGTTGTCGTGTGGATGTAGCCTAAAGGTGGGGGACACAAACTTAGCTCATTACGTGCAAACTCAATTGTAATAAAATAGTTCATTATAGCGGGTTAGCATTGTAACTACATTTTTAATGATCATGGGTTTCACTCTCCCCTCCACCCATGTACACAACAATGTGAGCTTGTAGCAGTAGCTTGCACTAGCTTACCTCCAGCTCACACTGCAAAATGTATAAGGGTGAGTGTCTTTACAGCATTTTTTCTCGAGCATCAGCATTTTTCCTAATGAAGAGAGTGTGTGCTGCACTCTTATTTTTCTCAGAGTTCTCCGCTTTTTTTTGTTCTGCTGCTCTGAGTACTTTAAACTCTGAACTTTTCAGATTTTTGAGTTTCTGTGAGATCCCAAGTCCCTGGAATCACTACCCTGGAATCACTACCCTGGAATTGGTATAAATCACCAAGTATGTGGTTTTGCGTCTCGATTGAATCATCTGGTGTGTAGGTTCTTGTGATTAAAATCCTAAATCAGTCAAACCTGTTGTTATGTCTGTGATTTCCAATGTTTTTAAAATCAGTTAAGAGTTGAAAATCCTTTAGTGTGTACCTGGCCTAAGGAGGAACTCGTATGATAGTGGGTCAGGAAAGCAGACTGGGAAGTCAGGGAACCAGGTTGGAGGATTAGGGAAGTCTTTCCATTGTTGCTTGCTTCAGAGCTGTGTGAGCAGAGTACCATATAAAGTTTGGTGGCAAGGCCATTTTGGTGTGGAGCAGAACCAATCCTTAAGAACTGTGAACTTCTTGATAAGGAGATATGCATAGTTGCTTCGGAGACTGTTAATTGGGACTCCACTTGCATAAGTAAGTCAATGGCTGTTTCATGGTTGATTCAAAGCCAGTGAAGCAGGCTGGCTTGAAATGAATGAAATCAAGCTGGAGTAAACAGCTAAACAAAAACAATCAAATTTTCACAAGCATATAGCAGTGGCGGCGGCAGAGGGGGTACGGGAGGCGGGGGGGCAACCCCCCAAAAAAAAATTATGTTGGGGGGGCTGTGCCCCCCCAGATTACGATGGGAGTCCTTTGACTATTTACAAGGAAGAAAAGGAGAGAATAGTGTGAATAAACAGCCTGCTGCATGCCTTTGTTTTCCCTTATTAAATCCCACTGCATCCCTTCATCCCGGCGCCATCCACAACATCTGGAAGAGCTTTCTCCACCTTGAAAAAGGTGTTGAAATACCTTCTGTCTTTGATGACCGAACAACGACTTAACAACTGTACACTACTACATGTACATAAAGATATCGTGGACACCATGGACTTGACCCCTATTACTGCTGCCTTCTCGTCTTTCAATGACGAGAGAATGCGTTACTTTGGTTCCTTCAATTAAGCAAGGTACATTTGAACATTGTACAGTATGTGTATTTACTCACATGTAAACACAGTAGAAAGTACCAAACCCATGATAAGAGGGTTATCCTCTCAACGATACTAAGTAGACGTAATTACGTTATAGTATCATTGGTTCTGTTTCATATAGAAAAAAATACATAGACGAAATGGACTCTAATAGAGACATTACACTTAGCTTTACTCCACCAAAATTTGCCTCTCAAAATGTGGGAAATAGCATTTTAGAGGGTTAAAAATTCCAAAATTTCCTCAAGGGGCATGCCCCCGGACCCCCCTAGATTTGGCGCGCCTTTGGACATGTTGCCCCCCCATCCACAACTTCCTGCCACTGCCTCTGTATAGGATACCTACAGTATTTTGCACATTTAGTCAGTTCTAGTAAGTATTATTGAACCTGTGTCTGTTCAAAAGTCTACAGATTTCCATTGGCAATTAAGTTTATCTTATCTTGAGTTTATCTTGAGCCATAAGAGATGTACATGTACTGTAGATCTACTTAATATTAATATTGTCCTCTTTCTTTCCAAAATGTTTTCCACAAGACTTAATTTTTGCCATGTGTTTTCACTCTGTGCATTTTGCAGTAAACATGCATTAAGATTCTAATTAGACTACCCTTGCTAAAAAAATATAAAAATAAATAAATAAAATGACAGAACACTTAGCTATGCAAGTAAATGAAATGCCCTTGAAGAGAGCCAGGCACTGAAAAACATCTTCAGGTGATTTTCTAGCCTACTGACCGGTGGCAAAAATATTTCTCTAATAGTAGGGGGGTGAGGGTAGATTAATTTAACACCTAAAATGAGAGGCAGGCTGCCAGTTTGATGGTTAGAGAGGCTATGACTTTATTCTTCTTTTCTTCTCTAAGTTGATGCCTTTGTGTCAGAGGAAATCTCTTCTTCCACAGGGGACCTCAGGCACCTCTGCTAACTCAGCCGTCAACTGCTGTCAACTGTTGTGAAAGCTCGGCACATCAAAGTAGAATTTCACACAAACCATCAACTGCAGAATGTGCAATGGGCTGCCGAATGGGTTTGAGCTCTTGTGGTGTAGTATACTGCCTCTTTTCTTCTGAAGCTTGTTTTTGGCTAGTGACATACTGAATGGTGTGGGTGGTGAAGTTTAGATAAACAATTCTGTTCTTTGCTCCTTGTGTTGCTTGTAGATAAATGGCATTAGATACACTAACACAGCCAGTTTTATTGCAGTTTCACGGGGTACTCTGTGTTTGAAAGTTAATTGCTATTTCTCAAGATAATGAATGAGGCTCTGCCTGCACATGCAACTTTTTTTTTCTTCATTCAGTGTTAATTGCTAATTGTTATGACTGGCTTCCTTCCATGAAATTAAAAAAAGGAAATGCTCTTAATTAGCAGCCAACACATTGCAAAACCAACTGTTTTTTGCAGATGAACTAGGTTTTATATGAAAAAGACAACAGTGGCTCATGAAATTGTATGCTTGCTTGCATTCACTGTTTTAATAGCTGTGAGTCAGCATCAGTGATTTCATTTCAATGTGACAATGATTGATCAGTGAATGATATACTTATTTTTTCCACTAAAAGGAATTCTGTGTATACAATTTGAAGCAATGAGTAATGGTAACAATGAGAGTTTCATCTCTTTATAAATTGTTCCATTTGTGAGTTCTTCTGTGACTATATGGTTTCATTTTACATTGGACAGTTGTTTGCATGCAAAAGTGATTGACTACCACAAGATGTTTGCGTGACTATGATGATTTCACACATATGTTATCTTCTATCACTTCTATAACTATCCACATATTTTTTGCTAATAACTTCATTTTCCATCCATGAAGAACATATTCCCCTTGGACATCCTACTGTTATTTTAGAATGCTTCAGCTCAACAGCAGAAAGGAGAAATGGAGTAATCATCATCATCATCATCATCATCATTATTTAGGTCAATAAAACACTGATTATGTGTATCTCTACAGAGTAATATACTGTGATTATAAACAGGCACATGCTGTGTATTTAACTCTCATTTAGCTCAAAGCCATGAAAGAGTAGTCCAGTTTAATCACAAAAAGCCCCAGGATAAATAATAAAACATGGCAGTCCTTGCACACAATGATATCTACAGTACCAGTCAAAAGTTTGGACACCCCTCCTCATTCTTAGGTTTTCCTGTATTTGGACTATTTTCTACATTGTAGAACAATACTGAAGACATTAAAACTATGAAATAACAGATGCAACATATATGGAATTATGTGGTAAACAAAATATGTTTGATATTTTAGATTCTTCAAAGTAGCCACCATTTACCTTGATGATGCTTTGCACACTATTGACATTATCTTAACCAGCTTCATGAGGTAGCCACCTGGAATGCTTTTCAATTAACAGGTGTGCCTCGTCAAAAGTTAATTAGTGGACGAGTTTCAGAAGAACTTTATTCATCACATGTACACTTGTGAAATTCCTCTCTGCATTTAACCCATCTGAATCAGTGAACACACACATGCACACACAAGTGAGCAATGAGCACACACACATACCAAGAGCAGTGGGAAGCCATGCTACAGCCCCATGTTAACCTAAATGTATGTCTTTGGACTGTGGGGAAAACCAAAGCACCCAGAGGAAACCCACGCAGACACAGGAAGAAGATGCAAACACCACACAGAAAGGCCCCCGTCGGCTGCTGGGCTCAAACCCAGAACTTTCTTGCTGTGAGGCGACAGTGCTAACCACTACACCACCATGCTGCCCTGATGCATTATTAATTCCTTCTTAATTAACGCGTTGGGCGGCACGGTGGTGTAGTGGTTAGCACTGTCGCCTCACAGCAAGAAGGTCCGGGTTCGAGCCCCGTGGCCGGCGAGGGCCTTTCTGTGCGGAGTTTGCATGTTCTCCCCGTGTCTGCGTGGGTTTCCTCCGGGTGCTCCGGTTTCCCCCACAGTCCAAAGGCATGCAGGTTAGGTTAACTGGTGACTCTAAATTGACCATAGGTGTGAATGTGAGTGTGAATGGTTGTCTGTGTCTATGTGTTAGCCCTGTGATGACCTGGCGACTTGTTCAGGGTGTACCCCGCCTTTCGCCCGTAGTCAGCTGGGATAGGCTCCAGCTTGCCTGCGACCCTGTAGAACAGGATAAAGCGGCTAGAGATAATGAGTTGAGATGAGAATTAATGTGTTTGAGATAAAATAGTAAATAATACAAATATAGTAAATAATCCTGTTCCACAACTGCAGTAATTCATATTTTGTCAAGAACCACTCAACTAAGTAAAGCGAAATGAAATCCATCATTACTTTAAGACCTGAAGTGCCCTAATTTATAAAATAAAAGGTGTTTCTAAACTATTGACTGGTACTGTGTTGTTGGTGTTGTTGCTGTCTCTTAATAAAAATCATATGATTTTGTCTCACCAATATGACATATCATTTTTACCTTGTGACTATCTATTTACTGAAAATGAATAAATAAATTAATGAGTTACCTTTGCAAATAGTGTGTACTTTTTCATCATTTTTTAAATAAAAACAGTTTTTGGGAATAAACTATAGTCTATATAGTGAACCAATAGTTGGATAGCAGTAGCTTGAGCAATGGTCTAACAAAGATCAATGTTTAAGCATTTACAATGAAGTGGTTCAGCACACATTCACTGATATTTCAAATTTAGCAGATGACAGTATTCTTCACTCATGGATCACAGTAACTTCCAATTGCAAAAGGATGGTTCAGATTTTACTCTTTGATGAGCAACAAAATGTCCTTGGCAGTAAATTATTACAGTCTCACAAAACATTCAGTAATCTTGAACATTCATGGTAGATTCTGAGGTTGTAGTACCAATTACAGCCACTAACACTTAATTCTAGGTGGCATGGTGGTGTCGTGGTTAGCACTGTCGCCTCACAGCAAGAAGGTTCTGAATTCAAACCCAACGGCTGACGAGGGCCTTTCTGTTTGAAGTTTGCATGTTCTCCCCGTGTCTGTGTGGGTTTTCTCCCACAGTCCAAAGATATGCAGGTTAGGTTAATTGGTGGCTCTAAATTGACCGTGAGTGTGAATGGTTGTTTGTATCTCTATGTGTGTGTCAGTCCTGCGATGAGCTGGCGACTTGTCCAGGATGTACCCTGCCTCTTGCCCATGGTCAGCTGGGATAGGCTCCAGCTTGCCCCCTGCAACCCCACACGGGATAAGCGGTTACAGATAAAACAAAACAACAAACAAACACTTAATAGAGATCTTGCAGTCACATGACCGGAACGTTAACAGCCGCCATCTTGTCGGCAAACAACACAGCTGAATACTGCTGCACTCGTGTACAGAATGGATCAATTTCAACCGACGGACTACACGGCTCATTTTTCTAATGAACAGATAATTAGATATATGTCTAAAATAAACGATCTACAGCTTAGTGACCCTTATGGCTTACCGGACGTAGTTTTCACGACCGTGTCAGTGGATTTTGAACTGCCAGAGGTGGAATACCCGGACGTGTATAATTACCTCATCAACTTTCCCTCACTGTTCAGTGGTGAAGCACTGCATGCTTATAAATCTCTGGACAGTTATCTTTACAGAAATTCAGGATTTGTCAGCCCCCCTCAGATGTGGCATCTTGTAAACAAGAAAATAACAATCCTCATTGGACGGGTAAGTCACTTAAGTATTACTAGTACTGATACTAGATATATTAGTAGTATCTAGTATAGCACTGACCAGCCGATTATAGAATAAAATAAGGTAATTCCAGCTGTAATTCCAAATCGTCTGTCTTGTTTACCATGGATCTGGCGTTGGAGAGGTAGAGGCTTGGCAGTGGAGATTTGAGTGGGTGTTTTCTGAGCTTAGTCAACAGGCCGGCTCTGCAGCCTCGCTTTTGCTTTCGCTCCCGATGCTGCCCCCTTCGCTTTGCTTCCAATAACAATCCACGGAGACCCCGCTGGTCTCGCTATCTTGTCCAGAATGTTGTGCATGCGATGGAAATCGCTACAAACCGTCATTTTCTGCTGGAAACCAATGTCCAGTAAGTCCATACGGTTGTAGTGGATATTGAAGTCCGATACAGACGAACAACATGCAAAAATACACATAAAAGACATAAAAAAAACGTGCACAGGTAGGGAGAGCTTGTAGCCGCAGCCATTGTAGTAGAATTGTATATAGTAGGGTTTTCCAGAAGAAAAGGTAGAAGTAGAACCAGAAGTAGAAGTAGAAGGCGGAAATATGGCGTTTGACCGACAAAATGGTGTCTGTCACAATCTGGATCGGCTGTGACGTCACGTGCAAGATCTCTATTCTAGAAAAACAAGAGTGCTCTGAGAGCACAATATCCCCCACTGGCAACTAGGCCATAACTCTGGTAAAATGCGACTGAATTGAACAAAATTGCTATATGCGTATGATTGACATACAACAAAGAATCCTGTCAAGTTTTATGAAATTCCTCCAAAAATTGTGAGAGGAGTTGATTTCAGAAGGTGAGTACCCTTCCCGGGACAGACAGATGGATGGATGTCGCCATGACATAATCCCCCTTTGGGCCTTTCAGCCAGCAGGGGATAAACCCCCCCAATAAATCTGCTTTCAAGAAATTGACTTTCATGACATGACTAATGGAATACTTGTAAGTCCTGTAGTGGACAAGTCCTCATATTGTAGGCAGCAGATACTTTGGCATTTTGTTATCAACTCTTCTGAAGTTGCAACGAGAACATCTCATGACAAACCTACGGTACACATTCAATGCATTTTTATCCTCTTTAATGTTTGTAATATTAATTAGCCGTTTATAAGACTAGATATGAGCATGTTCACAATGTTGGGTATCAACAGTGTAACACTACTGTTGAAATATAAATTGTCCATTATTATTACAAATGTTGTATTTTTTGTAAATATAGACTGAAAGGAAATCAAAAATATAAGTGGGCAAACCATCTTTATCCTGATGCAGTGTCCGTATATCAGGCTTCAAAATTGCCTTTATATGTCTGAATAATGATCATTTTCCTGTGCAACTGGACACATTTACATTGGAACGATCATTACAAAGTAGAGCTATTTCTGAGTCACCCAGGAACATGAAGAACACTGGAAAGGACTGTGAAGGCCAGTATATACCTGATTTTTGTGAGATAAAATAATGTATTCCCAAAAATGTTCCGTTTGTTAAAATGGAAGTAATTTTAATAACAGTAAAAATTTGCAACTGGTAGCTCCAACATACCCGAGTGCTAGATTTGTTTTCTCAGACTACTGGTGTCACATGTCAAATAATCAGATGCATATTCAATAGAAGAATGTGTATTTAATTATTATTTGAAGCTTACAACATGGTAATTGGGTTTTGATGCCCAGCATTGTGAACACGCTCATATGGCACTATAATAAACACTCAATGCTCATTCAATGCATTTCTGTCCTTTGTAATATTTGTACTTTTAATTAACTATTTATTTGACTAGATATGACACTAGAATAAACATTTGTTTACAACCCCAAAATAGAAACATTTGGGACAGTATGGAAAATGCAAATAATAAAAAATTAAAACAGTGATTTCTAAATTTGCATAGAGTTGTATTTTATTGCAGATAGGCATCTGTGATGAACCATCACACAGTGGAAATGTACATTGTGATCAGACAAATCAGTATTCCAGGTCTTTTTTGGATGAAATAGATGCCAACCAACAAGTTTTTCATTTTTCATGAGATCAGGTTCTCAGTTTGAACTCTAAATTTACATAATACATCATAACACATCATTCCATCAGAGAGCTATTTTCAAATGGTGTCACATGAATTCATGTGAGTGGATAACAAGTATGAATGAATGAATGAATGAACTGTGCTGCACACAGGAGCTTTGAAGGGGATTTTATTATTGTGGTTCTTCTTGTCATAAGGCACATTCTGCCATACTGTCTTCTGGAGCAATTTGTCACCTACCTCACTAAGGTGTAGTGCAGCCATATACATAAATAAACTGGATGCACTCAGTATTAAATAAGCCATGAACATAGTTCTAAACTGTATGTATAGTGTTGACTCCAATTACTTAAAGCAGATACGCAGAGCCATGGCCTCACTTTCGTTTATAAATGCCTTAAGACCTCAAGAATGGCACAGGAATAGTTTTAAGCATTAACAAGAAATCTAATATAATAATTTTTATGATTAAAGTGATTTATATAGGTAGCGGTCTGAGTGAATGACCTTGATGTCCGTAACGTCACAGCAGGAAGGCTATCAGTCTCATCGCCATTTCTGCTATACTAAAACACAGAGCTGACTGCAACTCCGATCCTCCATTTTGAGCTAATTTATCGCCATGCCACGTAGATGTGTTTTTGGCCGATGCAACAACACGACAGAAGCTGGATTTAAGTTGCATTCATGGTCCAAGAATGTTCAAACTGCAAAGATTTGGATGCATTTTGCGAGAAGTTCAGAGGCACATTGGATGCCTACGAAGTGGTCTCTCCTCTGCTCTGCACATTTTACTGAGAACTCGTACGAGACCTCTAATCTGTTGAGGAGCGTTGGCTATAAGCCCGTATTGAAAGAGGGTGCAGTACCAATAATTAAAGGAAAATAAAACTAAAAGAAAAGGAAAGTATTTCTCATCTCATTATCTGTAGCTGCTTTATCCTGTTCTACAGGGTCACAGGCAAGCTGGAGCCTATCTCAGCTGACTATGGGCGAAAGGCGGGGTACACCCTGGACAAGTCGCCAGGTCATCACAGGGCTGACACATAGACACAGACAACCATTCACACTCTCATTCACACCTACGGTCAATTTAGAGTCACCAGTT
This sequence comes from Neoarius graeffei, assembly GCF_027579695.1. NCBI lineage: Eukaryota > Metazoa > Chordata > Actinopteri > Siluriformes > Ariidae > Neoarius > Neoarius graeffei. The sequence goes on along the minus strand of NC_083590.1, from coordinate 38,980,164 downwards.
AACCTAACCTGCATGTCTTTGGACTGTGGGGGAAACCGGAGCACCCGGAGGAAACCCACGCGGACACGGGGAGAACATGCAAACTCCGCACAGAAAGGCCCTCGCCGGCCACGGGGCTCGAACCCGGACCTTCTTGCTGTGAGGCGACAGCGCTAACCACTACACCACCGTGCCGCCAGGAAAGTATTTATTTTATTTATTTATTTTTTTAAAAGGAAAGTGAGTTCAGTTGCACCAGTCCTCCCAGAGTGAGCCGAGAGTTGTTGCTAAAACCTGGGATGGAATGGGATGGGACATATCGCTCAGGCAGTGACCTCCCTGCAGTTGTTGCTAAAACTGGTGACATCCTGTTCCGTCCTGGGTTTTAGTAATTGCCTGAGCCGAGCAGTAATGGCGGACTACACAGTATGAAGAAAAGTGAACGAGTGAAGCAGCCGTTTGATTTCTAAACGATATTGCTGCTGTCTCTCCCTTACATGGAAGAAGTGAATGAATGGAGAACTGAACATACAACTGAAAGTCAGATTGTTTCAAAAACAATCGGCCTTCAAGAAGCGAGAACACAGACGGGTAAGCTCTGACTCTCATTTGGATAAAAAAAAAACAACAACACGTTGTTTAGCTGCATTTAGATTAACACATGTAACTTGTATTGTGTGTTTAAGTTACCAGTATAAGATTATTTAATTTGCTTCAGAATGTGATTGTCTCAGTTAATCTGATTATTTAATTAGCTTTTTATGTTTTATCAGTGAAAATGCATGCATGTACATGTATGTTGCATAAATTATAACACCTATCCTGTTTTAATGAGAGTCAATGCACAATCAGTGAAGTCAACTCAGTCTTAGTTGAGCAAGTTGGTACGGGTATTTCTTACTTTCTCCGTAAATTTTTATTTATATGACTTTGGTCTATAGCTGTAAAAGACCTTGGCCTTAAAACCGGTTCTTGCTGTGACATCATGCACTCAGGGCTGGCTGGCTCAGCGGGGCAGCCTGAATGCCAAATTTGCGGTCAATTTTAACTCTCAAAAATATATATATTTTTATTCTCATTTATGCATCATACAAGAGTCAAGGATGGAGATACTATCCACTCAGAAATTAATTTAAAAATAAAGGCTCTGCGTATCTCCTTTAAGTTTCAACTCATGGCTCTGAGGCCCCATTCACACTTGGAATAGATGTGCTTCCTGGCTGAGTGGATCATGAGTGGTCAGCACTAAGTACAGGTGTGAACGGGGTCAAATGCGTCTTGAATGTGTCACTGTGATTTGATCACTCAACAAATATTTGAAGGTGGTCTGGGAAGTATATGGCCACCTCACATTTGTAATGTGAATATGAAAGCATTTCAATGTGTCTTGGAGAGCAACAACAACAAAAAAAAACCAACTAATTGATTGCATAATTTCTCTAGCTGGAAAATGTGTAATCATTGCAAGACTGTTTGGAAATTGTACTGAATGGTAGCGCTATCTATAACAGTAGAGATGGAAGCAGCTGCTTTTTATAGTTTCATTCCACCTGAATATTTTGGACAAAAATAATCAAAAGCAACACTTCTGGGTTTTGCCTGAAAGAGAAAAAAGGCTGAAAAGTTTGACTAGGAAAAAAAAAACAATAAAAAGGCCAGCAATCAAATGTAAATTCTAACTCTTTACAAATAATGCAATGATAATTATCATTGAACAGTGATTTAAAATGCTGTTTGTTTGCTTTGTTCTCCTGCACTGTGATTATTCTATCTGCAGGGGGCACAATTCCTCAAAAAACTGGGAAGTGGGGCTCACGGGGAGGATGTCTGAATACCTCTGCTCAAACATATGCCCGTAACATATGTACCTGTGGTACTATGAGTCCCAGGTAAATTGCCAGAGGCTGTGAGAAGCACCTGAAGACCTCCTTATGTGTGTGCACATTAGGGGCTGTACAGACTGCTTTGCAATGATGCTTTAAGATTGATGATGATTATGACACTAACAAAGCAGAACACTACTCCACCACAGCCAAACAGGTCTGTGATTAGCTTTTAACACTACATATGCCCACCAGAGAGAACCTGCTGCAGTGGTGGACACACAACCAGGACAGATTCCCCTGAATGGCCAAGGTATGGCAAAGCTACTTGGGTGTTCCAGCCACCAGCACCCCAGAGGAAAGATTATTTTCCCCCTCTGGCTAGGAATATGATCATGTGACAACAGGTACTAACTATAGTATAGTATACTATAGTTATAGCATATTATAGTAACTGTAATGATGTATAACTGTAATACTTTGCTGTGTTCTACTTGTTTCTGTTCTCCCTAAAAGATAGGTATGTGACCTGATTGTTGTCAGCATCTGCATTGTTTTGTAAATACATATTGTCCCTTCATGCAAGCATTCCCTTCCCCTGTGTATTTTTAATGAAGTCAGTTAATGATTAGTCAATGTTGACATGACTTTCATTACTTAAGTGTCAACTTAAAAAAAAAAATCTTTAAGTTGTGCAAGCCCAAGTGCACACATGTGCCAAGACCTTCCAATAGGGTCAAGAAGTGAGGCATTACACAGTATTATCAATAAACATTGCTGCCATGATGTCATCTTTTCCTGGACCAATTTTGCCGAATTACTCATTACACTGTGCTGTGCATTACTCAGACCAGATGTGTATCTGGCACAGCAAGGTATCCTCTGCAGGACTGCCTTTAGAGGTCAATCAGTTAATTTACAAAATTGAGTGATGACCTTGACCTTGGGCATCATTTGACTATCAACAAATCCAAGGCAAGCTCATTGCCAGGGCAGGCAGTCCTCCCACTGTTTTTGCTAATGAAATGGATCAGAGATGATTACTGCAGATCAGCATCTGCAGCCCTGTATGGGGATCCTATGTTGGCCTCTTCGGGGAACTAGAGGCAAGTGCATAAACTTACAGAGTATATTGGGGAAAGCTAATATTTTTGGAACGGAGAATGCATTGGATCCAACCTATGGAGTGCCTGCTATTCACAAACAACTTGACATACATACTCAGGAGTTCATAAGTGTTGTCTGGACTGCTGGGTCAAAGTAAACCCACAGACACAGGTGACCAGGCTGTGGGTGACAAATCTCTGTCCATTTGGGACAGAAGATCTGCTCAGGGAGGAAGCCAGCAGTGTCTTCCCAATACCAGAGAAAGTAGTAATGGAAATGGCTTGCCACAAGACTTTGCTGCAAGGCCCCAAGGAGGGCTGTGCTTAAGTTGCTGAATTCTGTGTATCATGGGAGGAATCAGTGGTAAAGAAGGACTGTGGCTGCTGTATAGGTCTGAGTTATGAGTTTTTCTCAGTGAGGTTAAACGTAGATGGGCTCACCCGAGTAGATTTTGTGCAAGGTGGAAAGATCCCTGATGGGGCACTCATATAAAAAAAATCTTTGTGCCTTCAGCAAGCTAGAGCATGTGCCTTAGCCTATGTAGATTACTGCTGTGGCTGCTGTTGTCAATCGTAACTTGACAAACATCAACAGGACCTGGTATCACAGATTAGTAAGTATAATAATGTCTGCTGCACTACCTTCTCAAAAACCTGTAGGACATCTATAAAAATAGCCCAGATGGAGCTGTAGACATGGCAGCCACTTAACCATTAATTTGCCAAGAAAGTTATTCAGAATGTTTCCTGGTCTTCTGATAATGCTTATGAGTCATTGACAGACAGGTGCATTTGTGACAGGCAAGCTGTTTAAACTACAGCATTACCTGCATCAGTGTCTAGCTCAGTATCAGCATGTAGTTAGTCCAGGGGATGGTTAAGCTAGACACTGCATCCTTAAAATGGTCAATGAAGGGAAAACCAACTCCCACTGGTTGGTTAGATGGTGAAGGATATGGAACAAGTTAGTGCAGTTACCAATAAACAGCATATGGTAGGGTGAAGGAAAACCACTCAACCACACTAACAGAAAGTCTGCTAGTCAGCTATATTGAGGTTTTTCACCCACATGACCAAGTCATGTGAGGCTGCCATTTTGGACGTCACGGCTTGAATCAGTTTGAATGCGAGGAAGGTGACAGACGAAAAACATAAAAGAAAAAGGAGCGAGATGCAGAAAACACCTTCACTATCCAGCGATGTACTGTAGGGCATTTACAGGGCGAGCAGAGGGAGAGGTATTTGGAAAAATTGAGGTTAGCAGGCTTAGAGAACGACATTTACCTGCTTCCACCAGGATTGTTCACTGACAGCTAAGGTTTGTTCACATTTTCATTTACTTTTGGTCCTCAGGATAAACAAAATGTTATTAAATGTCATGGAAATAACTTCTTAGTCTGTTGAGACATGGCCCGTTATAAGTTTTCCTTTACTGTATTTACCAGTTTACTGAGCTAGCGCGCTCCGGGGCAGGCTGGCTCTAGCTAGCGCCAGCCTGCCCCGGAGCACGCTAGCTAGCGCCAGCCTGCCCCGGAGCGCGCCAGCTAGCGCCAGCCTGCCCCGGAGCGCGCCAGCTAGCGCCAGCCTGCCCCGGAGCGCGCCAGCTAGCGCCAGCCTGACCCGGAGCGTGCTAGCTAGCGCCAGCCTGCCCCGGAGCGTGCCAGCTAGCGCCAGCCTGCCCCGGAGCGCGCTAGCTAGCGCCAGCCTGCCCCGGAGCGTGCTAGCTAGCGCCAGCCTGCCCCGGAGCACGCTAGCTAGCGCCAGCCTGCCCCGGAGCGCGCCAGCTAGCGCCAGCCTGCCCCGGAGCGCGCCAGCTAGCGCCAGCCTGACCCGGAGCATGCTAGCTAGTGCCAGCCTGACCCGGAGCGTGCTAGCTAGCGCCAGCCTGCCCCGGAGCGCGCCAGCTAGCGCCAGCCTGCCCCGGAGCGTGCTAGCTAGCGCCAGCCTGCCCCGGAGCGTGCTAGCTAGCGCCAGCCTGCCCCGGAGCGCGCTAGCTCAGTAAACTGGTAAATACAGTAAAGGAAAACTTATAACGGGCCATGTCTCAACAGACTAAGAAGTTATTTCAATGACATTTAATAACATTTTGTTTATCCTGAGGACCAAAAGTAAATGAAAATGTGAACAAACCTTAGCTGTCAGTGAACAATCCTGGTGGAAGGCTGGCTCCGGGGCAGGCTGGCGCTAGCTAGCGCCAGCCTGCCACTAACTGCCCCACTAGCTAGCGCCAGCCTGCCGCTAGCTGCCCCGCTAGCTAGCGCCAGCCTGCCCCTAGCTGCCCCGCTAGCTAGCGCCAGCCTGCCCCTAGCTGCCCCACTAGCTAGCACCAGCCTGCCCCTAGCTGCCCCGCTAGCTAGCGCCAGCCTGCCCCGAAGCACACTAGCTAGCGCCAGCCTGCCCCGGATCGTGCTAGCTAGCGCCAGCCTGCCCCGGAGCGCGCTAGCTAGCGCCAGCCTGCCCCGGAGCGCGCTAGCTAGCACCAGCCTGCCCCGGAGTGCGCTAGCTCAGTAAACTAGTAAATACAGTAAAGGAAAAACTTGAGACTGAAAGGTTTTAACAGTCATCCAAATGACTGAACGTAAACGTTGCTACAGTAACATACTAGGTACTATGTTGACATTAGCTAGCTTGACGTTCAAAATGGCGGACACCGGGGCGTCACATGACCCTGTGACGTCAGGTGAAAAACCTCAATAGCAGGGGATGTGGAATGAGCTAACTTAGCAGACTCAACAATAAACAAAGTATAGTATGATGGAGGAAACCACTCAAAAATGCTAAACACATTGGCCCACTGGTCAGTCTGCAATAAATACTTACAGTTGCAAGAAGTACACTCATTGAGGGAACCTAGTGACATGTATGACAGGTAAGTGTCACTACTAAGAAACACAGAACAAGCTTGTAGAGATAACTAGCAAATAACATGGTGATCAAAGCGAATAAGGGTCGCAATGCTAATAAGGGAAAACCAACTCAAAGCTAGCAGGTGCCATGGAGTTCCATAGCATATCACTGGAAAAGCATGACAAAAAGTGCAACTTTTGGACAACTGTCAGAATTGCATAGGGGAGAGCGGGGTAAGATGAGCCAGAGGGTAAGATGAGCCACCCCCTGTTTCTAAGAAACAGTAAACAAATGTGATCATGTGACCACATTCAAAGGGGGGCGGGACCATTTACTTACACTTGTGGAGAGGAGCACCACATGTCAAACTAGGTGAGGGAGATATTTATAAAAATGTGTTTTTGTGCTTTCTAAGTCAATTCCATGTTTGTCCACAGTGAAGATGATTTAGAGAAGACAAAAGTAGAATAATATTTAGACACATTAGGGTTAAGTTAGTGGCTTTCTAAGCTATGATATGAATGCTAATAAAAATAATTTTGATTAGCCTAATCCCCTTTATTAGCATTTTTCTACAAAATGGTGGCCACGGGGTAAGACGAGCCATTAGATGTGGGGCAAGTTGAGCCACTGGCTCAACTTACCCCATTGGTGGCTGAGCTTACCCAATATGGATGACACTTAAGTTTTCACATTTACTGGTCATATATGACAACAACATTATATATATATATATATATATATATATATATATATATATATATATATATATATATATATATGACATCAGATGAGGAAGACCAGTTGTTAGATGTGGGGGATTATGTTGTGGCAAAATTCACGGGGAAGAAGAAAGTGCATTTCTTCATTGGCCAGATAATCAAATTGGATGTCTTCGAAATAGAGGCAAGATTTGTCAAAAGAAGCCGGTCATGCCATGGCTCTGCAAGAAAGCCGACCTTTGTCTTCAAAGAGAAAGATAAGGCTGTCCTGTCAAGACAGGATATTGTGAAAAAATTGCCCCACCCCTTTACTGTTGGGGGGACAGCATGGAGGGAGAGGCAAATGGTGTTCCCTTGCAATTTGAACGCTTGGAACATTGAATAATGATGAAATGATTGATGGAATGATTGCTGCATGTTTTAGCAATGTTTTAACCTACTGAAAGAAATAAGATTTTTTGGCACTGTTCTACTGTTTTAGTAATTTCTATAATATAGTATATCTCTCATTCCCTCTCTAACCATCCCTCTTTCTATCTATCTATGCATATCTCTCTCTCTCTATCCATCTATCTATCCCTCCCTATCCCATCTCGTTCTATCACCTCTCTCTTCATCTCCCCTTCTCTATGCAACGGCCCTATCCCCCACTTGATTGACTTGATTCACTGATTGCATTTCTAATAATAAAAGTTGTTTACTTTGTTAACCTAACATGTTTTGTGTTGGCTCAATTTACCCCACACAGTGGCTCATCTTACCCCGTGCATGGGGTAAGTTGAGCCACTTGACATTTTTTTTTCAAGAGGTAATATCACTCTAACCATAAGAGCTTATCAATTATTTTTTGCTCAGATAGTAACAGTACACTTTGAAATTTGGTATGGTGTGTAGACTGGAAGCAAAAATGGCTTTAACATGTAGTTATGATGAAAAATGTAAAAAGTGGCTCATCTTACCCCGCTCTCCCCTATGTCTGAAGTAATCTACATTATGATGATGATGGACTGAGCCATCGTCATTGATGGATCTCCTTTCTCTCTGGCTTAAGTGGAGATTCATTACTAAGGACTTCCAGGGGTATCCTCCACTTGTCCCCATCACTGCTTGGGCCTTCGCTATAGGGCTTTCAGAGAGAAATACCTGTACAGTAATGAAAGGACAACAGTGTTGTGTTGTACACCCTTCTCTCTTCCTGTGGGCACCAGTGAATACAGGTACATTTCCACAATGTGTAGATGATGGACACACGCACAGCAACTGGCCAGGAGTCATGGATACCATGGACTGCCCTCTCAGCTGAATGCAACAGCTTGGTTTGATTTTGGGGTTTTCCTTCTTCTTGCATTTGGCAAGGCAGTGGAGGACTATGTAAGGGCAGGGACATCCAGTTCCCTGAGGTCACAGACTTCAAACCTACAATCTATATAACTGGCATGATAAATTGCCAACAACTGTATATTTTATTTTCAACTTGTTAATCTACACTGTGCGCACAATTATTAGGCAAGTTGTATTCCTGAGAATTCATTTTATTGTTGAACAAATACAGTGCTCTCAGTCAATCCAAATTGTTAATAAACCTAAAACCCAAATGTTTAACAAAGGAAAAGGGAGTTTAGGCTTTCTCAGGAGAATATGTAAGTGTGCACAATTATTAGGCAACATTTAGTGTGCAGAATTATGATGGAATTAAATGAAAAGCTAACATTTTCCCATCTCACTTGTTTATTTTAATTTTTAGACTAAGTGTAACAAATAAACAACTCAGAATTAACAAATAAACACTTTTGGCATTTCAAAAATATTCAGTGACCAATATAGCCACCCATCTTTGTAATAACTGCCATGAGCCTTCCATCCATGGAGTCTGTTAGTTTTTTTATTTGTTGACGATCAACTTTTTGTGCAGCAGCAACCACGGCCTCCCAAATGCTGTTCAGAGTGGTGTATTGTCTTCCATCACTTTAAATCTCATGTTTAAGAAGGGCCCACAAGTTCTCAGTAGGGTTTAAGTCAGGTGAGAAAGGAGGCCATGTCATTACTCAGTCATCTTTAAGGCCTTGGATAGCTTGCCAAGCAGTGGAGTACTTGGATGCATGTGATGGTGCGTTGTCCTGCATAAAAATCATGGCCTTCTTGAATGATGCAGACCTCTTCCTGTACCACTGCTTGAAGAATGTATCTTCTAGAAACTGGCAGTAGGTGTGGGAATTGATTTTAAGTCCATCTTCAACCCGAAATGGTCCAACTAGCTCATCCTTAATAATAGCAGTCCATACCAGTACCCCTCCTCCACCTTGCTGGCATCTGAGTCAAAGTGGTGCTGTGTGTCAATTAATTATCCAGCCATGGGCCCATCCATCTGGTCCATCAAGAGTCACTCTCATTTCATCCATCCATAAAACCTTTAAAAAATCTACCTTCAGATATTTCTTGGCCCAATCTTGACGTTTCAACTTGTGAGTCTTGTTTAATGGTGGTCATGTTTCAGCCTTCCTTACCTTGGCCATGTCTCTGAGCATCAAAAACCTTGTCCTTCTGGATACTCCAGGTAGGTTGCAGTTCTGGAATATGGTGGCACTGGAGGATAATGGGTTCCTGATAGCTTCATGTTTAATCCTTCTCAAGTCTTTTGCAATTAATTTGTGTGTGTAGAACTTTGAGCGGGTGGGTGGAGCACAGAAGTACGGCAGGCCAGAACTGATTTTCCAAAAACTCTTTATTGTAACACTTTTCAGTGTTTTCACTCTCCCAGACACTCAGACACATGCACACACATGTCAGCCATCTGGTTGGGGACAGAGCTCTCTTCTTCTGCTCTCTCTCTCTCCTTATATAGGGCGCGGTCACTGGGAAGACACACAAACACAGGTTAATTGACATCAGGTGTAGTGATTCTGCCACTTACCTTCCCTGACTCCGCCCTCTGGTCACAGACCGACGCTTGACCACGCCCCCGCTGCCACATATCCCTACCGCCCGACTCAGGCCGGGCAGCTGTCCGGCCTGCAGCCGACTCTCCCCCCCCCTTGACGGGAGAGGAAGTCTGCCACAACCATCTGCGCCCCCGGCCTGTGGATCACCTTGAAGTTAAAGGGCTGGAGTGCCAGATACCAACGGGTGATCCACGCTTTGGCATCCTTCATGCGGTGGAGCCACTGGAGGGGCGTGTGGTCCGAACAGAGGGTGAAAGGGCATCCCAGCAGGTAGTAGCGGAGGGTGAGGACCGCCCACTTGATGGCTAGGCACTCCTTCTCGATTGTGCTGTAGCGCCCCTCATGCACCGACAGCTTCCTGCTTATGTACAGCATGGGGCGATCCTCCCCCTCCCCCTCCTGGGATAAAACAGCCCCCAGCCCTCTGTCCAATGCATCTGTCTGCAACATAAAGGGGAGAGAAAAGTCAGGGGAGTGTAACAGTGGCCCCACACAGTGCAGCCTTCACCTCAGAGAAAGCCCGCTGGCATTGCTCCGTCCACTGGACCGGATCTGGTGCCCCCTTTTTAGTGAGATCAGTCAGTGGGCTGGTGACGTCCGAATAATTAGGTATAAACCTATGATAGTAGCCAGCCAGCCCCAGGAACTGTCTCACCCTCTTTTTGGTCTTGGGCCTCGGGCAGGCCGCAATCGCTGCTGTCTTATTAATTTGGGGACGCACCTGCCCATTGCCCAAGTGGAAGCCCAGATACCGTACTTCCACCCGCCCAATCACACACTTCTTCGGTTTGGCCATGAGACCCGCTTGACTCAGCGACCTAAGGACGGCCCTCAGGTGTTGCAGATGCTACGGCCAGTCATTACTATAGATTATTATGTCGTCTAACTATGTGGCCATGTAGGTGGTGTGGGGGCGGAGGACCCTGTCCATAAGCTGCTGGAACGTAGCGGGCGCCCCAAACAGCCCAAAAGGAAGTGTGACAAATTGGTGTCAGCCAAACGGTGTGGAAAAGGCCATTTTTTCTCGGGATAATGGAGTCAAGGGGATCTGCCAATAACCCTTTGTCAAATCCAGTGTCGAATAAAAGCGAGCCGTGCCTAGTCGATCCAGCAACTCGTCAATGCGAGGCATTGGGTACGCATCGAATTTAGACACCACGTTGACTTTTCTATAGTCCACACAGAACCAGACCGACCCGTCGGCCTTGGGAACCAAGACCACTGGCCTGCTCCAGTCACTGTGGGATTCCTCGACGATGCCCATTTCGAGCATGGCCTCGAGTTCTTCCCGAACCACTTTTTTCTTGTGTTCGGGTAGCCTGTAAGGGCGGCTGCGCACTACCACCCCTGGGGGCGTCTCAATGTGGTGTTCTATGAGGCGGGTGTGGCCTGGCAGGGGCGAGAACATGTCCGAAAATTCGGTCTGCAACTAGGCAACCTCCGTGAGTTGGGTCTGGGAGAGGTGGTCTCCACAGGGGACCAGAGAGGTAAGCGATGTCAATGTTCCTTTTTGAACCTCTGGCCCCAGTTCCGCCTTCTCCGGAACCACTGACACCAACACCACGGGGACCTCCTCGTTCCAGAGTTTAAGCAGATTGAGGTGGTAAATCTGTAGCGCCCCACCCCTGTCCGTTCGCCTCACCTCATAGTCAACATCCCTGACTCACCCTGTGACCTCAAAGGGCCCTTGCCACTTGGCGATCAATTTGGAGCTCAACATGGGCAACAGTACGAGTACTTTATCTCCCGGTGCGAACTCCCTGAGGCGCGTACCCCTGTCGTACAGGCGGATTTGCCGTTCTTGGGCCTGCTGCAAATTCTCCTGGTTAGGTGTGTGAGTGTGTGGAGTTTTGTGCGCAGGTCAATAACGTATTGGATTTAATTTTTGCTCGGTGAAGGTCCCTCCTCCCAATTTTCCCGCAGTACATCTTGGATGCCACGCAGCTTACGCCCATATAATAATTCGAATGGGGAGAACCCCGTGGAGGCTTGTGGGACCTCTCACACTGCAAATAACAGGGGTTCGAGCCACTTATCCCAATTGCGTGCGTCCTCGTGTACAAACTTTTTAATTATGTTCTTAAGGGTGCGATTGAACCGTTCGACTAAACCGTCCATTTGTGGGTGATAAACACTGGTGCGGATTGGCTTAATTCCCAATAACCCATACAGTTCACGCAGTGTGCGTGACATAAACGAAGTGCCTTGATCAGTCAGAATCTCTTTGGGGATTCCGACTCGGGAGATGACGTGGAAGAGTGCTTCCACAATACTACGTGCTGAGATATTGTGAAGAGGCACTGCTTCTGGATATTGTGTTGCATAGTCTACCAGGACTAAAATAAAGCGATACCCTCATGTTGACTGATCTAATGGCCCGACGAGATCCATCCCAATTCTTTCGAACGGGGTCTCGATTAATGGTAGAGGGCGCAAAGGTGCTTTTGGAATGGCCACTGGATTTACTAACTGGCATTCGCGGCATGCCGTACACCACCTATGGACATCGCCGCGAATCCCTGGCCAATAGAACCTGGCCATTATTCGGGCTAGTGTCTTATCCTGCCCCAAGTGTCCAGCCATGGGATTAAAGTGAGCCACCTCGAATACCAATTCCCGGCGGCTCTTTGGAATCAAAAGTTGTGAGACCATCTCCTTAGTCTGAGTGTCCTGCGTCACTCGGTATAATCTATTTCTCATAATGGAGAAATAGGGGAAGGACGGGGTGGCATTTGGTTGGAGCGTTTGACCATTGATTACTCTCACTTGGTCAAACGCATGCCGCAGAGTCTTGTCTCGCGACTGCTCTAACGGGAAATCCACGGGGCGAGGATGAGACACAGAAGGGGAGGGAGAGAGAGGAGAAAGGAGAAGTGGAGAGCTGCGATCCTGCCATGGGAACAGCCGCCAAATGATCTTCCGCCAACTCAATGGCCTGATCCAGCGATGCCGGGCGATGGCACTGGACCCACTCTGCTGTTCCTTCGGGAAGCCGGACGATGAATTGCTCCAGTGCCACCAGATCGACGATTCCCTCGGCATCACGGTTGTCAGCCCTCAGCCACCACCGGCAGGCGTCCCGGAGTTGCTGGCCAAATGCAAACGGCCGGCCGACCTCCTTTAGGCATAGAGCACGGAAGCGCTGGCATTGTTGTTCGGGGCTGCACCCCACATTCTGGAGGACGGCCTGGCGCAGGTCTGTGTAGGCCAGCCGGCTGTCGACGAGGAGCTGTAGCGTGGACAGCTGCACCTCGCCCATTAGCAGGAGGCACGTCGCGCGTTGTTCCACTGGCCAGCCCCAGGCCTCTGCTGCTTGTTTGAATAGCGCAAGGAAGGCCTCGGGGTCATCGTGTGGGCCCATCTTCATTAGGGTGAGGTGGGGTGGGCCTGCAGTGGTGGAGGTGGTGGACCCCGCCAACGTGAGGAGGTGCCGGAACGCCTGACGATCTTCCTGTTGCGCCAGCACCAGGGCCTCGAACCGTTGCTCTTGCTCCTTTCGGAGGGGGACCAGAGCCTGGTGCTGGCTCTGTTGGGCCGTGGCGAGGGAGTGGATCAGGTCTGCAAAGGGGGAGGACTCCATGGGGCTGTTCTCCTCTGTGCTCCCCTCCCGGGTTTTGGCACCACTGTAGAACTTTGAGCGGGTGGGTGGCGCACAGAAGTACGGCAGGCCAGAACTGAGTTTCCAAAAACTCTTTATTGTAACACTTTTCAGCGTTTTCACTCTCCCAGACACTCAGACACACACACACACACACATCAGCTGTCTGGTTGGGGAGAGAGCCCTCTTCCTCTGCTCTCTCTCTCCTTATATAGGGCGCGGTCACTGGGAAGACACACAAACACAGGTTAATTGACATCAGGTGTAGTGATTCTGCCACTTACCTTCCCTGACTCCACCCTCCTGTCACAGACCGACGCGTGACCACGCCCCTGCTGCCATAGTGTGTTTTCTTCTCTACGTGTTTTTCATGACCCTGTTGATATTTGCAACAAAACGTTTGATTGTTCTGTGGGCATGTTTCAATAGCTTAGCTATTTCAAGAGTGCTGCATCCCTCTGACAGGCATTTTACATTTTTTGTATTTTCAGTGTCTGTTAAATCTCTTTTTTGGCCCATTTTGTCTAAGATAAAGAAGCTGCCTACAAATTATGCACACCTTAATATAGGGTGTTAATGACTTTAGGCCACACCCTCCTTCATTACACAAATAAATACCACCTGAGAATGCTTAAATCCAATTAACATTCAAGTGTATATAGCTTGGGGTTGGAAAATATGCATGGCAATAATGGTAGGGTTATGGCCCTTTTCCACTACCCTTTTTCAGCTCACTTCAGCTCACTTCAGCCCACTTCAGCCCGACATGGCTCGCGTTTCGACTACCTCAGAGCAGCACGACTCAGCTCGCTTCAGCCCTACCCAGCACCCAAAACTCGCACGGTTTTGGAGTAGGGCTGAAGCGAGCCAAACCGAGCCGAGTGGGGCTAGGGGCGTGAGGAGACACTCCCCTGTGTCTCCTGTAAACCTGGAAGAAGAATAATTACGAATTACGAGAATTTCTGAAGCCTTATGCGCCTCGCCTCATCTATATGCTCTTGCCAGTATCTGTTGGCGTTGTCGGTGACAACAAGCCACAGAACCAAGACCAGCAACACTAACGACTCCATGTCCTCCATGTTTATTGTTTACTATCCGGGTCGTGAGGCTACCGCTTAAAAGGTCACTGATGTCACTGTTTGTGCCGCCTAACGACATCACGTGATGTCCATCCACTTTCGCTAACTCCACCCAATGTGTCCACCCACTTCCAGCCAGCATGGTTCAGCGTGTTTGTAGTCAAAATGCAACTCCAACAGCCCCACTCAGCTCGACTCAGCCCGACTCAGCACGGCACGGCTCAGCCCAACTCAGCCGCGTTGGTAGCGGAAAAGCGGCAATAGAGTACTCACTTGCCTAATAATTATGCACACAGTGTATATGTGGTTTTCTTATCCAAGCTTTATGGAGCTGACTGCATGGCAGAGAGGCAAATTGACTATGAATCAAGACTGAGTTTGATCCAAGTGAAAACATGCTTCTACAGCAATGTGCCAGTCACTTAAGCTGATAACACATGCATCTTACTGACAGCATTTATGCTGGAAGTTTTTACACTACAGTATATATAGTGTATTAAAATCTTTATACTGCAATTGCCATGGTGGTTATAATGTAAATAAAACCTATATAGATATGCAAATGCTCTCTCGAATATACTTTCCAAGTCAGAACCACTTCATCTTCAAGGTCTGCAGCTTGTTGTTGCAGTCATTTCAGTTATTATCATTCTAACACTTTATACCTGCATGTACTGAGTAGGTGGCACAGTGGTGTAGTGGTTAGCACTGTCGCCTCACAGCAAGAAGGTTCCAGGTTCGAGCCCAGTGGCTGACGGGGGCCTTTCTGTGTGGAGTTTGCATGTTCTCCCTGTGTCTGCGTGGGTTTCCTCCGGGTGCTCCGGTTTCCCCACAGTCCAAAGACATGCAGGTTAAGTTAATTGGTGGCTCGAAATTGACTGTAGGTGTGAATGTGAGTGTGAATGGTTGTTTGTCTCTATGTGTCAGCCCAGTGATGATCTGGCAACTTGTCCAGGGTGTACCCTGCCTTTCATCCATAGTCAGCTGGGATAGGCTCCAGCTTGCCCACGACCCTGCACAGGATAAGAGGTTATGGATAATGGATGAATGGATGTCCTGAGTATAAGTCAGGCAGTGGCTTACTGAAAGCTAAATAATTGCGATTCAAATCCTAATAATCTTGTACTTCTTGTACAAGAGGTGGCTAATTAGGAAAACACTGCCAAAAAGCAGATAGGGAACAGCCCCTAGTTACTACTGCCAAGGAGGACAATGTAAGTAAGTTTAATACATTAGCTCACAAAACCTGTTAGATTGTACAGGGTTTGATTTGGGAGATTTGGGTGGTGGTGTTGGGGGGTTGGGAGGTTCAATAAAGCACTGAAGTCTTTTTGAAGGCTATATATCTGTCCATACCATATATGTGTGGCCAATATTAAGAAAAAAGGGAACAGAAAACCTTCACAAGGTGTGTAATGCCAAATGAGCCTAATATAGTAATTCAAAAGTGTCAGTGACAAATGTCTCTGGTGCACCTGAATGGTGTAAGTAATTATAATTAAATGAAGCTGTCACCTTGTGTTGAGGGCCTGTCAATTTGTGCTGAATGTAGCATGACTCTGGAGTAAGGCGAAGATAGATACACCAAAATAAATGAGTTTAGAAGCTGGTGGTTTGCTGACAAAAATCAGATGTGACACGTAAGGAATGGTGATGTCTCTTCATTGTCTCACATGAATGTATTTAAGTCCTTAGGGTTTCATGTTGCACATTACATGGACAAAACAAACCACCACAAACAGTTCAAAAGCAGTACCAAAACAAACCAAATCCCTGGCCACCACAAGCTATGACTGCTTCCAACAGCATGCCTGCAGTTAATTTACACCTGCATGAGAAAATTATATGCAAATCTGCCCATTGCTACTTGTCCAGACTTGAAGAAATTCCCAGTATCACTGTTCTTCTTGCACTGACTTCCCACATTTTTGCATGACCCTCACTGAAATGCATATGAGAGAAGCACATTATGCATGTTGCCATGTATAACACATAATCTGTGTCTAGACTTGGATGCCAGTTTGTATATAACATGCAAAATATTTCTCATAGAAACGAATGTAAAACGAGCAGCAAAAAGCTTAATACATCATGGTCCTGAATCGTCTATTGGAACGATTACCAGTCCGTTTCCCTAATCTGGATGCTAAAGAAGACCACAGGCATATGTATGGTGAGTTGTGAGCTATACAGGGATTAGATTGATTTTTTTTCACTGCCATTCATTGCAAGCCTCTGGCAGTCTGTTGGCAGCAGCCTCTTGAAAGTGGTTCCATTGAGCTGAATTACTGTGACTGTCTCCATCTTACGTGGAACTGAAGAATGCCGTCTCTTGGTTCATTTGGATCATTCGTTAAAAATCTGCCACTCTGCTTAATTCTGGTAATTTTGACTGATGATAAAATGCATTAAATGTTTTTCTTATGCCTTCTAAATTTAATATATTTTATTTGATATAAAAATTGGAGGACAACACATTAAGCACCATTGGGAATATAATAGTAAATAATGAGTTAAAAGTAGTGCTACAAAATTAATACCAAGGATAACTCAAAAAAGTCCAACAGAGGACTTATTTCCATTGAGGTCCTTAGTGAAAAAAAAGACAAAAGTGTACAAATGGGTAAATAAAATAATGATTATAGTATTCAATCCATCCATTATCTATAGCTGCTTATCATGTTCTACAGGGTTGCAATCATGATTATAGTATTAACAGCAACTATATACAGTGGTGCTTGAAAGTTTGTGAACCCTTTAGAATTTTCTATATTTCTGCATAAATATGACCTAAAACATAATCAGATTTTCACACAAGTTCTAAAAATAGATAAAGAGAACCAGTTAAACAAATGAGACAAAAATATTATACTTGGTCATTTATTTATTGAGGAAAATGATCCAATATTCATATCTGTGAGTGGCAAAAGTATGTGAACCTCTAGGATTAGCAGATAATTTGAAGGTGAAATTAGAGTCAGGCGTTTTCAATTAATGGAATGACAATCAGGTGTGAGTGGGCAGCCTGCTTTATTTAAAGAACAGGGATCTATCAAAGTCTGATCTTCACAACACACGTTTGTGGAAGTGTATCATGGCACGAAGAAAGGCGCTTTCTGAGGACCTCAGAAAAAGCATTGTTGATACTCATCAGGCTGGAAAAGGTTACAAAACCATCTTTAAAGAGTTTGGACTCCACCAATCCACAGTCAGACAGATTGTGTACAAATGGAAGAAATTTAAGACCATTGTTTCCTTTCCCAGGAGTGGTCGACCAACAAAGATCACTCCAAGAGCAAGGCGTGTAATAGTCAGCAAGGTCACAAAGGACCCCAGGGCAGAGGTGGAAAAACTGGATTGACAAAGTAAAAGTCCTGCTTAGGTTTTCCTTCTGCCTGTGCTCTCAACACAGGTGATTTCACCAATTAGCTCATCAACCTGGCTTAGGGGATGTGGTAATTAGGATCAGCTGGTTCATTGAATTGGCTGGAGCAAAAATGTGGCAGGGTTTTTACTTTCTGCACCCGGGTTTTTCCACCTCTGCCCCAGGGTAACTTCTAAGCAACTGATGGCCTCTCTCACATTGGCAAATGTTAATGTTCATGAGTCCACCATCAGGAGAACACTGAACAACAATGGTGTGCATGGCAGGGTTGCAAGGAGAAAGCCACTGCTCTCCAAAAAGAACATTGCTGCTCATCTGCAGTTTGTTAAAGATCATGTGGACAAGCCAGAAGGCTATTGGAAAAATGTTTTGTGGACAGATGAGACCAAAATAGAACTTTTTGGTTTAAACGAGAAGCGTTACGTTTGGAGAAAGGAAAGCACTGCATTCCAGCATAAGAGCCTTATCCCATCTGTGAAACATGGTGGTGGTAGTATCATGATTTGGGCCTGTTTTACTGCATCTGGGTCAGGACGGCTTGCCATCATTGATGGAACAATGAATTCTGAATTATACCAGCGAATTCTAAAGGAAAATGTCAGGACATCTGTCCATGACCTGAATCTCAAGAGAAGGTGGGTCATGCAGCAAGACAACGACCCTAAGCACACAAGTCATTCTACCAAAGAATGGTTAAAGAAGAATAAAGTTAATGTTTTGGAATGGCCAAGTCAAAGCCTTGACCTTAATCCAATCGAAATGTTGTGGAAGGACCTGAAGCAAGCAGTTCATGTGAGGAAACCCACCAACATCCCAGAGTTGAAGCTGTTCTGTACGGAGGAACGGGCTAAAATTCCTCCAAGCCGGTGTGCAGGACTGACCAACAGTTACCGTAAACGTTTAGTTGCAGTTATTGCTGCACAAGGGGGTCACACCAGATACTGAAAGCAAAGGTTCACATACTTTTGCCACTCGCAGATATGTAATATTGGATCATTTTCCTCAATAAATAAATGACCAAGTATAATATTTTTGTCTCATTTGTTTAACTGGGTTCTCTTTATCTACTTTTAGGACTTGTATGAAAATCTGATGATATTTTAGGTCATATTTATGCAGAAATATAGAAAATTCTAAAGGGTTCACAAACTTTCAAGCACCACTGTATATATATAAAATCAGTGGTGAATAGCACCGATGGCTATAAAAATGAACTAATTAAAAAAATCATTTTCAACAGAATGACAAAACAGGTCAAATACAACTTGTTTACAAGGTGATTTAAAAACATTATGACTAGTTAGATTATGGACCATGACATTTATGTTATTCCAATCAGAAACAGCTGAAAATTTGAATGTGTTTTTCCAATTAGGTTACGAACATAAGGTAGTACAAGTGAAGAACTGCTCTTGTTGAGTGTGAATGAATGGATCTGACATGGATCACGTTATGGCAAAAGTATGATAGAGCATGATCTTACATAATTTTATGTACATGCAAGAATTTCTTATACCTGGCCCTATTTTCTACATTAAGCCAGTTTAACCTTTTATAATGGAGTGCAGTTAAATGAGTTCTAACATCAAGATTAAGTACCACACGGATTAACTTATTTTGACAAATCTGTAGTCTATTTTTAAGCATTTTGGAGAGACCAGAGTACCAAGAACAAGAACCGTAATCAAGATGACACTGAACCAAAGCAGAAGATAAGAGTTTAGCTGTAGACAAATCAAGATAGTTCTTTATTTGTCTGTGAAGATTCTCAGTCATCCAGGTCATCGTAAACTGTGGGTGGTAAAAGAGAGTAACTGGACTTGCTTGAAGATTCTTGAAGACGTTTCACCTCTCATCCGAAACGCTTCTTCAGTGAAGAAGAAGCCTTTCGGATGAGAGGTGAAACGTCTTCAAGAATCTTCAAGCAAGTCCAGTTGCTCTCTTTTACCACCCACAGTATAGTTCATTATTCTTGACATAAATTAAATTATATATAAGAGATAGACATATTAATTTTGGCCTATAGGTTGACTGAGATGGATAACATGGTACCCTATACTATGACAATGTGCCTTATATTATCAGTTCAGTATAAGTTATTCGTATTATTATTGATGTAGTATGATAACAGGGTTCAATACTGACACTATTAATCAAGTAACACGAGAAGACTTAAAGGGCTGATGACACGAACATGACTCTATGCAATTTCTCAAATAAACTATACAACATGGCAAACATGTTAGATTTCTGTTATAATTACATGAAAAGAAGCTGTTACGCGAATATCCAACTTTTAATTGCACAGCGCAAGAAAACTGGGTCCGTGGCTCGCGGCCATGTTGTGTTGTCAGCGGAAGAACATGCTGCGGTTCACTGGCTGTTCTACTCTGGTTCTACTCAATGGAAATGGCACATGAAAATGCCGGTGAACTCTCTAGTGCTAGCTCTTCCTCTTCTGGGAGTCTAGAATTGTGTTGATCTCTTCCGAATAGAATCTATGATAGCCTACCCTCTTTACCCTTTGCCTCTCGTTGCTAGGCGGCAGTTACATGAAAGTCACAAGCTTTCACAAGCAAATACATGACTGATATCACGCCGACTTTATGATTACATTTATGATTATCATGTAGAATCTATAGCTCTACGTACCTTTATCTTATGTCGTTTCACAACACATGTTCTGACAGGAGGACTGTCTTTGGATCCGGCATAGCTACTAGTAGACCCCCTCCGGAATACTGGCAGTGTTGCCAGATTGGGAGGTTTCCCACCCAGTTGGGCGGTTTCAAATGCATTTTGGTGGGTTTTGAACATATTTTGGGCTGGAAAACGTCAGCAGTATCTGACAACAGATACTGCTGACGTTTTCCAGCCCAAAATATGTTCAAAACCCACCAAAATGCACTTGAAACCACCCAACTGGGCGGGAAACCTCCCAATCTGGCAACAGTGTGTAGGCACTGCTGATGGTAGTAACACACGTTTGTGCTGAACTGAACACCCAAGAGATTCTTTTAAGCTGGGAAGGGTGTCAAAACAATCCAAATCGAAGTGTTCAGAGCACAGGACGGATGTTGGTGAGGGCTCCCACTTGTCACGAGTGTGCCTGACTTGCTTCACCCACTTCGCATGCAGCTTGGGATCTCTGGGAAACTTGAATAAACTTACCCCATCCTTGTGGGTTTTGGAGCAAAAGCCGGCAACAAAACACGAAGGCATAATATCTATCTATCTATCTATCTATCTATCTATCTATCTATCTATCTATCTATCTATATATATATATATATATAATGTATAATAATAATATAATAATACTAATAATGACAAACTGAACACCTGTCGCATCAACAACAAACTGGTAAGTTAGGAGGAAGGTTCTTTCGCTGACGTTATATAGCTCCTCCTCCTCTTTCGTCTCCTGGGTGCTGCAGCCCTGTCAAATTTGCCCAAATAGCCGCGTTTTTTATCATAACTTGGAAAATAGGTGCCTCCGTGAATTAATATATGGATCATCGGGAATTACTTTTTATGTTATAAAACAGGGGTGTTCAAATTGATCCATAAAGGGCCGTGTGGCTGCAGGTTTTCATTCCAGCCATGCAGCAGCACACCTGACTTGGCTCATTCAATCAACTGAACTGTCTTCACACAGTCAAATACTTGCAGCCACACCCACCCTTGATTAAAGGGTGGGTGTGTCAGTTAATTGAATAAGCCAAATCAGGGTGCTGCTGCATGGCTGGAATGAAAACCTGCAGCCACACGGCCCTTTATGGATCAATTTGAACACCCCTGTTATAAAACATCGCCAAAGATGTCAAAAACGTGTCATCAGCACTTTAAGGGTACTATTCACCATTCGCTTAAAATCAAATAAAGGACAAAAGACTGCATCCAAAACAATCCATAAATTTATTTCAGGAAAATTTAAAAAAAATGTCTCAACCAATCAAGATATGTAATAAATCTTAGTAAACTTGGAAACCTTTCATTCACACATGTAACATTTTTAATATTGGAGGACATCAAAAGTTACAAGGTTGTAGTTCTTGAGATAGTCATTATAGCAATAATTTGTAATGATGTTGCTTGATATTTGTGTCTAAAGTCCACTGGAAAATGCATGAAATAATAGGTATTAAAGTAATGGCAATAAGCTTAGATTAAATGCTTTCTCACCAAAGTAATGAGACAGACCGAGGAGGGAAAAAATGAAGAAAAAAATAATCAGACAGGTTGATAATTTGCAGAGGTCTGCTTCCTAGTCAATCAGCTGGAGAAGAAACGCTGATGCTGCTACTCTTGGATAACATGCAGGGCCGATTTAATAGAGGTTTTAAGAGGGAAGAAAATTCTACTCCTTTCTTTCTTCTCCTGGCCTCACAATTATGAAAAGGCAAGTTTGATAAGAGCAACTAAATGCTGGAATGTTCACATAACAGAGCCCTTGTCAAAAAAAGTGTACATCCATTCACCCTTCCTGAAGTAAGATACTTCAGCTCCTGATCTCAATGCACCAAACCTGAAAGAAGTGAAAAAAATTGAAACATTTGTGTTTTCTGTTTTTGTGAGGGTGCTTGATTGGATCTCTGGAGGACCAGCTGGTTGTAAATTTGTAAAAGAAACTCAATCAAGCCTCCCTGATTGTTGAACTTAACCTTTCTGACCTTGCCTGAATGAGCTGCTGATGCAGAAGATATCTCAGGAGGCTGTTGCTATGTGATTGCGCAATTGTGAAGTCAACCACAGCAATATGTGAAAAGCAAAGCCAACACACACACACACACACACACACACACACACACACACACACACACACACACACACACACACAATGAGCTAGATATGCCATCACCTAAAAAGCAGAAAATAAGTTTGACAGTATGAATAACATGAACAGACAATCAGATTAATTAATAGTGGATTTTAATATTACATTTGCACACATTGCTACTCAGACCTCAAAATTCTTTAGGGTTATTTAGGAATTAGAGCAGCAGCTACAATTATTGACATTCCATAATTATCAACACCTTTTCAGATTTACCGATAAAAAAACAATTTTACAAAGGTGAGTTTCAGTTACAACAGTTATTATTGGTTAATTAATCAACCAGAAAACCCGCCCCCTCACCCTTTGATCTTGTCGACTGATGACACAGCTCGTTACCTGAGATGGAATTTTTTTTTTAATACGATCACCAATTTGAGGAAAACCCGGACGTTATCATCGCAGGTAAGCATGGTGGAAAGATCATGGACATGTTTTTACTGATCAAATTCACAGGTATTTCATGATCTCCTTGTCGAAACCTACTTTGTTTCTTACTCTTTCATTTGACAGTCACTATTTTGTATCTATACGTGCATTTGAGAAGTCACGTGAGCTGTCAATAATAGTGATCACTTTCACCAGTGTCCACCATTATCGACACCCTGTGGAATAAAGTGACATTTACAACTGTTATGGATCGATCTTTGTGTAACATTGTTGAAGTAGATGAAGTACTTTAAAAAAATAAAAGTGCTGTGATTTATAATATTTTTTTCTGATTCATAACAGAATGGAATGTTTATAGAGTATTTGGAATCCGATTGTAATAATAAATAGAATTAGACCAGAATTAAATTCCTAGCATATAAAAAATTACATGCTTGAAATATTCTGATTTTTCTATTCCATTCAGAATTGTTTTTCTTTTTTCCTTTTTTGCAGTTTGTTGTAAATATCTACCACATATTACAATATCAGGAATGACATGTGACCTGTATCGTTCCAATTTTAGTATATGTGCTGCCATAGCAGCAAGAAAGTCCGGGTTCGAGCCCCGTGGCTGGCGAGGGCCTTTCTGTGCAAAGTTTGCATGTTCTCCCCGTGTCCGCGTGGGTTTCCTCCGGGTGCTCCGGTTTCCCCCACAGTCCAAAGACATGCAGGTTAGGTTAACTGGTGACTCTAAATTGACCGTAGGTGTGAATGCGAGTGTGAATGGTTGTCTGTGTCTATGTGACAGCCCTGTGGTGACCTGGCGACTTGTCCAGGGTGTACCCCGCCTTTCGCCTGTAGTCAGCTGGGATAGGCTCCAGCTTGCCTGCAACCCTGTAGAACAGGATAAAGCGGCTAGAGATAATGAGATGAGATGAGACATGTGACCTCATCTCATCTCATCTCATTATCTCTAGCCGCTTTATCCTGTTCTACAGGGTCGCAGGCAAGCTGGAGCCTATCCAAGATTTTCTAAAAAGATTTTCTGATGCAGGTTAAACATCATCAGTTCATTTGTTTACAAACTTCCTCATTTACGTAAACACTGACCAATATATTTATATAAAAGATATTTTGTACTAAATATAAGTCTATGTAAAAGAAATAAAAAAAACTATGTTTTGTTCACTTAATACCACATATTGATTATTTTTTTAAAATAAATAATCATCTGGATGTCGATAATTGTGGAATGGTATCGATAACTGTGGACAAAGGTGTCGATAATTGTGAAATGGTGTCACATGATCTGATACGCTAAGTAACTAGGAATCAACTCATTTGTTTTCCAGTGGAGGTCTGAGTAATTATTCATGCACAATTTACTAATTGAAAGTCTTTTCTACTTTGCAAAGGCCAAAAGATGGTTAAGGTGTTGATAATTGTAGCCACTGCTCTAGCTAGAATTAGTTACAGACTTAGTTATTGCTTGGTTGAAGGTGGAGTATGAGAAATACAGATATACTGTACTACTATTCAGCGCCACAGTGGTGGCTACAACAGTATAACTCACTCACTCACTTCTTCCAGCCTGTCCCACTTACATGTGCAGGGTTGCTGCCATGTGGACCCTATTAATCCACATGTCATATTAATTGGAGAATAGTTTTACGGTGGATGCCCTTCCTGCCGCAACCCTCCCATTTCCGGGCTTGGGAAACAACCATTCACACACACACATTCACACCTATGGGCAATTTAGAGGCTACAGCAGTATAACTGGCTACTCTAAATTGCCCATAGGAGTTGTTTGTCTCTGTGTTAGACCTGATAGATTGGTGACCTACACAGGGTATCCCTCACATCTAACCTCTGGCCCCAGCTTCACTTGCAATCCTGATGGATAAGCAGTATAGACAATATTCCTTCTTCTCCATGCTCTCACGGAAGGTAGTCACATTCTCTGTCTCTCCCTTCCCTTATCTTTCCTGCTTCTGCTTCTGCTGTCTCGTCTGTCTAGTGTCTATACATTTGAGAGACTCTCTCCACACTGCTCTCTAAACTAAAAACCATGGAATTGATAAACTGGTCTCTTCACGCAATTGACACAATCTTCTTGCCTGGGTTCAGGGGAACCAGCCTGTCCTGCCGGAACTTTCGCAGCTGGCTACATGATGGATGTGTGGGAGCGGTGGCAGGTTGTGTGCCTGGCGGTTCTTTCTGTGGAGGACATTGAAGACATCTACCTATTCGGAACCATGATTACAGGACTTTTGCTGATTGGATTAGGCATTGCCCTGGTTTATCGAGGAAATCAGAAAATGGTGACAGCTGTTCAAAGCCCCATAAAGCTGCCCGATATGATTGAAGCGGTGACCAGAGCTGTCGGCACTCAGACTGTGGCTATTCAGAACTTGAACCACAACATGGATAACATCATGGAGAAAGCTTTCGGCTTTGCAGAGGAAAATGGATTCGAGAGGCCAGTATGGACAATCAGAGTAGTCGTGTAAAGGAATGCGGCTGCTCGACCCAAACAAGCCCAATCTTATCTGCTTTCGGCTCCCTTAGACAGCACTGGCCTTGGCCAAGGCTGTTGCTGGGAAAACAATTCCCCCCAGAGGTCACTGCTGTTAGACTCTCTCGTATTCCTCCCCCCTCTTCCCGCGGTCGCTGCTTCACCCCCAGTTTGACAAGCGGGTGCGTGACCAGTGCTATCATGGCTGCAGGAGCGGATGGCTGCTTGCTTGCGCTGGGTTACCTCTACCTCCTCCCCTCCCCTCACACCTCCCCCCTTTACCCCCACCCCGATCTCCCCCTCCCCCTTCCCCCTCTCAAGTCCCGAGTTTTCATGTTGTAAAGTGTACTTGTGTTATTTTGTGCTTATGTGCTGAGGTTTTTTTTTTAATGTTCCCACACTGTACTCCTCACAGGAGTATAGTGTGGAGGTTGCTTTTTTCTCCTCCCCTCTCCTCATGTTAGTCTGTATTTTTTTCTTTTCATCCCTGTCTTCCTGTCCTGTTACCCCCCTTTGTGTGTGTGTGTGTATGTATGTAAGGACAGGTTGATGGTCAATTTCGCTGGTACTTGTGACTAGTGATAATAAAGGGTTCATTCATTCAATGGATGGATGGATGGATGGGTGGATTTGTTACTCAGACCTAAAGGCCTCTGCATGCTCTTGCGACAAGGCTTTTGCAGATAGCTTTTCGCAGACAGTTGTAATTTATCGTTGAGCGGGGAGTAATAGGCGTGCATGATGTTATTCACCGCCACAATGCAAGGGGGTGCGAAGTCGCGAAATTGCTAGGAGTAGTTGGTGGGTGTGGTTAGTGGAGTGTTTATCCTCCGGTTACTTATAATGACTAGAACTGGAGTCGTATAGATGTACGTACTTCCTCACTTCCTCGATCAACCGCTCTTCGTGCTGCTCCATCTTCACTCATGTTTTTAAAAATGGCGGTCATGAAAATAAACCAAACCGGGAAAGTAGGGAAGCGGAAGTGCGTGTACAGCGGATGTAGAGTGGACCAATCAGAGCCCTCTTGTCTGCGACACTGTCTGCGAGGCTATCTGCGGTGGTCACAATTTTTGGGAGGTGCGCGCAGAGCGTCTGCGAAGGGGGGAGGGCTTCGCAGATGCCATCTGCGACGTCATCTGCGAGGACTGGGTTGTCAGCACAAATTGGCCTTAACTCCTTGTATGATATCCATGATGTATCAAGTCCACCACTGCTGTAAACAATTTGAAATCACAATATCTCATCCATAAATTAATTTATTGAACTAGTATAAAGCTAGGGCAGCACGGTCGTGTAGTGCCCAGATAGCAGAGGGATGTTGAAACGGTGCCGATTCTTGGTCAGAATGGTCGGTTTCCGTCGTAAGTCAGAAAATCAACGCTGAAACGGTGCCGTGAAACGTCGATTTCTCCGCCGTCGGAGAAGGTCGATTTATCACTGTTGAATCACTGTGGGTAAAGGTTGATCTGTCGACCATCAGAGAAGGTCGAATATACGATGTTGAACCATCGTCACTTTTGCCGGCCAGTTTTCAACATTGGTAGGGGATGTCCCACGCTGTCCCATAATGCAGTGTGATTACCACTGCTGTTTACTGGATGCACGTCATTTTTGTTATATACCTGGGTGCACGTGAAACTCCCACACCACTCGGTTGGATCGCGACTCTCTTGTGGATCGGCCTGCTGTTACGCTTGGACCATTGAAACAACATTGAGAAAAACACTGGACCACGCTACATTTTCATTCATCCCTGTACATCTGGTACGTACCATTATTCAGTCACTATTAATAAAGGGAATTTCGAATACAATTTCAAGCAGTTTAAGAAGTTATGATGAACTTCAGTCATACGCGTTGGAGAAATTTCCCTCAACTAGTATCCATTTGAAACAACAACAGTGCAGATGCATTATTCAATCGAAAAATGAGTAGAAGTCCTTGTCTTGTTGGAGTGAAAACTTAGCGTTTAAATCGAGCATCTAGGTCGCATGTCGTTTTGAGCTGACCTGTTCTTTTGTGTAGCCATGGGTCGCGCCTCGCGGCCATGAACTTTAAAGATTATCATTTAGAATAGGCATTTAGAAACCCATAGCCTACTGCTGACTTTCTTTATCAATGCTGCATCAAATTAATTTTGGTTATGTTTTTCTGTTTCCATGTACAGGTCTGCGCCGCAGGAGGAATAGGCCACAATTATAAATTATAAATAAATCATAAAATGTTTCTAAGAACTTGTTCAAGTGTGTTCTGTTCCTTATAAATGTTAAAAGTTATGCCTCATTAGATAGCTTGACAAACATTAGGAGAGGTGCATTGTTGCATGCATTTTTATATCCTGTTGTACATAAAACAGGACGTAGCCTACGCACATTGATATAAATTAAGTTTCACTTTCATGGTTGAAGTATGCATGTGTGTGTTCATCCTAGGCAAGAGCCCCGATGCTTTATTGTTAGCTAGTTTAATTTAGCCTGTTTTGCTTAATTTGTAGCCTTCCTGTTGTACATAAAACAGGAAGTAAAGTTGGATGAATCATCGCCGAAAATTAAACTATAAATCGACCGAAATCCGTAGTTGAATAAAGGGTGAAAGGGGGTCTATTCTCTGTCGGCCACCATCCACTTTTCAACATCGTTTCAACGCAAACTCGTATGAGCAAAGCGGTGTTGAATCAACGCCGGTGATCCACGATGATTCGACGGCGTATGGTCGAAGAACATGCCGATGATTCCCCGTCGAATCAACGCCCTTTTGCTATCTGGGTGGTTAGCACTGTCACCTCACAGCAAGAAGGTTCTGGGTTTGAGCCCAGTAGTCGACAGGGGCCTTTCTGTGTGGAGTTTGCATGTTCTCCCCATGTCTGTGTGGGTTTCCTCCAGGTGCTCTGGTTTCCCCCACAGCCCAAAGACATGCAGTTTAGGCTAATTGGTGGCTCTAAATTGACCATAGGTGTGAGTGTGAATGGTTGTTTGCCTCTATGTGTCAGCCCTGTGGTGATATGGCAGCTTGTCCAGGGTGTACCCTGCCTCTCGCCCATAGTCAGCTGGGATAGGCTCCAGCTTGCCTGCCACCCTGTACAGGATAAGCGGCTACAGATAATGGCTGGATGGATGGATACTATAAAGTTGGGAATGTAAAAATTGGACAATATTTAGCCTAATGGCAATAACAAACACATATATCAGGTCCATAAATATTTGGACATTTCCAAAGTTATGTGTTATTTTAGACAAAATAGCTGTCGACCACAGCATATTGGAGTCGGAATGACATAATAAGGCAGACTTTAAGCTTTACTTTAATCATATTTCCATCCAAATTGGGTGACCAATGTAGGAATTATATCACTTTTCACATATAGCAGCACTTTTTAATCCAAATATTGCAATCCATTATTTTATGATTTGCAGTCAATGATTGCTTTTCTGTTTTAGCCAGAATTAAATTATTCAGCAGTTTGTGTTACAGCAGCTCTTCTCTGGGATTGGACCATATGGGCTAGCCTTTGTGCCCCATGTGAATCAGTGAGCCTTTGATACCCATGACCATGTTGCTGGTTCACCGGTTGTCCTTCCTTGGATCACTTTTGGTTGGTACTAACTACTGCATACCAGGAACACCCCACAAGATGTATTATTTTGGATATGCTCAGTCCCAGTCATCTAGCCATCACAATTTGTCCCTTGTCAAAGGGTTTACGGTTATTTAGCACAAAAGTCTTTTAGCACAAGTTCTAAAGTCCCTTAGTACAACTCTAAGTTCTTTAGCACAAGATCCAAGAACACTTAATCTTTATTATGAATACTTACTGATCATGTTTAAAGATGTTTGATGGATTTTTTTAATGAAAGTTGCAGAGATTCTGATCAAAGACAAGCCATTTCCTTGTAAACTAGCCACAGCTTCGAGACTTGTCTTGATGATCAAACAACCTTTATGTCTTAGCGTAATCTCTTCTTAATATTCTTGCTTCATGATTACCATATTATAAACAATTGATATATTAGTTTTGATTGTTTTGTCATTCCTGAACATTTATACTGCACTTTAATTTAATTGCCATGCGTGGAAGTTTCTTTCATTTATTTACATATCACAACTGTTGGTTACTTCTAGTCGGCAAAATACATGTCAAGCAGGGCAAGAGATGTAATCCCCCGGTTAATTAATTTGGCAAATGTGTAATTATTGACAGTCGGTTGAATTTGTGACATGATCAGAAGTGACTGAAGTTATCTATGAAGGTGCCCACAATTCAAGGTTTGTTATGGCTTAACTACAAATACCTAAAGACACCAAAGAATCGGATTTTCAGTCCACGTTTCAGGGATCAAAAACTGATCCTTGACATGCACAGCAGCAGAATCCGACTTCCAGTCCCTAAGCAATCATAATAAACCCCTTCCTATATCAAGATGAGTATTTTTTTCGATTATTGTGACCATAATCCTGAGTTGTGCTAATAGTCTAGGACCTGGCTTAGACACCTCATCTTATCTCATTATCTCTAGCCACTTTATCCTGTTCTACAGGGTCACAGGCAAGCTGGAGCCTATCCCAGCTGACTACGGGTGAAAGGCGGGGTACACCCTGGACAAGTTGCCAGGTCATCACAGGGCTGACACATATGCCGCTTTTCCACTACAAACGCGGCTGAGCCGTGCCGTGCCGAGTCGAGCTGAGCGGGGCTGTTGGAGTTGCATTTCGACTACAACCGCGCTGAACTGTGCTGGCTGGAAGTGGGTGGACACATTGGGTGGAGTTAGCGAAAGTGGGTGGACGTCACGTGATGTCGTTAAGCAGCGCAAACAGTGACATCAGTGACAGTGGCGGAACAAGTCAGAGCCGGGCCGGGGGCGGGGCAAATGACCGGGCCCTTTATTAAAGCTTATCATAACATCATTTTAGGCTACAAAATGTCCGCAACTGCGGTGTTTACCAATTTCAACACTACCGGGTGCAACTATGTTATTTAGTACATCAAGTCCTTCAAACGAACATGTAACTCAGAAACAAAAAACATTAGGATACTGTACATGGCTCATAATAAAACATCAATAGCCTATACTGCGCACATTATTTGAAGGGCATACGAATGAGCGCTCAGAGGTTGCAACGGTGACAGGAAGAGTCAGAAATAAAAGGAGGGCGGTGCAAACCTCACTGAATGCACTGTGTTTACCAATTTCAACACTACGGGGTGCAACTATGTTATTTTGTACATTAAGTCCTTCAAACGAACATGTAACTCAGAAACAAAAAAACATTAGGCGACATACTGTACATGGCTCATAATAAAACATCAATAGCCTACTGCGCGCATTATTTGAAGGGCATACGACGAGCCTTGCGCTCCGCAAACTCGTCCACGATGCTCTGTATGTCACTGATTCAGTGATCTTTTAAGCAGTAGTCTCACGACCCGAATAGTAAACAATAAACATGGAGGACATGGAGTCGTTAGTGTTGCTGGTCTTGGTGCTGTGGCTTGTTGTCACCGACAACGCCAACAGATACTGGCAAGAGCGTATAGATGAGGCGAGGCGCATAAGGCTTCAGAAATTCTCGTAATTCGTAATTATTCTTCTTCCGGGTTTACGGTGTTTACAGATCCCAGCGCGCTCGCGGGGCGTGTGTGGGCATGTGAGGACACTCCTCCTCACCAATCAGTGCACAGGGGAGTGTCTGCTCACGTCCCTAGCCTCACTCGGCACGGTTTGGCTCGCTTCAGCCCCACTCCAAAACGGTGCGAGTTTTAGGGGCTAAGCAGGGCTGAAACGAGCTGAGTCGTGCTGGTTTTTGGTAGTCGAAACGCGAGCCGTGTCGGGCTGAAGTGAGCTGAAGTGAGCTGAAAAAGGGTAGTGGAAAAGGGCCAATAGACACAGACAACCATTCACACCTACGGTCAATTTAGAGTCATCAGTTAACCTAACCTGCATGTCTTTGGACTGTGGGGGAAACTGGAGCACCCAGAGGAAACCCACACGGACACAGGGAGAACATGCAAACTCCACACAGAAAGGCCCTCATCGGCCACTGGGCTCGAACCCGGACCTTCTTGCTGTGAGGCGACAGCGCTAACCACTACACCACCGTGCCACCCCTGGCTTAGACATGTATGCACATAATCTAGGAGAGGATAACTCAACTGTTATAGGCTAATTTGACCCCAAGGAATAACTTGAGATGTGTGCCAAAATCACTATCCGGGGCAAACAGACCAAAAATTACCAATCCACGATGGCTGCTGGTATTATGGTATTATTATTGTGTTACTCTTCATGTTCCTGACCCTGGTTTATATGACACATAAACAGTAATAATGTGATGTTAAAAGTTGTATTGTTGGCTGTTATAAAACATATACAGTAGCCTCTCAAGATATTGCTGCCTACTAAAGTAATAAGTTTTGTTTTGTATTTTTCACTTTAATTTAACATTCCATTGATCATAATAGTATGAGTGAAAATACAATTTCTGTTAGGGTTTTGCTGAGATTCAAACCCAGGTACTGGTGTAGTGATCCAGCAAACCCCCACTAGGCCAGCAGGGGATTGACTCAAGTGCAGAGGCGTGAGATGATAGTAGAGTACAAAAAAAAAAAAAGTTTATTTACAGAGTAAAAAATCCAAGGCAAAAAACCCCAAAAGTATGATCCAAAGGTTCAAAGTCCAAAAATGAGAAGAGGCAAAATGCAAAATGCTCAGAAGATCCAAAAAGGTACAGTAAATGCTTCAATACCACTGCGATTGTCAGTGCTAAAAACTGCACGTTTTCGTTTGCATTCGTTTTTGTTATACTTTTATGGCCACATTAGCTATGAATGGGTAGGTGCGGTGTATTGTTGGACAATTCATGTTTTTCTATGGGCAACGGGGCCCCAAGAAAATGTGCCAATGTTCAAGAATGACAACCATTGACATGGTAAACACCTGCCTGCCGTGGCCACATTAGCTATGAATGGGCAGTTGCGGTGTATTGTTGGACAATTCATGTTTTTCTGTGGGCAACAGGGAAGGTGCCAATGTTCAGGAATGTTGAAGCGTTATGGATGACGCATGTTCCAGGATACAAAGAAAAGAAATCTATCTCCAAAATCTATCTCCAAAAACGAATGCAAACGAAAACGTACTGTATCTTAAACATCCACAAATGTAAACTACGGGTACATCATGGGCAGGGCCTGCATGAAAATTGAGCACCTTTGCGTTGGGCTGAAGAGAACAGATTTTTACCAAGTAGCTTATTACATAAAAGAAATGCCATTTCCAGATTTCTACATTAACAAAATACTTCATTTAGAATGAAAGGTAAACAAAACTTGACTCTTGTCATTTTTCATTTTAAAAAGGGCAAAAAGAAAACAGGCTTCAAAGTGCTAAACACTGGAATTTATACCCCAGCTATTAGCCTAATTATGTTATGGCCCAATATAATTTAATTTTCGATTAGTATACTATTGCAATGCAGAGAAGAAAGGCATCATGTTATTTCTAATTTTGTGTTTGGGCCCTGGTAACTCAGTCCCCCTTTTCCCCCCACTACGACGCCCCTGATCATGGGTACATCATGGCATACGGGTAGAGCATGTCATTTTTGTCATTTATTTTCAAAATGTGTGCTACCAATTCACAAATTGTTCTTTTCATGTATATTTACTAGAATAAACTATACTGGTCTGACCAAAGTAGAGAAAGCCCAAGTTTTGCAGGTGGGGTGCGCGGTTTCTGGCGGCACCCCGTTGTTACAGTACCAAGTACCCTGAGGAACATACCGTACACAACCAAATATGCCAGGATACAGGAATGAGGTTGAGGACAATGTGTTTTTTTGGCTTTTTTTTGTCCAATTAAAACAAATTGTCTATAAAATAATGGCCTTGCCATCCATAAAAAAAAAAAAAAAATACTGTAACCTAGAGTGGTCTGCGGCCACCTCGTCTTCTGGCATACAGTATTTGGGGTGCACAGCTGTTCAGGGTAGAATCTGCCGACTTAGGCTACGCCATTTGTAGCAGGTGCAGTGTTCTTAGTACTTAGTTACTTTTAAATAGCTTTCCTCTAGAGAATTCAATGTTTTTGTCTTGAATATCATCCTCCTTGGCCTCTATCTCTTGCTTGGCACCAGCCATCATCCAACACATTGATCCAAGACAGGTGGGACAAGTTGGAGCGTCAGGGCTCACTTGAAAAAGAGGCAACAGCCTCAATGTGACTACCCTGGTTAAATAAAGGAGAAATAAAAAAATAAATGGATGACGCGTGTTCCAGGATACAAAGAAAAGAAATCTCCCCCCAAAATCACGTTTTGTACTTTTATTAAAAAACTAAAAAGTATAACAAAAACGAATGCAAACGAAAATATATCTTAAACGTCCACAAATGTACTGTAAACTACACCATGGCCGTAGCCACATATCAGTCTAATTTTACTCCGTAGCCTACTCAGGCCTGGTTCCAGTGTACTGTAATTGAGCAACGTACTGTACTTGGGTCAAAATGTACTCAAGTACAAGTAAAAGTAGGCCTACTAATTTTAAAAACTAGCCTACTTAAAAATTACAAAGTACTAATAAAAGCTACTCAATTACAATACTTGAGTAAATGTAATTAGTTACTTTCCACCCCTGCCCTTGTACCCCCACCAACCCCCACCCATCACTTATCCACCCATGGGCCGACATAAATAGTGGCGTTTGAATGTAGTACTGTCAATTGGAGAGATGACTGTGGTCAACGTGCAAGTCAGTGAGCTCATCAAGACTCTGAGCAGGAAGGGATGGACTACACGTGCCATTGCCAAGCACCTACAGGCGAGTGGCATTGAACCTTCCTTGAGCACCATACGGTGGCATCGCCGTCGTGCTGCTGTGAGGAACCGACTGCAAAAGCCATGTAAACTGACCAGGTATTGAAGGCTTGAGTGACTTTATTCTTTAAATGTACTGTGTTTATAATGAATGTTCCGTACAGACCAAACATTGTATTGATAGCCAATTTATTTCACAGCCAAGTGATGCAAATCATTGACACGATCTTGGAGGGAAATGATGAATTACCGGCAGGAAAAGTGACAGAGCTTCTCAAAAGTGAGCACAATATCACCCTGTCTGTGTGCACAGTGAGAAAGGCAATCCGGAGTTGCTGGACCTATGGGAAACCCAGGTAACAAAAAAGGAAAATTATAGAATTTCAGTCAGTCATTCACATCACTGTGATAATCTGACCAACACCATGTACAGTACAGTAGTAGGCGAACATTTACTGTATTCTTACAGATTTGTTCCAATGACGCGGGAAAAAAACGAAGTTATGCGTCTCCGACAAGCCCAAGAATGGAAGGCCGCTGGTGAAAAGTTTAACGATGTTCTATTCACCGATGAATCAGCTGTGTCACTGGAACGGTTTGCTTTGCGGTGCTGGAGAAGGAAAGGCTCTCCGGGCGTGAATAAACCTCGAGTGGAACTCGAGTGAAACTGCACGTCTGGGGCGGAATTTCACGTTGTGGCCCGGGTCCGCTTGTGATTTTTCACGGTGAGTGATGAGTTCAAAGCTCATCAGGGCTGGTAATACATACTGTACAAGGCTAAATATGAAAAATGAAATGTTATAATAAAATATATATCTTGCGTCATAGGTATCATGGATAAACAGTTCTTTGCGGAGCAGATAATCCAAAAGATTGCAGGTCCGTACTTGCGGGAGGATTTCCTTATGCCTACACACAGATTCTTCCAAGGTACAGTATATCATACAGTACGTTTGTAGTAGACTACGTTATGTTCCATTACAATCCTTGCCACCATGCTGATTAAATATTAACTTGACTTTGTCCTTTTTAAACGGTCAGACAATGATCCCAGCCACACGGCAAAGACTGTCAGAGCCTGCCTTCAGAATGAAGGGATCAACTGGGTGCCAACACCAGCAGAGTAAGTTGGTTATCACAATATAAATATATATAGGGTATAAAATATAAAATCAATTGCGTGAAATTGACTGACATCACTGGCTTGTCCGTGTATTTCTCTTCATAGATCGCCGGATCTGAACCCAAATGAGTTAGTCTGGGCTGAGATGAAAACTTTCATTCGTAAGGAGGCCAAACCACACAACAAAAGCGAACTGATATCAGCAATACTGACGTTTTGGACGTCCAAGCTCACACAAGAGCGCTGCAATAGGTATGTAACAGGTTGTGCAGTTCTCTCAGACTAAGAACTGTTGTGTAGAACTCTCAGAATAAAGAGTAATTACAACGCATTACTTCTGTTACAGGTACATAGATCACCTGGACACAGTTATTGACAAGATCATCGCTCTACGTGGTGGGCCCACTGGTATGTGAGAGGAAACATAGCTTCAGAGAGATAACAGACGCAGCGAGGGGGATTGAGGACGGAAAGGACGCGCACACACCCTCGTGGACGTGGACTCGCATTCATCCATCCCT
This sequence comes from Neoarius graeffei, assembly GCF_027579695.1. Taxonomy (NCBI): domain Eukaryota; kingdom Metazoa; phylum Chordata; class Actinopteri; order Siluriformes; family Ariidae; genus Neoarius; species Neoarius graeffei. The sequence continues at coordinate 38,944,501 of NC_083590.1, read as the reverse complement.
TGATTGCCGCTGATTCGGGACGCGCACTGCTTCAGCGGACTTTACGACTTTGACTCTGGGAAGGGGAATGTGTTTCAAATGTGTGTATGTATTGGACATATCTGGTATGACTTCGTTTTTTTTTTTTCCTGTGCCCTGGTGCACATTTTGTTTGCTTGATGTTGAGTGTGAAAATAAAAGAGCGGTTTGTTTTTGATACGTCGTTGCCGTGAAGTACTCTCTTGTGTGTGTGTGGGGCTGAATCGTGTGAATGAACTTTGCAACCCCTCCCCCAATATGCGCCAGGTTTCAAACGTTTAAAAACTGAAATAGTGCCAGGCCTATTCAATTAGCGGCCCGCGGGCCAGATGCGGCTGATGTGATGCTTCACCTTTAAAAATAAAATACCATTCACCAGTCTCCAAAACTTAATATATGTATTTTAATTTACCGAATTAAATTTACCGAATTTCCCGAGATGGGAAAGAGAGTTGTTTGTGTGCATTTTGAATATTCAATGTTAAGTTGAAGGCTAAAAATGAAATATAATATATAAAATAGACCTTGTAGGCTACTTGAAAACTGAAAAATAACCACTTGTTAGTTAGTGACCGCGGAAAATTTGTGGCCCACCTCAAGTTCTTGGATTCGAAATGTGGCCTGCAAATGTGGACTGCAAACTAATAATAAACACATTCTAAGGCAAACGAGTTGATCATTCTGCGCAAAGCCAGCCGCAAAAACGAACAGAGGTGCCAATTTCTCTCCTCACCCTCCCTTTCCATTGGCGCAGCCGGCTTAAAAAAAAACATGTGCGCCCGCCATCTCTCCCTCTCCTTTCACTGATAATCGGCGATTTGGTGATAGCAAATTACCTCTATTGCTAACTAATAACAGAGACAGTTGCACGCATACGAGTTGATACAGTAATTGCACGCCACAAACTTGAGCAGATGCGCCAATTTCTCCTCTCACCTCCTTTCCTCCACGCAGCTGTTAAAAAAAAATTGCAATTGCACAGTTTGTTTGGCATGCCCCGTCACTTAATTTTTTGTACAGACACTGCCGTTGTTTTGTAGGTGAAGACTGTTCGTCTGGTTATGTTAGATATTAATAAATATCCCAACTTAATTTATAACATTAATATTCTAGCGCACGCCGATTCAGCTGATAACGAGATCATTAAACTGCACAGTATTCTCGAGCACACTTCCAAGATTTACAGTAAGTTAGAGAGGTGAAGAAGTGGCTGCGCGTGATTTTGGTATTTAAAATAAATGTTTGTATAAACGTAGTTCGGGAGGAAGCCCGCGGAAAATTGACAGCTGTCATTACCTGTTCCCGCCTTAGCGGAGATTTAATCCCTCCTGCTCCTTTCACCTGTCATGCGCGAAGGCTTCTCGCATTGTCCCACCACCTCCCCCTTCTCCTCCATTTCACTAGAGCACCCAGCTGCAATTCCTGGGGTGTGTGAAGCGGATCTCATCCCGTATGATCTCCGCTGAAAGCATCCAGGTACCGAGGCCAGCTGACATGCCAAACATGCTTACTGTACACCAAGCACTCAAGGGCGAACTAGTGAAACTCGGTTTATAATTTACGCTATTTTACGCATCTAATGACAAAAGTTAAGATAGGCTACTAAACTGTTGGGACGAAGGCTGAGCATTTTTGCACAAGTGGAATTTAAACACATAGCCTAGTTATCATGCAGTGACGTTTCATTTAATTTCTCAGCATTCCAGCTTAATGCGCGGCAGAAATTATTCATCATAACCCCTGTCTGATTGGCCGCGCTTGCCCTGAGAGAACGCGCACTTGAAGGAGCTTTCAAGTGCGGGGGCGCCTATTCATACTGTATGTCATTTATCACATGACATACAGTAGACTCTACTGTATGTCATGTGATAAATGTCAGTACAATGGGCGCCGCAATTTTGCAGTGTGCTGGGAGTATGCACTCTCAAGGAAGCCACTGACAAAGCCTACTTCAGTGTTATGCTGCCCCCATGGCTGCAAGTTGTAACTGCACCCTTACCGCAGTTTACCGCAGGGCCCCTACCGTTCTGCGGCAGACAGGCGAGCATTCTGAACTAGCAATGACAGTAGAGCAAAATCCAAAGAAAACAAAATACCAAAAAACATAAGAGCATAAGCAAGGCACACGGGACAGAGGGAACAAACCATAGGTAGCACAAAGACTCCGTGACTGGGGACCAAACTGAGGGAGTATTTATACACAAGCTAAATGGGAAACAGGTGACAATAATGAGGCCTAAACAGGCAATCAAAACAAACACAAAACACAGAAGCAGTGGCGACCTCTAGAGGGCCAAAACAAACATGACAAGAAAAAAAAACATAACAGCGGCCTCTAGAGGCCAAGACAGTCCCCAGTCCTAACAATTTCTTTATATTAATCAAATGCTTGCTTTCTTATACTCTCTGAAATTAGGTGCATAGGTCTCCCAATTCCATGATTTCATGTTTGAGGTAGGGTTTTCTCATGTTTTCTGTGAAACTGCAATTTTGGCCAATTTTTGGTGGGGTTTTTTTTATACCTTGCCCTTGACTATAGCTTGTTCCCTTTTCCTTCAATCATGAAAATGATATCACTAATGGATTCCCTATACACCAAAACCCATAAAATGAGGTATTGCACATACTTTTGTGGTGAGTGGTTCAAAAATTTACATTTTCAATATGGCTACCAGCAGCCATCTTGGACTGGTAATTTTTGGCCTGTTCGCCCCGGATAGCGATTTTGGCACACATCCCAAGTTGTTCCTTGGGTTCAAATTAGCCTATAACAGTTGAGTTATCCTCTCCTAAATTATGTGCATACATATCTAACCCAGGTCCTCCATTATAAAGAACATAGAGTTGTGCGAAAAGACTTTAGAACTTGTGCTAAAATACTTTCAATTTGTGCTAAAAGCCTTTTTTGCCAAATAACCGGATACATACCTGTCAAAGTTGCTCAGATCCTTACGCCTGCCTATTTTTCTTGCTTCCAACACATCAACTTCAAGAACTGATTGTTCTCTTGCTGCCTAATATATCCCACCCCTTGACAGGTGCCACTGTAATGAAATAATCAGTGTTATTCAAGTCACCTCTCAGTGGTCATAATGTTACAGCTGATTGGTGTACTGTGGTAAAATGTGCCAAAATAATAATTTCGTCAGTGTCCAAATATTTATAGACCTAACTGTAAACATGAAATAACAAATTGTGTCCAATCCACACTTCTGCTGCAAATCCCAAAAGCAACCACAGTCTAACACTTTCTGTATGGTGCTATCCTTACTCATTTTCAAATCAGAACCTCACCAGTACACTGTAAAAAATAATTAGGTGGTTTAACTTAAAATTCTAATTTAAGCAGCTGCCTCAAAATTCCAAGTTTTTTTAACTCATCGTTTCATGTTGTGCAAACCTTTGACTCAAGGAAAGCAATTCAAAGGTTTGCACAACATGAAACGATGAGTTAAAAAACTTGGAATTTTGAGGCAGCTGCTTAAATTAGAATTTTAAGTTAAACCACCTAATTATTTTTTACAGTGTAATAATGCTGGTGCAAATCCTCATTTACATTTCATAATGCTAGAAAAGAATATCATATTGTAAACTGTTCATGAAGGGGTAACACAAACTATAGATGTCATTTCAGTGAAAACATCTCAGTTGTACAGTACTGCTTTACCAAACAACACTATGTTCAAACATGTATATACAGTAATATATACAGGTTGTGTTGTTAATAAAGGGGATTCATGCAAACTTGGTGGGTCAGCTCATTGTTATTAATAATCCTAAAATGCTGGGAAAGACTGGAGTCTATGTTTTATAGCACTTTTCCTGATGAGAGCCCAGCCTAATGTGTTCTGTTAATTTTAGTTAAAGTTTAAAATAGAATCATGTTTATGTGTTATACAATTTTATTTTTAAAGACTACCACTACCAATGTCCTCCTACAGTTGCTGTAATACCCAGTCTTCTACCTCTTGGTTATTTCTTTGGCTGCATCCTTAAATTTGTTCCCAGTCACCATTAAGCCCTTTATTCAGAATCTTTAAAGGTGTCCCATATAATCACTAAAGAAATTGAAGAGGACACCAGACTCCAATCTGAATGTGCAGTATAGGCACAAATTCAACAACCAAGGATGACTACTAACAGGTTCCAGGAGGTATATCATGTGGTTGGGGATTCAGCTGGGATGTCATTAGCAGCAAGAATGATCAGGAGCATAAGAAAACAAGTGCTATGAGACTTGAACTTGAACCAGCAAGTTAGAACAGATATTTGAGAAATAATTCTCGAATTGCCAAAGTGTTACAGGGCGGTTATGTTTTACTCCAGATGTAGGAGCTGGTCCAAATGGGAGAGTGTATGACCCCTTCATGGACATAGCTGAGGTTTGTCAACATATTTAAAGCTCAGGGCAAACTAAAAAAAGAAAAGCACAGGGATTATTAGCAGGTTCAAGACCAGTTTGCAGTAATTGTTCTTCAGTGGTGTGTCTTTGTAACTGATATAAACAATGACAGAGATTATGTCATTTAAAAGCTCATAGTTGTGTTCCTCCCCCCCCCCCCATGTACAAATTGGTAGTTTGTACAAAATTGTACAAATGAACCACTTATTTTGTGTAAGAGATCAGAAACAGACAGTGCAATTCTGTTTAAAATGTAAAGTATTCCATTGTGTACACTGTGTGCACAATTATTAGGCAAGTTGTATTCCTGAGGATTAATTTTATTGTTGAACAAATACAGTGCTCTCAGTCAATCCAAATTGTTAATAAACCTAAAACTCAAATGTTTAACAAAGGAAAATGGTGTTTAGGCTTTCTCAGGGGAATATACTGTATAAGTTAGTAGGCAACATTTAGCATGCAGAATTATGATGCAACTAAATGAAAAGCTAAATTTTTCCCATCTCACTTGTTTATTTTAAATTTCAGAGTAATAAACAACTCAGAATTAACAAATAAACACTTTTGGCATTTCAAAAAATATTCAGTGACCAATATAGCCAACCTTCTTTTCAATAACTGTTGTGAGCCTTCCATCCATGGAGTCTGTTAGATTTTTTATTTGTTGATGATCAACTTTTTGTGCAGCAGCAACCACAGCCTCCCAAATGCTGTTCAGAGTGGTGTATTGTCTTCCCTCACTGTAAATCTGACATTTACGAAGGGCCCACAAGTTCTCAGTAGGGTTTAAGTCAGGTGAGAAAGGGGGCCATGTCATTACTGTCATCTTAAGGCCATTGCTGGCTCACCAAGCAGTGGAGTACTTGGATGCATGTGATGGTGCATTGTCCTGTATAAAAATCATGGCCTTCTTGAATGATGCAGACTTCTTCCTGTACCACTGCTTGAAGAATGTATCTTCTAGAAACTGGCAGTAGGTTTAGGAGTTGATTTTAAGTCCATCTTCAACCCGAAATGGTCCAACTAGCTCATCCTTAATAATAGCAGCCCATACCAGTACCCCTCCTCCACCTTGCTGGTGTCTGAGTTGAAGTGGTGCCGTATATCCATTAGTTATCCAGCCACAGGCCCATCCATCTGGTCCATCAAGAGTCACTCTCATTTCATCCGTCCATAAAACCTTTAAAAAGTCTATCTTCAGGTATTTTTTTTGCCCAATCTTGATGCTTTAACTTATGAGTCTTGTTTAGTGGTGGTCATGTTTCAGCCTTCCTTACCTTGGCCATGTCTTTGAGCATCAAAGACCTTATACTTCTGGACACTCCAGGTAGGTTGCAGTTCTGGAATATGGTGGCACTGGAGGATAATGGGTTCCTGGTAGTTTCATGGTTAAGCCTTCTCAATTCTTTGGCAGTTAATTTGCATCTTTTCTTCTCCACACATTTTTTGCAACCCTGTTGACTATTTGCAACACAACACTTGATTGTTCTGTGGTCACATTTCAATAGCTTAGCTAATTCAAGAATGCTGCATCCCTCTGATAGGCATTTTACAATTTTTGTCTTTTCAGTGTCTGTTAAATCTCTTTTTTGGCCAATTTTGTCTAAGATAAAGAAGCTGCCTACTAATTATGAACATCTTAATATAGGGTGTTAATGACTTTAGGCCACACCCTCTCTCATTACACAAAAAAATACCACCTGAGAATGCTTAAATCCATTTTAGCATTCAAGTGTATATAGCTTGGGGTTGGAAAATATGCATAGAAATAATGGTAGGGTCAGAGTACTCACTTGCCTAATAATTGTGCACACAGTGTATGAGAAAACAGTCAGATAAGATTTTATTTGGAAAAATGTTATGCACTGCATTGAATTGGCAGCTCATCAGGATCACCTACCTAACATGATTTCTAAATATGTAAAGATTATTATGTATTATTCATTTTATGGCAGGATATATTCCAATGGACTTAAGTATTTTAAATGTTAAACAAACATATAAACAAACAAACAACAGAAACACATCAGTAAGTTGTAGTAGAACATAATTTTTCAAGCTGAGATGCACACGCTGGGTGAATACTTGTGTGAGACATTTCATAAAACATATTTTTAGCATAAAACAGTAGAAGCTAGCCGGTTTTTCTTTTAACATTAGCTGCTCCATAAGATTATTATAAAGTACAGGAAAAAGCTAGCATTTTGATGTTAGCTTATGTAGGTTGCCTGTCCACAACCATTAGCTTCAGTGGATGGGCATTGCACATCAGTAAACTACCTCCTTCAATATAGTTGGTAGTGGTGTAGTGTTGAATACAGACACTACATACCTATTCTGTAAGATGACCAGATTTCTGAGAGGAAAGCCATTTTTGATTCAGTGCTGAAAATATCATTAAAACATCTAATGTTTTCATCTTTACAATAAAAAAGGGGGGGGGCATTTCTGGCCAATTTTACAACTCCATCCATCCATTATCCATAACTGCTTATCCTGTGCAGGTACATGGACAAGCTGGAGCCTATGGGCGAGAGGCAGGGTACATCTTGGACAAGTCACCAGATCATTGCAGGGCTGACACAAAGAGACAACCATTCACTCTCACACCTACGGTCAATTTAGAGCCACCAATTAGCCTAACCTGCATGTCTTTGGACTGTGGGGGAAACCAGAGCACCCACAGGAAACCCATGCAGAAACGGGAAGGACATGCAAACTCCACCCAGAAAGGCCCCCATCAGCCACTGGGCTCAAACCCAGAACCTTCTTGCTGTGAGGCAACAGTGCTAACCACTACACCACCGTGCCGCCCAATTCTGCAACTGCTTTAGGTTAACATCAATTAAAGACAATATGAAAATCTCTCGTATGGGTACATCATTTAGATTTATAGACTCTTAAATTGTACGCAAGCTGAAATAGATGTTTTAGACCCATGAAAGTAAATATATTAAATTAATTACCATATATGCCACTGGTAATGGACAGTGTATTTAAAAATATACAAAACACACAACACAATTTAAATAAACAGTTTACTTCAAGCCAAGCAATTTAAAGGTATGGTAACATTATTATTATTATTATTATTATTATTATTATTATTATTATTATTAATTATTGAGGATACAAAGGATTCCCGATCTCCCATAGTCTAAATTGTAGCCATAGCTGAATTGATGACTTTGCCTAAATGAGCAGCCTTAGTCAAAATATGTAGTCTGCTACACATCACAACAAATTATACAAATTACTGACACTTTGGTAACATTACCATAAGCCTACAGCTTTAGATAGCCAGCTACTCTGTGGGATAACACACCAATTTATGTGTAAGTTAGCTTATGCCGTTTAACCATTACAATTTTATCTCAGTTGGATTTCTGTTACAGCAACACTACATCTAGCAACAACTTCAGCTCACGAACTGGTGCTGCACTGAGCTTTCGCCTGCTAGCATTGGCTGCAGTAGGCTACGATTTGTTAGGTCAACGGCTACATCTCAGTACAGTGTGACAAGCAACATTATGTCAAATACAACATCACAAAATGTAGCTTGCACATTTAAAGGCCAAATAACATAGATGAAAAACAATGTCACTTAGGCCTGCAAGAAAAGACTATGGTTCACCTGTCCAGGAGCAGATGAAGCAATCTGTTGAAGCTGAATGAATTACTTTAGTTTAGGCAAAGATTCTAGCCCTCCATTAAAAAGTTGTTTCTCAGCTCCACCAATCAAAATACTGGAAACGCTATTGCCAGAGGTGTTCTAGGGGCGGACTGAAAGGACCCTGGGAGTTCTGCAGTTTTTAAATGTCCGGAGATGCATTTTGAGCTGTCAGAGACATGTTGTAAATGAAATCTCTTAAAGAAAATTACCATATCAAAAATGTTTTAAAAGTAGGAATTTTCAAAATCATTTTATTAGTCACTGAAAATGATATTGTCAGAGTTGCAGGTATATGCGTAGAACACAATTACAACTGATATATAGTAATATTTATGAAAGTTGCATTGTCTCCTAATGCATTACCACATAACACACTAAAGTGTAGTACACTGACCACAAAACACCTTATAATCAATAAATAATTTCTATTTTAGGAGCTGCAATCTGAGCTCCTGCTCAGGACATTCAGTGTACATATAAGACAGTGAAACTGAGGTAATGTAAGTGGCCACTTAAGACAGAGCTTAATACCGAGATAACTACAGTGGTGCTTGAAAGTTTGTGAACCCTTTAGAATTTTCTATATTTCAGCATAAATATGACCTAAAACATCATCAGATTTTCACACAAGTCCTAAAAGTAGATAAGGAGAACCCAGTTAAACAAATGAAACAAAAATATTATACTTGGTCATTTATTTATTGAGGAAAATGATCTAATATTACATATCTGTGAGTGGCAAAAGTATGTGAACCTTTGCTTTAACTGCAACTAAATGTTTCTGGTAACTGTTGATCAGTCCTGCACACCGGCTTGGAGGAATTTTAGCCCATTCCTCCATACAGAACAGCTTCAACTCTGGGATGTTGGTGGGTTTCCTCACATGAACTGCTTGCTTCAGGTCCTTCCACAACATTTCGATTGGATTAAGGTCAGGACTTTGACTTGGCCATTCCAAAACATTAACTTTATTCTTCTTTAACCATTCTTTGGTAGAATGACTTGTGTGCTTAGGGTTGTTGTCTTGCTGCATGACCCACCTTCTCTTGAGATTCAGTTCATGGACAGATGTCCTGACATTTTCCTTTAGAATTCGCTGGTATAATTCAGAATTCATTGTTCCATCAATGATGGCAAGCCGTTCTGTCCCAGATGCAGCAAAACAGGCCCAAACCATGATACTACCACCACCATGTTTCACAGATGGGATAAGGCTCTTATGCTGGAATGCAGTGTTTTCCTTTCTCCAAACATAACACTTCTCATTTAAACTAAAAAGTTCTGTTTTTGTCTCATCCATCCACAAAACATTTTTCCAATAGCCTTCTGGCTTGTCCATGTGATCTTTAGCAAACTGCAGATGAGCAGCAATGTTCTTTTTGGAGAGCAGTGGCTTTCTCCTTGCAACCCTACCATGCACACCATTGTTGTTCAGTGTTCTCCTGATGGTGGAGTCATGAACATTAACCAAATGTGAGAGAGGCCTTCAGTTGCTTAGAACTTATCCTGGGGTCCTTTGTGACCTCGCCAACTATTACATGCCTTGCTCTTGGAGTGATCTTTGCTGGTCAACCACTCCTGGGGATGGTAACAATGGTCTTGAATTTCCTCCATTTGTACACAATCTGACTGTGGATTGGTGGAGTCAAAACTCTTTAGAGATGGCTTTGTAACCTTTTCCAGCCTGATGAGCATCAACAATGCTTTTTCTGAGGTCTTCAGAAAACTCCTTTTTTCATGCCATGATACACTTCCACAAACATGTGTTGTGAAGATCAGACTTTGATAGATCCCTGTTCTTTAAATAAAACAGGGTGCCCACTCACACCTGATTGTCATCCCACTGATTAAAAACACCTGACTCTAATTTCACCTTCAAATTAACTGCTAATCCTAGAGGTTCACATACTTTTGCCACTCACAGATATGTAATATTGGATCATTTTCCTCAATAAATAAATGACCAAGTATAATATTTTTGTCTCATTTGTTTAACTGGGTTCTCTTTATCTACTTTTAGGACTTGTGTGAAAATCTAATGATATTTTAGGTCATATTTATGCAGAAATATAGAAAATTCTAAAGGGTTCACAAACTTTCAAGCATGACTGTATAAACAAAGACTGCAAGAGCCGCATGTCTATAATACAAAGTCAGTAACTGCAATCTGAGCTCCTGAGTCTAATAGACTGAGATAATAATACAATGATTGTGTGAGTTACGTGTGAACAAGTCCTATAATAAGTCTCAGTTCCCAAGACTCAGGGTATTTCAGACAGAGCCATTGCAAAAATCAACATCTCTCACAGACCTATCCAGCCACTGATATAAAAATCAAAGTGAGGCTCACCCCCCCCCAAATGGCACGTGTCCCATGTACATACACGGTATAGTGAGTACAGGGATACCCTATTAATGGATACGAGCAGTAGCTGGACAGCCGACATGTGTGTATGCAGTAAGCTTCCTGCAGCATCTTATCATTTTGGCTTGTGAACATGCATGTTAATGATACCATAAACTTAAAAGGATGGCACACACCCTTTACATGTAGTCTACAGTGCAGTCCAGGAATACAGTATGTTATTATGTTGATGCACAAAGTTCCTGCACCTTGTTAAAAATCCAGCAGTACTTGCCCGGCTTGCTTTTCACTGCATTCATGTCATGAGCTAAAAAAACCTAAGCTAGGACCTCATCTCATCTCATTATCTCTAGCCGCTTTATCCTTCTACAGGGTCGCAGACAAGCTGGAGCCTATCCCAGCTGACTACGGGCGAAAGGCAGGGTATACCCTGGACAAGTCGCCAGGTCATCACAGGGCTGACACATAGACACAGACAACCATTCACACCTATGGTCAATTTAGAGTCACCAGTTAACCTAACCTGCATGTCTTTGGACTGTGGGGGAAACCGGAGCACCCGGAGGAAACCCACGCAGACACGGGGAGAACATGCAAACTCCACACAGAAAGGCCCTCGCCAGCCCCGGGGCTCGAACCCAGGACCTTCTTGCTGTGAGGCGACAGCGCTAACCACTACACCACCGTGCCACCCAAGCTAGGGCCTCATCTCATTCTCATTATCTCTAGCCACTTTATCCTTCTACAGGGTCGCAGACAAGCTGGAGCCTATCCCAGCTGACTACGGGCGAAAGGCGGGGTATACCCTGGACAAGTTGCCAGGTCATCACAGGGCTGACACATAGACACAGACAACCATTCACACTCACATTCACACCTATGGTCAATTTAGAGTCACCAGTTAACCTAACCTGCATGTCTTTGGACTGTGGGGGAAACCGGAGCACCCGGAGGAAACCCACGCGGACACGGGGAGAACATGCAAACTCCACACAGAAAGGCCCTCGCCGGCCCCGGGGCTCGAACCCAGGACCTTCTTGCTGTGAGGCGACAGCGCTAACCACTACACCACCGTGCCGCCCAAGCTAGGACCTATTATTAAATAAAAAAAAATATATACCCTAAACTCTTCAGCTGTCCCACATCATGATTTATTTAGGTTTTTTTTATAAAATGTTATTAATTAAATAAAAAACAGTAGGTATATCTCAGTATCTGCAATATTAAAATAAATTTTTTTGATGGGGGCGGCCACCCCGGGTGCCCCCCCCTTAAATCCATGCCAGTGTTCTAGAACATCTCTGCTATTGGCCTGAGTCTGTCTTAAAGTGATCCACAGAACAATACATGAGGTGTCTGCTGAAGTCTGATAGATGTTTTGGTCTGTTAATTTTTTCCCCGTTTTTTTTTTTTTTTTTTGGGGGGGGGGGGGGGGGGGGGTGTCTGTCGGTCATGGTTAAAAACAGGGACATTTCCAGGGACAGCTCCAGCCGAGGACAGGCCACCAAAAACGGGTACTGTCCTTGGAAAACAGGACATCTGGTCACCCTACTCTTCTGCATATTACCAAATTCATCCATTCATCCCACCTGATTGCTCTAACCCACAGGTTCCCAACCTTGATTCTGGAGTACCCTTATCCTGCATATTTTTAGAGTTTCCCATGCTCTTAACACACCTGATTCAACTAATCAGCTAATTAAAAGCCCTTCCTGAGTTGAAGTGGATGTGTTAGATCTGGGAAAACACTAAAATATGCAGGACAAGGGTACTCCAGGGCCAGTATTGGAACCTGTGTTTTAACTCGTTGTTTCCTCTGCTCTTCATCCCCAGTCAGGAAAGCTACAGTTGTACAATTGTAACACATCAAAATGCTGCAAGTTTTGACTATTTGTCTCACCCACTGTTGTTGTAGTGGAAGTAAAATTTACCCTGAAAAAGCTCCTGTGTGACATAACAATTTCAAGTTCGAGTCAATTTATTTACAGAGCACATTAACAACAGCTGAAGCTTACCAAAGTGCTGTACAAATGAGAGGAACTTATACAATAAAAAGGCACATCAATATTTCAGCACAAGACAAGAGTAACATCACACAATACACTGAAAGGTAACAAAATCTGTACAGTACAAATCTCCTTAAAAGTAGACATATGATTTAAAAAAAAAAAACAAGGTTGAGATGCAGTGATATGCCAAGGAGAAAAGATGGATCTTAAGGCAACATTTAAATTTGTCAAAAGTTGACGCAGAACTTCTTCAAAAAAGTAGTGTACTCCATGGTCTAGGGGCAGCTACTGAGAACACACAGTCACCCTTGTGATTTAATTACGAATGTGGGATGGTTAGTAGTAATGTATGAGAGGATCGACGTGCCCTGCCTGAAATATAGGCACTAATCATATCACTGATGTAATATGGAGCCAGATCATGTAATGCCTTAAAATCAAACAGTAAAATTTTTTAAAATCGATCCTATCATTTAGTGGTGGCATTTTGGACAAGTTGTAGATGGGACAGCGAAGACTGACTAACCCCAGTGTAAAGAGAATTGCAATAATTGAGGCATGATGTAATAAAAGCATGCAAAACTATCTCTACATCTTTCAATGTGATGATAGATTTAAATTTGGCAATATGTCTCAGCTAACAGAAGCTACTCTTTATTTGTTTGTCAAATTTGAGGGTCGAATTAAAAAAAAAGACCCCAAGAATTTTTTGCACAGTTAGACAGATTAGAAATTAAGGGCCTCAAGCTGTCACTATTAATTTCAGTGCTCTCAGAAGAACCTAAATTGACTACATCAGACTTATTCTCATTCAGGTGAAGGAAGTTTTTTGCTAGCCATGACTTGACATCTTTAATAAAATCAAAGAGGGGATTTAATTAATGGATATCCCCAGGTTTCAGAGGTACCTCTGGTATCATATGCATAACAATAATATGAAATTCTGTATTTCTGGAAGATTTTACCCAGTGGGAGCAAATATAAAGAGCATCAAACAGGGCACAGAATGGAGCTTTGTGGTGAACCAGAGGCAATAGCAGCTGAGGATGAGGTATAAATGTACTGTACATCATCCTCAGCTGCTATTGCCTCTGGTTTACCACATCTGGATGGCAAATGTACTTTCTCTTAGGTATGAAGAAAATCAGCCAAATGCCTTGCTTTGAATCCTTACCACAAGATTAAAAGGAACTAAAAGGATTCTGTGATCAGTTATATCAAATGTGTAGTTATATCAGTTATATAAAAAAATGCAGTGATGAGGTTAAGCATGATTAAAATGGTATAATAGCTAGAATTGAGTGAAAGAAATAAGTCATTAGTCAGTTTTAGAAAAGCTGACTGTGTGCTGTGCATGTAGTCAATTTAGGTTCTTCTGAGAGCACTGAAATAACCTGAATGAAACTTGTCCAGAATTTCATTTTCACTTAAGTGTGCAGACAGGTGGGAATAGACCACTTTCTCTAAGACTTTTGATAGAAACTGCAATTTTGAGCTTGGTTTGTAATTATTAAAAGAGGTCTGGTCTAAATTGGGTTTTTTGATAAGAGGCTGAATCACTAGTTCCACTAGTGGGACTACAAATAATGATGGTCAGAACACGAAGACTAGCAGCCTCCCAAACTTTATGAGGAGACTTGAGGACACAGTGTCCAAAGAGGAAGTGGTAAGCTTTATAAGAATTATGACATCAATTAGGATCAAGCTGTGTCAGAGAAACAGAGCATATGATGGCTTCAGAAAGGCTCATAGAATAGTGGAGGAATGGCGGATCTAATGAACTTAATTTTGTCAACAAATAGTGTTCTCATAGTAAAGCATTCATCCGATTGTCAGGAAATGATGAGTTTCAATCCCAAAGATGAAGAGGAAATGGAAATGAAATAAAAATTGGCCGTGCTGTCTGGGTCAAAGAGACGGCATACTCACTCTTTCCCTTGTCAATTACAGTGAAGCTGGTAATTGCACCTAACATTAGTAATCAGGTGACTTTGAGGGATAGCTGTTTGACTGTAGGCCATGTGATGAGTTTGCAGACTGAGGATCACAGGAGTTAGTGTGTGCAACTTCAGGTGTTGCACATATAGGTATGGGACCACCTGCAGAAGTGGCTGCAGAAACAAAAAGTCAGTGTTTTGAAATGGCATCTCAGTCTCTGAATTGAAAATCTGCAGTCTGAATTGAAGAGGATGATCCAAATGCACACACCTAGGCATATAAAAGAGCATGGAGGTGTGTCATTAAAAACTTTCTGTAGGGTTTCTAAAATATTTAGACAATACAGGAAGAAGTTCAGTGCTGTTATTACATTGGGGGAGGCTATATCAAATATTGAATATTTGAAGCCTTTTTATTTTTGCAATACTTATGAATCTTTATATGTTTGAGTAGTAGTTTATGTTGGGAAAAATTGTATTTCTATATATGCTGAACATCTCACAATTATATGCATAATTATATGCATTTATTGTGTATAGGTGTTAAATTCCTGCAGGAGACATACTACAAAGGGTTAATTGAGTCTCATTAAAAAACAAATAAAATAAAAATAAAAATCTGAATTTTATTTAGATAATCTGCCCAATATACATCTCCCATTTCTGTCCAGTCTGTTAGATGAACTTCTGAAGCTCCTTGTCACCTTACTCCCTTAAATCATTCCATTCCAGCCTTGGTGCCCCCATCTATCCTCGTCTATCCCAGTTCGCATCCTCTCAATGATAGCAGGCAGTGATTTGCTGGGCTCTTCCTCCTCTCATTAGTGACAATGAGGGGAACAGACTCCCATGGTGATCTGCCTTTTGTGCCATGTCATCTCACATGCATCAAGCTATAGCCTGCTGAGGCTCTTTCTGCAAGAGAGTGGAGAGCTGGTAATTCTCTCCCCAGTCCCTATCTATCATGAGACCACTACCATTAAGTACAGGCTTGTGGTTCTGAAGTGGCTCTGGCACACTATTAGAGGAGATGAGCTGAAATTGAAGGGGGAATATAGCACTCTGATTTCACTCCAGGTGTGTTTCAGAGAGGCCTCAGTGAGCTCAGAGCATTTGGAGAAGCTTCTGCTCTATGCTGGGATGCAGATGAGATTAATGAGTATAGAGGAGCAGAATGCGCCTTTTCATCTCATGTGCAGTTTTTTTTTTTAAGCATTCCATTGAGGGCATTATCATAACACATGAGAGAAGTGATGAATTATACTGGTCCAGGGTTTCATCATAAGAACTGATTACATTGTACTTTTGCCAAGTAAAAGCACCATATGTCAGTACTTTATATATTGTAGGAAGTTTGAGTCTCTTTATGTAGAGGAACTGCAAAAGACATGGCTGAAAATGACAGTACATGCTCTATTATGTAACATTTCATAATTTCTACACTACTGTAATACCTGTTTGTGGCATCTCTCATCCTTTCTCTCTCAACCAGTCTTTACTCACTGATCATCCTGTGGGTAGCGATCTCCTTTGCAAAGCAAGGCGTATATATCCATTGTTATCACATGGATAACAATGAGACTCATTTGGCTTAATCTCAGAGAGAGAGAGAGAGAGAGAGAGAGAGAGAGCACTCAGTGCTGCAGAGCTCTGCATTCAGTCTGATTTTCTCACATATTAAGAGCCAAAGCAGTAACCAAAACCAGAATGTATGGTATATTGAGAATCACAAAATTAAACAATGTAGGAACATTTTTA
Source organism: Neoarius graeffei (assembly GCF_027579695.1). Taxonomy (NCBI): domain Eukaryota; kingdom Metazoa; phylum Chordata; class Actinopteri; order Siluriformes; family Ariidae; genus Neoarius; species Neoarius graeffei. The sequence goes on along the minus strand of NC_083590.1, from coordinate 38,928,339 downwards.
TCCATCTGACTGACCCTTATGTCAGATTCTGATGGACACAGAGCAGCTATCAGCAGTTGCCAGATCTCTGCAAAATTTGCAGCCTGACTTTGTCTCAAAACTGCACAAAAAGACTTCAAACTAGCCCAAAAATTCAGGAAAAAGGAAATGCATTTTTTTGTGAGTGTTTCTTAATTACTGTGTGGAAAACAGAAGTCACTGTGTTGTGTACAATTTTCTGATTTGCAGTATGCCTTTTTATCATCTGGTACAGCCATTATCCACTCCATCATCCCTCTTTCCCTCCCCCAATCTTTAAAATATATTCCTCTATATTTAGAAGATTCTGACAGTAAATCAGAAGAATGCAGAAAATGAATGTTGAGCCTTGCTATGCCATTTGAACAGCTACATGGCATATGATGTAGATAGCCTATGTACACAAATAGCATTTGTATAGACCCCACTACAACACACATGATTCTATACTGTCTGCACTTACATTTTCCCTTTGTTTGCCATAGCTTTTATGGAAATTGATTAGATTTCATTTTCAGAATTTGCTGTTGTGGCAGCGGGGGCGTGGTCAAGCCCCGGTCTGTGACAGGAGGGCGGAGCCAGGGAAGGTGAGTGGCAGAATCGCTACACCTGACGGTAATTAACCTGTGTTTGTGTGTCTTCCCAGTAACCGCGCCCTATTTAAGGAGGCAGAGGGAGAGGAGAGGAGAGCTCCTCCCGGGACAAGAACACAGCGTGTGTGTCTCTCTAACAGAATAAAACTAGGCTGTTATACTGAAAAGTCTGGCAATAAAAAGCCTATTAGTACCTGAAGCTTTGTCCTGCTGTCCTCTGTGCTCCACCCACACTTCAGAGAGTTCTACAGTGGTGCCGAAACCCGGGAAAAGGTGGAGCACCAACCTCGCAGCCCCATGGAATCCTCCCCTTTCGCGGACCTGGTCCATGCCCTCGCCACGGCTCAGCAAAGCCAGCACCAGGCGCTCGTCACGCTCCAAAAGGAGCAAGAGCGGTGCTTTGAAGCCCTGGCGCTGGCCCAGCAGGAAGATCGCGAGGCGTTCCGGCATCTCCTCGCGTCAGTGGGGTCCACCAGCGCCCCGGCCGCGGGCCCGTCTCCCCTCACCATGACCAAGATGGGCCCGCAGGATGACCCCGAGGCGTTTCTCACATTGTTCGAGCAGGTCGCCGAAGCCTCGGGGTGGCCGATGGAGCAGCGCGCGGCGCGCCTCCTCCCCCTCCTGACGGGAGAGGCACAGCTGGCCATGCTACAGCTCCCCGCTGACCGCCGGCTGGCCTACGTGGACCTTCGCCGGGCCGTCCTCCAGCACGTGGGGCGCACACCAGAACAACAGTGCCAGCGCTTCCGCGCGCTGCGGTTGGAGGAAGTTGGCCGGCCATTCGCGTTCGGCCAGCAGCTCTGGGACGCCTGCTGGCGGTGGCTGAGGGCCGACGATCGCGACGCCGAGGGAATCATTGATCAGGTGGTGCTGGAGCAGTTCATTGCCCGCTTACCAGCCAGAACCGCGGAGTGGGTCCAGTGCCACCGCCCGGCGTCGCTGGATCAGGCAGTAGGACTGGCGGAGGATCATTTGGCGGCTGTTCCGGCGGCAGGACAACCGACGACGTCTTCTCTTCTCTCCTCTTCTCTCTCTCTTTCCCCCCTCCCTTCTGTGTCCCGTCCTCACCCCATTCCCCCACCACGGAGGCAGGGGCCGGCTCCACCCCAGCCAGCCTGCTGCACCCATGGTGCCCTCCCGTTTCTCCCTTCTGTGTCTGTTTCTCCCCCCCCCTCAGGTGAGTGAGCCCCAGAGCACCGGTGCAGAGGGAAAGCCCAGGCCGGTTTGCTGGCGCTGCGGGGAGCTGGGCCACCTGCAACAACAGTGCGCAGCAATGGAGGTGGGCACGGTGGTAAGGATCCCCGACGCACCAGAAGCTGCCCTCGATCAGGCCAGAGCGTATCACATACTGGTGAGTGTACAAGGGGCTACATATCAGGCGTTGGTGGATTCTGGTTGCAATCAGACCTCGATCCGCCAAAGCCTGGTGCAAGACGAGGCATTGGGGGGAGCACAGGGGGTGAAGGTGTTGTGTGTGCACGGGGATGTTCACAGCTACCCTTTGGTGTTGGTCCACATATTTTTCAGAGGGGAAAAATCTATAGTGAAGGCGGCGGTTAATCCTCGCCTTACCCACTCTTTAATTTTGGGGACTGATTGGCCGGGATTTTGGGGTTTAATGACGCACCTAGTAAAGAGTGGGTCCTGCCATTTGACAGGGGGAGGTCCCGGTGTCGCTTTGGCTGGAGCTGCTGTCGCAGAGCCGTCTACGTCATCTCCGTGACAGAGTGAGGAGCCGCCGGCTCCTCCTCTTTCTGTTGGGGAATCCCTCGTGGATTTCCCATTAGAACAATCGCGAGACGAGACTCTGCGACATGCGTTTGACCAAGTGAGAGTAATCGATGGTCAAATGCTCCAGCCGAACGCCACCCCGTCCTTCCCCTATTTTTCTATTATGAAGGATAGATTATACCGAGTGATGCAGGACACTCAGATGAAAGAGCGAGTCACACAGCTGTTAATTCCAAAGAGCCGCCAGGAATTGGTATTTCAGGTGGCTCACTTTAATCCCATGGCTGGACACCTAGGACAGGATAAGACACTAGCCCGGATAATGGCCCGATTCTATTGGCCAGGGATTCGCGGCGATGTCCGTAAGTGATGTACGGCGTGCCACGAATGCCAGTTAGTAAATCCAGCGGCCATTCCAAAAGTGCCTTTGCACCCCCTACCATTAATCGAGACCCCGTTCGAAAGAATTGGGATGGATCTCGTCAGGCCATTAGATCGGTCAACACGAGGGTACCGCTTTATATTGATTCTGGTGGACTATGCAACGCGATACCCGGAAGCGGTGCCTCTTCACAATATCTCAGCACACAGTATTGCGGAGGCCCTCTTCCACGTCATCTCCTGGGTTGGAATCCTGAAAGAGATTCTGACTGACCAAGGCACCTCGTTTATGTCATGAACACTGAGCGAACTGTATGGGCTATTAGGCATTAAGCCGATCCGCACCAGCGTTTATCACCCACAAACGGACGGTTTAGTTGAACGGTTCAATCGCACCCTCAAGAATATAATTAAAAAATTCGTAAGTGAGGACACATGTAACTGGGATAAATGGCTCGAACCCTTGTTATTTGCAGTGCGAGAGGTCCCCCAAGCCTCCATGGGGTTCTCCCCGTTTGAATTGTTATACGGGCGTAAGCCGAGTGGCATTTTAGATGTGCTGCGGGAAAATTGGGAGGAGGGACCTTCACAGAGTAAAAACGAAATTCAGTACATTATGGACCTGCGCGCAAAACTCCACACGCTCACCCACCTAACTCAGGAGAATTTGCGGCAGGCCCAGGAACGGCAAGCCCGCCTGTACAACAAGGGCACGCGCCTTTGAGAGTTCATTCCGGCAGATAAGGTACTCGTCCTGTTGCCCACGTCGAGTTCCAAATTAATCGCCAAGTGGCAAGGACCCTTTCAGGTCACACGGCGAGTCGGGGACGTCGACTATGAGGTAAGGCGAATGGACAGGGAGGGGGCGCTACAGATCTACCACCTCAATCTGCTTAAACTCTGGAACGAGGAGGTCCCTGTGGCGTTGGTGTCAGTAGTTCCAGAGAAGGCGGAGCTGGGGCCAGAGGTTCAAAAAGGGACATTGGCATCACGTACCTCTTCGGTCCCCTGTGGAGACCACCTCTCCCCGACCCAACTCACGGAGGTCGCCCAGTTGCAGGCTGAGTTTTCGGATGTGTTCTCGCCCCTGCCCGGTCGCACTAACCTCATAGAACACCACATAGAGATGCCCCCGGGGGTGGTAGTGCATAGCCGCCCTTACAGGCTACCTGAACACAAAAAAAAGGTGGTTCGGAAAGAACTTCAGACCATGCTCGAAATGGGCATCGTCAAGGAGTCCCACAGTGACTGGAGCAGCCCAGTGGTCTTGGTACCCAAGGCCGACGGGTCGGTCCGGTTCTGTGTGGACTATAGAAAAGTCAACGTGGTGTCTAAATTCGACGCGTACCCAATGCCTCGTATTGACGAGCTGCTCGATCGACTAGGCACGTCTCGCTTTTACTCGACACTGGATTTGACGAAGGGATATTGGCAGATCTCCTTGACTCCATTATCCCGGGAGAAAACGGCCTTTTCCACACCGTTCGGCTTACACCAATTCGTCACACTTCCGTTTGGGCTGTTTGGGGCGCCCGCTACGTTTCAGCGGCTGATGAACAGGGTCCTCCGGCCCCACGCCACCTATGCGGCCGCATATCTGGATGACATTATCATTTATAGTAACGACTGGCAGCGGCACCTGCAACACCTGAGGGCCGTCCTTAGGTCGCTGAGGCGGGCGGGTCTCACTGCCAACCCGAAGAAGTGTGTGATTGGGCGGGTGGAAGTACGGTATCTGGGCTTCCACTTGGGCAACGGGCAGGTGCGTCCCCAAATTAATAAGATAGCAGCGATTGCGGCCTGCCCGAGGCCCAAGACCAAAAAGGGGGTGAGACAGTTCCTGGGGCTGGCTGGTTACTATCGTAGGTTTATACCTAATTATTCGGATGTCACCAGCCCGCTGACTGACCTCACTAAAAAGGGGGCGCCAGATCCGGTCCAGTGGATGGAGCAGTGCCAGCAGGCTTTCTCTGAGGTAAAGGCTATACTGTGTGGGGGGCCACTATTACACTCCCCTAACTTCTCTCTCCCTTTTGTGTTGCAGACCAACGCGTCGGACAGAGGGCTGGGGGCGGTGTTGTCCCAGGAGGTGGAGGGGGAGGACTGCCCCATCCTGTACATTAGTAGGAAGCTGTCGGTGCGTGAGGGGCACTACAGCACTATTGAGAAGGAATGCCTGGTGATCAAGTGGGCGGTCCTCGCCCTCCGTTACTACCTGCTGGGGTGCCCTTTCACCCTCTGTTCGGACCACGTGCCTCCAGTGGCTCCACCGCATGAAAGATGCCAATGCGCGGATCACCCGTTGGTATATGGCACTCCAACCCTTCAATTTCAAGGTGGTCCACAGGCCGGGGGCGCAGATGGTCGTGGCAGACTTCCTCTCCCGTCAAGGGGGGGGGGGAGTCGGCTACGGGCCGGACGGGCACCCGGCCTGAGTCGGGCGGTGGGGGTATGTGGCAGCAGGGGCGTGGTCAAGTGCCGGTCTGTGACAGGAGGGTGGAGCCAGGGAAGGTGAGTGGCAGAATCACTACACCTGACGGTAATTAACCTGTGTTTGTGTGTCTTCCCAGTAACCGCGCCCTATTTAAGGAGGCAGAGGGAGAGCAGAGGAGAGCTCCTCCCGGGACAAGAACACAGCGCGTGTGTGTGTGTGTCTCTCTCTAACAGAATAAAACTAGGCTGTTATACTGAAAAGTCTGGCAATAAAAAGCCTATTAGTACCTGAAGCTTTGTCCTGCCGTCCTCTGTGCTCCACCCACACTTCAGAGAGTTCTACAGCTGTAAATCAAGATCTTGGTGACCACAGACTATTTTTAAACTATCCTGAAAAAAAAAAATCAAACCCAAATGCTTTCTTTTACCACGTGCATCCTTCTTTCAAAACTAGGCCAATTTGGTATATGTGGTGGTTGGGGTGTGGTTGAGGGTCAGCTGTGGCTGGAAAAGAGTCATGTAAAGCCAGCAGGTAACACATGATGAGTTTCACCTGTATTTGATCACTGGCAATTTACTTATGTGTGTCTTCTGTGGTCTTTCAGTGAAGGCACTAATCAAGGTAGATAGCTGAGCAACACTGTGCCATGTGGGTGTGCATGCATGCATGCATGCATGAAAAGTAAGGAAAGAAATAGAGCCACTGAAAAATGCTCTCTAAATTAAAAATAAAGCCTGTTCACCTTTCCCCAACACCTCCAAGACGCCTGCTGATGGTAGATGCTGACTGGAGACTGCAACACTGAGGACATCATTGACCAAGTGGCACTGGAGCAGTTCATCATTAGACTGTTGAGAAGAATGTTGGCCTGGGTTCAGTGCTGCCATATGGTGTAGCTGGGGGAGGACCATTTGGTGGCATTTCCAGGAGAAGGTACTCCCACCCCTTCTCTCTCTTTCTTTCTCTCTCTCTCCCCCTCTCCTTGCTTCTCCCCTACTCCTGCACCATGGAAATGGGGACCAAGTCCCCTGAAGCCCTCTCCCCGAACCTGCATTCCTTCCTGTTTTCCCTCACCCCCTTGTACCTTTGTGCCAATGCTACCGCTAACTCCCAATGCTCACTAAGCCTGAGACAAAGCCTGGGCAAGTCTGCAGGTGTGGTGGGAAAGCCTGGCATTTCTGGGATCAGCGTCCCCTTAAGGAGGTGGGACTTCTGATCTGCATTCCTGATATGCCTTGGGCATCCCCCAATCGAGCAGGAGTTTACCAAGTGGCAGTGAGTATTCAAGGGGGTACATATCAGGCCTTGGTGGACTTAGGTTTTAATCAGACCACAGTATGCCAAAGCCTGATTCAATGTGGGGCATTGAGAAATACACAATGGGTGAAGGTGAGGTGCGTACACAGGGATGTTCACAAATATCTGCTTGTGCCATCACTGTCCAGCTCGGGGGCAAAAATCATAGTGTGGAGGTGGTGGTTAATCCTTGCCTCATGCATCGACTAATCCTGGTGACAAATTGGCTGGGGTTTAAAATGTTAGTCAAGCACTTATTTGTGGATGGGTCCTGCTGTAGTGCAACTCATGGGGCTTCTGGTGCAGTGTTATGTGGGGAGGTGGCCCCAGGACCATCTGCATCAGCTCCATGACAGGGCGACACAGAGGGTAGGGACACCTCTGCCCCTCCACTCTCTACCAGGATTTCCCTTCAGGATTTCCCTCTGGAGCAGTCACAAAACAAAACTCTGAGACACACTTTTGACCAAGTGAGAGTAATCGATGGTCAAACCCTCCAGCATAATGTTGCACCCTCCTATCTTTATTTCTCTGTGATTTAAAGATAGGCAATGTCGCGTGACACAGGACACTCAAACAGGAGAGGAAAAGACCCAGTTGCTGGTCATGAAGAGCTGTAGAGAACTTTTATTTCATGAGGTTCATCATAATACAGCAGGGCATTTTGGTTAGGATAAAACACTGAACCGACTCATGGCCTGCTTCTATTGGCCAGGCATTCATGGTGATGTTCACAGGTGGTGCATGGCATGTTGTGAATGTCATCTGGTGAATCTGCCAGCCACCCCAAAAGAGCCATTCCACCCTTTACCCTTGATCAAGAGCCCCTTTGAAAGAATTGGCATGGATCTTGTCAGGCCATTAGATTGATCAGCACAAGAGTATCACTTTGTGATAATCTTAGTGGATTATGCAGTGCAACACCTAGAAGCAGTGCCTCTATGCAACATTTCTGCATGCAGTGTTGTGGAAGCACTCTTTTGTGTTCTCTCCAGAGTTGGGATTTCGAAAAAAGGCACAATGCTTATTTCATGCACACTTTATGAACTGTATGAATTACTGGGAATTACATTTATTCATACCAGTGTTTACCATCCACAAACGGACAGGCACATCAAATGATTTAATCAAACTCTTAAAAACATGATTTGTAAGTTCATTCAGAGGGATGCTAGAAATTAGGACAAAGGGCTCAATCCCCTTTTATTTGCAGTGTGAGAGGTCCTGCAAGCCTCCATAGGGTTTTCCCCATTCAAATTATTGCATGGTTGTAAACCTTATGGCATCCTAGATGTCATCAGGGAAAACTGGGACAAGGGATCTTCCATCCATTATCTGTGACCACTTATCCTAAGCAGGGTCACAGGCAAGCTGGAGCCTATCCCAGCTGACTATGGGTGAGAGGCGGGGTACACCCTAGACAAGTTGCCAGATCATTGCAGGGCTGAGACATAGAGACAAACAACCATCCACACTCACATTTACAATCAAATTAGAGCCACCAATTAACCTAACCTGCATGTCTTTGGACTGTGGGGGAAACTGGACCACCTGGAGGAAACCCACACAGACACAGGGAGGACATGCAAACTCCATACAGAAAGGCCCCCGTTGGCCGCTGGGCTTGAACCCAGAACCTTCTTGCTGTGAGGTGACAGTACTAACCACTACACCACCATGCCACCCACAAGGGAGCTTCTAATTACAAAAATGAAATTCAGTGCATTCTTGATCTGAGAGCAAAACTTCACATGCTGAGTCACCTAACCCAGGAGAATTTGCTACAGGTGCAAGAATGGCAATCCTGGCTGTATAATAGGTGGATGCAGTTACATGAATTTGCACCAGGAGAAAAAAATCCTCATTTTACTCCCAATGTTGAGCTCTCAATTACTTGCAAAGTGGAAAAGACCCTTTGAGGTCACATGGTGAGTCGGAGAAGTGGACCATGAGGTCAGATGAATGGATAGAGGTGGTGCACTTCAAACTCAATCTCCTGAAACTGTGGAGAGACGAGGTTCCTGTGGCTCTGGTGACAGTGGCTCCCAAGAAGGAGGAGCTGGGACTTAAGTCTAAAAAGTACAGCCCAATTCACTCACTGTCCCAGAGAGCACAGGTTGCCAGGTTGCAGGAGGAATTCTCTGATGTGTTTTTGCCTCTGCCTGGTTGCACTAACCTGATAGAGACCAGCATTGAGACTCCTCCAGGGGTGGTGGTATGCAACTGTTTGTATCAGCTCCCTGAGCACAAAAAATGTGGTTTGGGATGAACTCAAGGCTATGCTTGACATGGGGGTAATCGAGGAGTTGCACAGTGATTGGAATAGCCCAGTGGCTTTGGTTCTCAAAACTGACAGGTTGATTCAGTTCTGTGTAGACTTTAGAAAGGTCAACACAGTGTTTAAATTTGATATATATCTGATGCCTTGCATTGTTGAAGTGCTTGATCATTTGGGCGTGGCTTGCTTTTATTTGACACACTGGATTCAATTAAGAAATTGGCAGATACACTTGATTCCAATATCTCAAAAGAAAACAGCGTTTTCCATTCTATTTGGGTTATACCAGTTTGTCAAACTTCCATTTGGGATTGTTTGGAGCCCCAGCGATGTTTCAAAATCTCATGGACAGACTTCTCTGCCCACACAATGCATATGCCACTGCTTGTTTAGATGAAATCCAGTGCAAGAGACAAATTACAGCATGGTCGAGAAAGAGTGTCTCACTATCAAATAGGCAGTCCTCACACTCCAATACTACCTTTTGGAACACCCTTTCACTTTCTGTTCTAACCATGCCTCACTCAAGTGGCTCCACCTCATGAAGGATGCCAACATGTGGATCATTGGTATCTGGCTCTTCAACCCCTTAAGTTTGAGGTGGTCCACAGGCCAGGGGTGCAGATGGTGGTGGCAGATTACTTCTCCCACCAGATGGCTCTCTGGCCTGAGTCGGGCAGCAGGGGAATGTGGCAATGGGGGCATGGTCGAGCATCAGCTGTGGGCAGTGAGGAGTCAGCTAGAACCAGCATGTGACATGTGATGAGTTTCACCTGTGTTTGATTACTGGCAAATTACTTTATGTCTTCTGTATTCTTTCAGAGAAGCCAGTAATCAGAGTGAGAGAGATGAGCTGCCCAGTGCCAAGTGTGTGTGCACATGCATATGTGAAAAGTCTCATCTCATCTCATTATCTCTAGCCACTTTATCCTGTTCTACAGGGTCGCAGGCAAGCTGGAGCCTATCCCAGCTGACTACGAGCGAAAGGCGAGGTACACCCTGGACAAGTCACCAGGTCATCACAGAGCTGACACATAGATACAGACAACCATTCACACTCACATTCACACCTACAGTCAATTTAGAGTCACTAGTTAACCTAACCTGCATGTCTTTGGACTGTGGGGGAAACCGGAGCAAACCCACGCAGGCACAGGGAGAACATGCAAACTCCACACAGAAAGGCCCTTGACGGCCACAGGGCTCGAACCCAGACCTTCTTGCTGCGAGGCGACGGCGCTAACCACTACACCACCGTGCCGCCCTATGTGAAAAGTAAAGAGAGAAGTAAAGTCAATGAAAAGTGATATCTAAATTAAAAATAAAATGCACCTTGAGTTATCAAACCTGCCTCCCATTTCCTCATTCCCTAAACTGCAATAGTGGTACAGCATAAAAAAAGGTGACCCTACCCTGGCAACCATGGCAATCAGTGTCTCTTTTTTCCACACATAATAATTGATGTAAATGGACCATAACCTTATATTTACCTTTGCAAATATAGTTATGTCAGAATATTCTTGATTTTGATGTTTCTTTTGAGGTGGCATGGTGGTGTAGTGGTTAGCGCTGTCACCTCACAGCAAGAAGGTCCAGGTTCGAGCCCAGTGGCCGACAAGGGCCTTTCTGTGTGGAGTTTGCATGTTCTCCCCGTGTCCACATGGGTTTCCTCCGGGTGCTCCGGTTTCCCCCACAGTCCAAAGACATGCAGGTTAGGTTAACTGGTGACTCTAAATTGACCGTAGGTGTGAGTGTGAATGGTTGTCTGTGTCTATGTGTCAGCCCTGTGATGACCTGGCCACTTGTCCAGGGTGTACCCCGCCTTTTGCCCATAGTCAGCTGGGATAGGCTCCAGCTTGCCTGCGACCCTGTAGACCAGGATAAAGTGGCTAGAGATAATGAGATGAGATAAGATGTTTGTTTTACATGCTTGTTAATTAGTTGTTGTACTTTAATTATTCCTAATTTGCTGTGTTTTGCATGTTTATTAGTTATGCTTTAATTACTCCTGATTTAATGCATTTTGTATTTATTTATTCATTGCTTTTGGGTTGTTTAGAACAGTTTTTGTGAGGTGCAGTGATTTGTTTTTGTAGTTTGTTTCCTGCCATTGTGTACAGCCACCTAAGTGGAATAATGTAGACTGATGCTGCGTTCATGTGCTATGGGAAGATGATATTTTCCAGTTGGGAAGTAGTATTTACCAGTGTGTTGTGTTCACATGTTTTTGTTGTTGTTGACAAATTAAAGATGGTGGACCAGATTCAGAATCAGGCCTGTTATTTGGCTAAAACAATTATAGATTGCCTTGTTCATCAGCTGCAGCAGGAATATGAGTTATCAAAAGTCAAAAGGTAAATAATGCTGAATACTTCCTGATCATGACAAGTAGAGATTTTCTTAACACATTGAATGCCACGCAGTTTTTGGAAATTTGGCTGTAGCAACAATGAGAGTAGCCAGTATCTAGATCATTGTTGGCGTTCTTTGGACAGCCACAGAATATTTTGTATTAGGCTATAATATACGTACAACCCCGATTCCAAAAAAGTTGGGACAAAGTACAAATTGTAAATAAAAACGGAATGCAATGATGTGGAAGTTTCAAAATTCCATATTTTATTCAGAATAGAACATAGATTACATATCAAATGTTTAAACTGAGAAAATGTATCATTTAAAGAGAAAAATTAGGTGATTTTAAATTTCATGACAGCAACACATCTCAAAAAAGTTGGGACAAGGCCATGTTTCCCACTGTGAGACATCCCCTTTTCTCTTTACAACAGTCTGTAAATATCTGGGGACTGAGGAGACAAGTTGCTCAAGTTTAGGGATAGGAATGTTAACCCATTCTTGTCTAATGCAGGATTCTAGTTGCTCAACTGTCTTAGGTCTTTTTTGTCGCATCTTCCGATTTATGATGCGCCAAATGTTTTCTATGGGTGAAAGATCTGGACTGCAGGCTGGCCAGTTCAGTACCCGGACCCTTCTTCTACGCAGCCATGATGCTGTAATTGATGCAGTATGTGGTTTGGCATTGTCATGTTGGAAAATGCAAGGTCTTCCCTGAAAGAGACGTCGTCTGGATGGGAGCATATGCTGCTCTAGAACCTGGATATACCTTTCAGCATTGATGGTGTCTTTCCAGATGTGTAAGCTGCCCATGCCACATGCACTAATGCAACCCCATACCATCAGAGATGCGGGCTTCTGAACTGAGCGCTGATAACAACTTGGGTCGTCCTTCTCCTCTTTAGTCCGAATGACACGGCGTCCCTGATTTCCATAAAGAACTTCAAATTTTGATTCGTCTGACCACAGAACAGTTTTCCACTTTGCCACAGTTCATTTTAAATGAGCCTTGGCCTAGAGAAGACGTCTGTGCTTCTGGATCATGTTTAGATACGGCTTCTTCTTTGAACTATAGAGTTTTAGCTGGCAACGGCGGATGGCACAGTGAATTATGTTCACAGATAATGTTCTCTGGAAATATTCCTGAGCCCATTTTGTGATTTCCAATACAGAAGCATGCCTGTATGTGATGCAGTGCCGTCTAAGGGCCCGAAGATCACGGGCACCCAGTATGGTTTTCCGGACTTGACCCTTACGCACAGAGATTCTTCCAGATTCTCTGAATCTTTTGATGATATTATGCACTGTAGATGATGATCTGTTCAAACTCTTTGCAATTTTACACTGTCGAACTCCTTTCTGATATTGCTCCACTATTTGTCGGTGCAGAATTAGGGGGATTGGTGATCCTCTTCCCAGCTTTACTTCTGAGAGCCGCTGCCACTCCAAGATGCTCTTTTTATACCCAGTCATGTTAATGACCTATTGCCAATTGACCTAATGAGTTGCAATTTGGTCCTCCAGCTGTTCCTTTTTTGTACCTTTAACTTTTCCAGCCTCTTATTGCCCCTGTCCCAACTTTTTTGAGATGTGTTGCTGTCATGAAATTTCAAATGAGCCAATATTTGGCATGAAATTTCAAAATGTCTCACTTTTGACATTTGATATGTTATCTATGTTCTATTGTGAATACAATATCAGTTTTTGAGATTTGTAAATTATTGCATTCCATTTTTATTTACAATTTGTACTTTGTCCCAACTTTTTTGGAATCGGGGTTTTATTATAATAATATAATATACATAACATGACTCGTTTAAAGGGCGGCACGGTGGTGTAGTGGTTAGCGCTGTCGCCTCACAGCAAGAAGGTCCTGGGTTCGAGCCCCGGGGCCGGCAAGGGCCTTTCTGTGCGGAGTTTGCATGTTCTCCCCGTGTCCGTGTGGGTTTCCTCCGGGTGCTCCGGTTTCCCCCACAGTCCAAAGACATGCAGGTTAGGTTAACTGGTGACTCTAAATTGACCGTAGGTGTGAATGTGAGTGTGAATGGTTGTCTGTGTCTATGTGTGAGCCCTGTGATGACCTGGCGACTTGTCCAGGGTGTACCCCGCCTTTCGCCCGTAGTCAGCTGGGATAGGCTCCAGCTTGCCTGCGACCCTGTAGAAGGATAAAGCGGCTAGAGATAATGAGATGAGACTCGTTTAAAAGGTGAGAGTCAGCTTTCTGTAGGTGAAAACCACTTCTTTCTTGGTTCATAAGCTAGTCTTGTACCACTCGCCGCCATGTTGAAAAGGTTAAAGTTCATCTCATCTCGGCAACTCATCTCATCTCATTATCTGTAGCTGCTTTATCCTGTTCTACAGGGTCGCAGGCAAGCTGGAGCCTATCCCAGCTGACTACGGGCGAAAGGCGGGGTACACCCTGGACAAGTTGCCAGGTCATCACAGGGCTGACACATAGACACAGACAACCATTCACACTCACATTCACACCTCGGTCAATTTAGAGTCACCAGTTAACCTAACCTGCATGTCTTTGGACTGTGGGGGAAACCGGAGCACCCGGAGGAAACCCATGTGGACACGGGGAGAACATGCAAACTCCGCACAGAAAGGCTCTCGCCGGCCACGGGGCTCAAACCCAGACCTTCTTGCTGTGAGACGACAGCGCTAACCACTACACCACCGTTCTCGGCAACTCGTGTATCAAAATTTTCTACGAGTTGCCCAGTGGAAAATACCACAAGAGGGGGTGTTCATGTGTGCTTCCATGTCGGCGTTTGGTATTTACCATAATTCCCATAGCACATGAACACACCATGATTGTGCACTAAGACTGACAGCTAAAACAGCCAATCCTCGGTTGGGAGCAGAGACCAAGGAGCCAATCAGAGCTTGAGAAGTGGAGCTGGAGCCACAGGGAGCAGAAGGAATTTTGAGTCACCTAGAGGGTGATAATAGGAAGAGAGCTGAAGTGAGGCTGAGAGATATGTGGCTGCTGCTATACTGATTACTGCTAAATGCTGTCAGAGAACTCCAAAGAATACTGGTCAATAGAGATAAGCTGACAGTTATACATACAGGCCTGAATCTATGGTATTAAGTGGACGCTGAACCTTGCAGTTATTTTTATCTCAAGATTCAGACATGGTAGTGGTGGCTAACCAGGAGTTCCTGGGCAACAGACAAGGTGAACTGTGGGGCCATGATGGAGAAGCCACTTTGGATTGTAGGTACCCTACTTGGTAATTAGGGATTTGGTAGTTAGAACAGTAGCCCATGCTAAGGGGCCAAGGTGATGGACCACGTGACTGTAGACATGAGGGAACTGGGCTATACAGACTTCAGTTATCCAGACACTTGACTCTGGTACCTTGGCTGTGCTCTTCATTCTATTGTTTCTTTTTAAATACTACTAAATGAAAAATATACTTTTTTTTTTAAACTTGCATCCTATTCTGCTCCAGTTTCTGTCTTTGGGTTGCTACAATCTGCTTTCCCTTGTTGAACCTGAACTAAAAACCTAGATAATGGGTTAAAGAGTTCCTAGACTCTACAAACCTAGGTGGCACTGTCAGACAACGCAAAATGGTATCTGTGTCAGTTATTTTTACATTTTAAATCCCTGTAAATCCTATTTATAAGTTTCCAGTGAATGGCTTGGGTCAGTTAGATCACCTCAATTGTTTTAGCTGCCATTCTCTAGTAAAGTTTCTCCCACCTAATTGCTTGAGGCAGAAGATTATCTGTTACAGTAGAAAAGACTGAAAAAATTCACAATGTAACTCTAAAATGGAAGATGAGTTTCAAGAAGAATGCAGCATATCCCTGATTTTGGCTTTTTACTGATTTTGAATTCTGAGGTCAAGTGGCTTACTTCCAAAAGTTATGTCTATGTTTACATGGGGCAAGTTACTCATTCAGAGATGGGTTATGCACAAGCCTAAATCAATTTCCTGGGTGGCTGATTGAGATTATGCATGTATTCAGTAGCCTCTGGATCTAGGGAAATTGCAGATTGAAGCCACTGCCTTTAAACACCAGCATTTGCCATTGAGCCTAAAAATGGAGAGCAATGAAACTTTTGAAGGACCTCTCTTTCCTTTGCTGTCAAATGTAATATAAAAGAGAGTCAGACGGTGTAAAAATGGGGGGGGGGGATTTAATGAGTGCCAATCATTCAATAAAAAAAACAACTAAAAGGACTCTAGTACATGTCCAATATATTGCATGAATACTTGTAATTACCACAGTCACCAAACTGTGGTTTCATTTAACAATTATGGCTTCCACCCAGAAGCTTATAAAATTATACTTGATCCAGCATATAAAATTCTTGTGCGGTTTTTTTTTTTTTAAATTTATTATTATAGTGGGTGGCACAGTGGTGTAGTGGTTAGTACTCTCACCTTACAGCAAGAAGGTTCTGGGTTCGAGCCTGGGGGCCTTTCTGTGTGGAGTTTGCATGTTCTCCCTGTGTCTGTGTGGGTTTCCTCTGGATGCTCCAGTTTCCCCCTACAGTCCAAAGACATGCAGGTTAGGTGAATTGGTGGCTCTAAATTGACCGTAGGCATGAGTGTGGACAGTTGTCTCTGTGTCAGCCCTGCAACGATTTGGCCAGGGTGTACCCTGCCTCTTGCCCATAGTCAGCTGGGATAGGCTCCAGCTTGCCTGTGACCCTGCACAGGATAAGCAGTGATGGATGGATGTTTTATATCATCTGAAAATATGCAACAACAGAAGCCACAAGGCCATGAAATCATAATTTTGTATTTTTGATTTATTAATTTGTGTGTTGGGTGGCATGATGGTGTAGTGGTTAGCGCTGTCGCCTCACAGCAAGAAGGTTCTGGGTTCAAGCCCCGTGGCCGGTGAGGGCCTTTCTGTGCGGAGTTTGCATGTTCTCCCCGTGTCCACATGGGTTTCCTCCGGGTGCTCCGGTTTCCCCCACAGTCCAAAGACATGCAGGTTAGGTTAACTGGTGACTCTCTAAATTGACCGTAGGTGTGAATGTGAGTGTGAATGGTTGTCTGTGTCTATGTGTCAGTCCTGTGATGACCTGGCGACTTGTCTAGGGTGTACCCTGCCTTTCGCCCGTAGTCAGCTGGGATAGGCTCCAGCTTGCCTGCGACCCTGTAGAAGTATAAAGCGACTAGAGATGATGAGATGAGAATTTGTGTGTTCTCCTGTAAGGAAACTTTCCAATGGTTTAAAAGGTAAACTAACATCCAGCATGAACATTTCCCCTCCAGGCCAACAGAGGGTACCCTCTGAATTTTCAATCTTTTCTTCACTTACAGTACTCATTTCCTGTTTGTGAATAAAACTATGTGGACCTTGTCTTCAATATGAAGACTTGTAGTTTGTCTGCAATCTTGTGGTTTCTTAAGGTTTTCTGTGTTTTGATCTGGATGTTGGTGCTTTTTAAAAGACACTCCCTTGTCTCTTGGTGTACTGAGCACATTTTGGATTTGGTCTTTTTGAAGTGTTTTTGGAAATGATTTTGGGGGGTTGTTAACCCTGAGATGAGGGAATATCTGGGTTTTCCCTTCCAGAAAGAGAGGTAACTCAAACTCTGGGTTGGTTGCCATGATAACTGACTCTGTGAACTTAAAGGGCTGATGACACGAACATGACTCTATGCAATTTCTTAAATAAACTATACAACATGGCAAACGTTAGATTTCTGTTATAATTACGTGAAAAGAAGCTGTTGTTACGCAAATATCCAACTTTTAATTGCACAGCGCAAGAAAACTGGGTCCGTGGCTCGCGGCCATGTTGTGATGTCAGCGGAAGAACACGCTGCGGTCACTGGCTGTTCTACTCTGGTTCTACTCAATGGAAATGGCGCATGAAAATGCCGGTGAACTCTCTAGTGCTAGCTCTTCCTCTTCTGTGAGTCTAGAATTGTGTTGATCTCTTCTGAATAGAATCTATGATAGCCTACCCTCTTTACCCTTTGCCTCTCGTTGCTAGGCGGCAGTTACATGAAAGCTGCAAGCTTTCACAAGCAAATACATGACTGATATCACGCAGACTTTGATTACATTTATGATTATCATGTAGAATCTATAGCTCTACGTACCTTTATCTTATGTCATTTCACAACACATGTTCTGACAGGAGGACTGTCTTTGGATCCGGCATAGCTACTAGTAGACCCCCTCCGGAATACTGGCAGTGTTGCCAGATTGGGAGGTTTCCCACCCAGTTGGGCGGTTTCAAGTGCATTTTGGTGGGTTTTGAACATATTTTGGGCTGGAAAACATCAGCAGTATCTGTTGTCAGATACTGCTGACGTTTTCCAGCCCAAAATATGTTCAAAACCCACCAAAATGCACTTGAAACTGCCCAACTGGGCGGGAAACCTCCCAATCTGGCAACACTGTGTAGGCACTGCTGATGGTAGTAACACACGTTTGTGCTGAACTGAACACCCAAGAGATTCTTTTAAGCTGGGAAGGGTGTCAAAACAATCCAAATCGAAGTGTTCAGAGCACAGGACGGATGTTGGTGAGGGCTCCCACTTGTCACGAGTGCGCCTGACTTGCTTCACCCACTTCGCATGCAGCTCGGGATCTCTGGGAAACTTGAATAAACTTACCCCATCCTTGTGGGTTTTGGAGCAAAAGCCGGCAACACAACGCGAAGGCATAATAACTATATATATATAATAATGTATAATAATGTCTAATAAAAATACTAATAATGATAAACTGAACACCTGTCGCATCAACAACAAACTGGTAAGTTAGGAGGAAGGTTCATTCGCTGACGTCATATAGCTCCTCCTTCGTCTCCTGGGTGCTGCAGCCCCGTCAAATTTGCCCAAATAGCCACGTTTATCATCATAACTTGTAAAATAGGTGCCTTAGTGAATTAATATATGGATCATCGGGAATTACTTTTTATGTTATAAAACATCACCAAAGATGTCAAAAACGTGTCATCAGCACTTTAAATCTGCCAGCAAGCAGGTTAACAAGACTGGAGTTTCTCACTATCTCCTCCTGCTGAGCCTGAAACTGCTATCAGACATGGAATGTCCTTACCTCGTTAACCTGAATGATTGTGAACTAACTTGCCTTGCATTTAGAGAGAATTTTGAGACCCCTAATGAAGTCTAAAATAATGTAAAGTTTCAGTTTACTGTAGTCGATTGATTTTTTACTTCTGCCATTTCCTTTTTTTTTTTTGTGTGTGTGTGTCTTGCACACACCCTAGAGGCAGTCTGTGCACTTTCAGGGGTGCATGTCCCACAGTTTGGGAAACCTGGAACCTTATTTTCTCACTGGTTGCCATGGTGAATTGTAGTATTGGAGCTCCACTGATGACGGCTTAATAAGAAGTTTCCCATCCCAGGGTTCATCAATTCAGGGTTAGGCTCAGAGTTTGTTAAACCTGCTTTGACTGTTTTGACTCTTTATTTGTCCGAGAGCCCTTTATTACATTGACTTTAAGTGTTCATGTTAGCAAAAAAAAAGAATTAAAAAAAGGGTTCTCAAGATAAGTGACTGTCTGTCTGTGAATGCCTATGATTTTAAATGCTGTTCCCTCTGATCTCAAAAGAAAGACACCCCCCCCCTTTTAAGGACGTTAAAGGCATGATGACTTGTGTATCTATTATTGCCTTCAAATATCATTCCATGCTATTTGAGTATCTTTAAATCTCAAAACAAAAATCAGCATGCTCTTAAACACCTATTGAAGTCTGTAATTGTAGCAATGTCATATTTGGGGCTACACCATTTATTTGTAAGTAAAGAATTACTCCATCTTCTCAAGCTATATACTTTGAACTTGTTCTTTTCTGAATCAATGTCACTTGATGTTCATTTCCAATTCTCTCCATGTGCCTAGTGCATTTTCTTCCTCATCAAAAACCTCTAGAATGAAGTTGTCTTTCGAAGGTGTCAACATCACAATTCCCCCTGGCACACATTTAAGTATTCCTCCCCATGGTCCATTTCCAGTTTATCCTATTAGAAAATATGCCCCAGACTCCATGGCACCAACATTATTCATGAATATCAACACCAGCGTGATGGCTACGTTTTGAAGCTCCCTTTAAAATGTGGAATATTTGACTGTTTGAGGGAGAAGCAGAGGTTGCTCCCTCTTTATGGTTACTTTTAGAAGTTTTACTCTGAGTCTTTTTACCTCTATCAGTTACTTATCTTTTTCCCAGAGGTTCTTTCTGTTATGTTCCCTTCCTCTCTTTGCTGAGACTTGCAGCATTGTACAGCACCATGGCCTTCAACACATCTATGATATTTAGCCTGTTACTCCAGAGTCCAAAAGTCTGGACCAGTTAAACTGAAGTTTCATTGCAGTTTAAATAGCTATCTCCAACAATTAGTATCAAACAAAATTACACATCATACTATACCTGTATGTTCAGGGACTTTTTTTCATGGTACACCCTGATATTAATTTGTAGGCTTGGCAGCCCTCAAGAATTAGCCTTGATGCATTGAGCCCAAGGGAAATTAGAGCCTCAAAAATCAGTGCAATGGACAAATATTGCATACCAAATAAATACTATAAACTGTGAAAAGTTATTGCATAGTGACTTTACTTACTAATCAGTAATGGAATGAAGTAATTATTGTGTCACTAGAGCATAGCAGTGTTCTGTTTCAGCACAGAGTGAAAAATGCAATATGGAGCATTTGTTAGTAACAGTGGGAAAGCATTAATCATGTAATTATATTGTTGTTTATTCAGTGATGTTCTTCACTGCTGTTCAAAATCATTTCTTCTTTTAGTCCTTTTTCTGGTCTCCCCCCCAAAAAAAAAAAAATCTATCATTGCAAGATAAAACAGGGTTAAACTGAATCCTCAACATGATAGAAGGAAAGTTTGAAAGGTTGAATTGTCATTTTTGATATTTTGGATTGAAATCACAATTTCATTATTTTGACTTGTGTCCTTGTTTTCTTCTCATCTCATCTCATCTCATTATCTCTAGCCGCTTTATCCTTCTACAGGGTCGCAGGCAAGCTGGAGCCTATCCCAGCTGACTACGGGCGAAAGGCGGGGTACACCCTGGACAAGTCGCCAGGTCATCACAGGGCTGACACATAGACACAGACAACCATTCACACTCACATTCACACCTACGGTCAATTTAGAGTCACCAGTTAACCTAACCTGCATGTCTTTGGACTGTGGGGGAAACCGGAGCACCCGGAGGAAACCCACGCGGACACGGGGAGAACATGCAAACTCCACACAGAAAGGCCCCCGCCAGCCCCGGGGCTTGAACCCAGGACCTTCTTGCTGTGAGGCGACAGCGCTAACCACTACACCACCGTGCCGCCTCCTTGTTTTCTTGTTATTTGAAAATATTATCACATTATTTTGGGCGGCACGGTGGTGTAGTGGTTAGCGCTGTCGCCTCACAGCAAGAAGATCCTGGGTTCGGGGCCGGCAAGGGCCTTTCTGTGTGGAGTTTGCATGTTCTCCCCGTGTCCGCGTGGGTTTCCTCCGGGTGCTCCGGTTTCCCCCACAGTCCAAAGACATGCAGGTTAGGTTAACTGGTGACTCTAAATTGACCGTAGGTGTGAATGTGAATGGTTGTCTGTGTCTATGTGTCAGCCCTGTGATGACCTGGCGACTTGTCCAGGGTGTACCCCGCCTTTCACCCGTAGTCAGCTGGGATAGGCTGCAGCTTGCCTGCGACCCTGTAGAAGGATAAAGCGGCTAGAGATAATGAGATGAGATGGGACATTATTTTGATTTTGGATGCCCCAGAATCAATCATGAAGACTAACTTATTAAATAATACCTGAAAGTATTCAAACAAAAGCTGTAATTGTAATAACCGCTGTCATGCTGTCAGCCCCCCATTCACTCACTCACTCACTCACTCAGATTTGTTGACGGTATAACCTGCTTTATGTCCCAGGGTGCCCTCATGCCTGTGTTATCTTCTGGCTCTCCCCTTTTAGTTATGTTGTCATATAGTTTTGCTGGAATTCCTGTTTGCACTCAGTGCAAAATATATCCTGTTCTTACTCATCAGGTGACATTGGGCACACCTAAAAACCTGAGATCAAGATGCTGACCTGTTCTGCTCCTCGGACCTGCCTGAGCCATCCTGATGCCCTACTTCTGGCTGAAGTCTCATCCCATTGCTCCTGTAGAGGACGGCACCATATGAACAATCAAAAATTGCATGTGGAAGATGCTCTGGACACTTACAGTAATGCATTTATGGCTGAGTACTACAGTTAACTTGCTACCTTTAGGACTGCAGTTGTCATGAACAGTTTATAACTTCAACAAAGCAGACCATGTTAAAACTATCACGAATCTTTCCTGGTTTCACATTTATAATTTTGTGACTATATAGGACAGTTATCGAAGCAAGTTATTTATAATCACGTTGTCTGTTCTCACCAAATGAAGATGGGTTCCCTTTTGAGTCTGGTTCCTCTCAAGGTTTCTTCATGTCATCTGAGGGAGTTTTTCCTTGCCACCATCACCACAGGCTTTCTCATTTCATTATCTCTAGCTGCTTTATCCTTCTACAGGGTCGCAGGCAAGCTGGAGCCTATCCCAGCTGACTACGGGCGAAAGGTGGGGTACACCCTGGACAAGTCGCCAGGTCATTACAGGCCTGACACACAGATACAGACAACCATTCACACTCACATTCACACCTACGTTCAATTTAGAGTCACCAGTTAACCTAACCTGCATGTCTTTGGACTGTGGGGGAAACCGGAGCACCCGGAGGAAACCCACGCGGACACGGGGAGAACATGCAAACTCCGCACAGAAAGGCCCTCGCCGGCCACGGGGCTCAAACCTGGACCTTCTTGCTGTGAGGTGACAGCGCTAACCACTACACCACCGTGCCACCCTACAGGCTTACTCATTGGGGATAAATTAGGGATAAAATTAGTTCATGTTTAAAGCCTTTAATTTTCTGTAAAGCTGCTTTGACACAATGTCTATTGTTAAGTGTGATGCAAATAAACTTGACTTAATTGTGTAAATTCAGAAGGTCAAAATGACTGCTCTAGCCATCATTAAACTCCTGTCAATTTTAGGGTAAGTAGTGAAAACCTTGACCATACCTGAACACATTTAAGTAAATGGTCAAAATTATATGGACACCTGACTATAAAGCTCATATGCCAGAAAGTTGAAAACACGCAGCTGTCTAGGATTTCTTTATACGATTTCTTTTTTATGGAACTAAATGTCCTATCCCAAACCTGTTCCAGCCCCTGCGCACAAAATGAGATCCATGAAGACATGGAATGGAAGGGTGGAAGTGGTAGCACAGACTCCTGACCTCAACCCCATGGCTACCTTTGGGATGAATTGGAGCACTAACTTTGCACCAGGCCTTCTTGCTGAAAATTTGCATATCCTCTTGCAAATCCCCACAGCCACTGTCCAAAATCTAGTGGAAGCTGTTAAAATGGCAAAGGGTCAGGGGCTAACTCAAAATTAATGCCCATAGATTTACAATGAGATGTTCAATGGTCAGGTGTCCATGTACTTTTAGCCATATAGTGTCTATTGTAGTGGCCTGCTTCAATGGGAGTAAAGCAGGGACACTTGCAAGAATCCTCAGAGGAGGAGGATTTCATTGGTTCTACATAACAGCCTACTGTAAGTCTTTTCAATCTTTAAGGTTGTTTTTCAATGGGGTTAGAATGTAGTGGCCTGCTTCAGTGGGAGTAAAGCAGCACTACGATGGCACAGTTATCAGTGGTGATAAATAATTACTTTAAAATCTTGAATTACAGATGTAAGCAAACTCATTGTGGTAATAAAGTGATTTAAATCAATGAAATCTCAGATATTATGATGAATTCTTTGGGGTGTGGCCTGAAAGTGTGTGATGTATTTATTGATGTGTGTGTGTGTGTGTGTGTGTGTGTGTGTGTGTGTGTGTGTGTGTGAGAGAGAATGTCTTGGAGGAGATTCAGAGGAGAGAGAACTTTAGGTAGTGTGTGCCTCTAGTGTGAATGTTCTTTATTTTTCTTGCAGGGAGTGTCACTGTGTTTTCACTCGAGGTTTCTCTTCAAAAATCTTTGCATTATTAGAAGATTGTGAAGTGGAATAATCCCAAGTTTACAGTGCTTGTGCTTGGACCTTCTGCAGTTTGTGGCTTTGTTGTGGATTCATTCAGCAGCCAAAGCCCGGATGGATTCCTGAAAGGTTGGCATTATTCTTTAAAGGGCATAAATCTTCCAGAGGAAGAGACAAACCATGAGTCAATATGAAAAGACATATTCCCATGCTCAGCTGTCTCTCTTGAATTTCAGTCCTACCAATTTTTGAACTTAAAGACAACTTCTACAGCTTATCCTTCCAGGCTGACAACACAAAATCACACGCACAAACTATACAATCATACATTCTCACTCCAGTATAAGTTTATTTTCCTTTTTCTAATTTGTTTCATTAAGAACATGTATTTTGGAGTGTGCTACTGAAGCTTTTGCATTGTGTTAAATTTATTTTACTTTATTGAATGCTGACGAGCTCTACCTTGAAACTATGATGATATCCATCCATTATCTGTAGTCGCTTATTCTACAATAGCTATACAATAGATAGCTGGAGCCTATCCTAGCTGACTATTGAGGTATTTCACTCACGTGACCAAGTCATGTGACACTGCCATTTTGGACGGCACGGCTCGAATCGGTTTGAATGCGAGGAAGGCGACAAACGAAAAACATAAAAGAAAAAGGAGCGAGATGCAGAAAACACCTTCACTATCCAGCGACGTAGGGCATTTACAGGGCGAGCAGAGGGAGAGGTATTTGCAAAAATTGAGGTTAGCAGGCTTAGAGAACGACGTTTACCTGCTTCCACCAGGATTGTTCACTGACAGCTAAGGTTTGTTCACATTTTCATTTACTTTCGGTCCTCAGGATAAACAAAATGTTATTAAATGTCATTGAAATAACTTCTTAGTCTGTTGAGACATGGCCCGTTATAAGTTTTTCCTTTACTGTATTTACTAGTTTACTGAGCGCGCTCCGGGGTGGGCTGGCTGGCTGGCTAGCTAGCGCTCCGGAGCCGGCTGGCTGGCTGGCTAGCACTCCGGAGCCGGCTGGCTGGCTGGCTAGCGCTCCGGAGCCGGCTGGATGGCTAGCTAGCTAGCGCTCCGGAGCCGGCTGGATGGCTAGCTAGCTAGCGCTCCGGAGCCGGCTGGCTGGCTAGCTAGCTAGCGCTCCGGAGCCGGCTGGCTGGCTAGCTAGCTAGCGCTCCGGAGCCGGCTGGCTGGCTAGCTAGCTAGCGCTCCGGAGCCGGCTGGCTGGCTAGCTAGCTAGCGCTCCGGAGCCGGCTGGCTGGCTAGCTAGCTAGCGCTCCGGGGCCGGCTGGCTGGCTAGTTAGCTAGCGCTCCGGGGCCGGCTGGATGTCTAGCGCTCCGGGGCCGGCTGGCTGGCTGGCTAGCTAGCTAGCGCTCCGGAGCCGGCTGGCTGGCTAGCTAGCTAGCGCTCCGGGGCCGGCTGGATGGCTAACGCTCCGGAGCTGGCTGGCTGGCTGGCTAGCTAGCTAGCGCTCCGGGGCCGGCTGGCTGGCTAGCTAGCGCTCCGGGGCCGGCTGGCCGGCTGGCTAGCGCTCCGGGGCCGGCTGGCCGGCTGGCTAGCGCTCCGGAGCCGGCTGGCTGGCTAGCGCTCCGGGGCCGGCTGGATGGCTAGCGCTCCGGGGCCGGCTGGCTGGCTGGCTAACTAGCTAGCGCTCCGGGGCTGGCTGGCTGGCTAGCTAGCGCTCCGGGGCCGGCTGGCTGGCTGGCTAGCTAGCGCTCCGGGGCCGGCTGGCTGGCTGGCTAGCTAGCGCTCCGGGGCCGGCTGGCCGGCTGGCTAGCTAGCGCGCGCTCCGGGGCCGGCTGGCTCAGTAAACTAGTAAATCCAGTAAAGGAAAAACTTGAGACTGAAAGGTTTTAACAGTCATCCAAATGACTGAACGTAAACATTGCTACAGTAACATACCAGCTACTGTTGTTGACATTAGCTAGCTTGCCGTCCAAAATGGTGGACACCGGGGCGTCACGTGACCCTGTGACGTCAGGTGAAATACCTCAATAGGAGAGAGGTGGGGTACACCCTGGACAAGTCGCCAGATGATCACAGGGCTAACACATAGAAACAACCAACCATTCACACCTATGGTCAATTGAGAGCCACCAATTAACCTAACCTGCAGGTCTTTGGGGGAAACCGGAGCACCTGGAGGAAACCCACACAGACACAGAGAGGCCCCCGTCAACCACTGGGCTCGAACCCAGAAGCTTCTTGCTATGAGACGACAGTGCTAACCACTACACCACTGTGCCATCCATTGTTTAAGTTGTATATTAAACAAAAGCAAGATGAGAAGGCGACTTGGTGTTACAGCTGCAGTTTCATAACAATTTGACTGAAGCCATATTAAAAAATATGTAAATTAAAGCATAGACGCAGAACCATGGCCTCACTTTCATTTATAAATGCCTTGAGACCTCAAGAATGGCATAGGAATAGTTTTAAGCATTAACAATAAATCTCATCTCATTATCTCTAGCCGCTTTATCCTGCTCTACAGGGTCGCAGGCAAGCTGAAGCCTATCCCAGCTGACTACGGGCGAAAGGCGGGGTACACCCTGGACAAGTCGGCAGGTCATCACAGGGCTGACACATATGGCCCTTTTCCACTACCCTTTTTCAGCTCACTTCAGCTCGCTTCACCTCACTTCAGCCCGACACGGCTCGCGTTTCGACTACCAAAAAACAGCACGACTCGGCTCGCTTCAGCCCTGCTTAGCCCCTAAAACTCACACCGTTTTGGAGTAGGGCTGAAGCGAGCCAAAGCGAGCCGAGTGAGGCTGGGGGCGTGAGCAGACACTCCCCTGTGCACTGATTGGTGAGGAGGAGTGTCCTCACATGCCCACACACGCCCCGCGAGCACGCTGGGATCTGTAAACACCGCAAACCCGGAAGAATAATAATTACGAATTACGAGAATTTCTGAAGCCTTATGCGCCTCGCCTCATCTATACGCTCTTGCCAGTATCTGTTGGCGTTGTCGGTGACAACAAGCCACAGCACCAAGACCAGCAACACTAACAACTCCATGTCCTCCATGTTTATTGTTTACTATTCGGGTCGTGAGACTACCGCTTAAAAGCTCACTGATGTCACTGTTTGCGCTGCTTAACGACATCACGTGACGTCCACCCACTTTCGCTAACTCCACCCAATGTGTCCACCCACTTCCAGCCAGCACGGTTCAGCGCGGTTGTAGTCGAAATGCAACTCCAACAGCCCTGCTCAGCCCGACTCAGCTCGACTCAGCACGGCACGGCTCAGCCGCGTTTGAAGTGGAAAAGCGGCAATAGACAACCATTCACACTCTCATTCACACCTACAGTCAATTTAGAGTCACCAGTTAACCTAACCTGCATGTCTTTGGACTGTGGGGGAAACCGGAGCACCCGGAGGAAACCCACGCGGACATGAGGAGAACATGCAAACTCCACACAGAAAGGCCCTCGCCGGCCATGGGGCTCGAACCCGGACCTTCTTGCTGTGAGGCGACAGTGCTAACCACTACACCACCGTGCCGCCCTAACAATAAATCTAATATAGTAATTTTTATGATTAAAGTGATTCATATAAGTAGCTGTCTGAGTGAATGACCTTGACGTCTATAACGTCACAGCAGGAAGCCTATCAGTCTCATCGCTATTTCCGCTATACTAAAACACAGAGCTGACTGCAACTCCAATCCTCCATTTTGAGCTAATTTATCATCATGCTACGTAAATGTGTTGCTGGCCAGTGCAGCAACATGACAAAAGGTGAATTTATGTTGCATTCATGGCCCAAGAATGTTCAAACTGCAAAGATTTGGATACGTTTTGCGAGTTGTTCATGGGCCCATTGGGTGCCTCATCTCATCTCATCTCATTATCTCTAGCCGCTTTATCCTTCTACAGGGTCGCAGGCAAGCTGGAGCCTATCCCAGCTGACTACGGGCGAAAGGCGGGGTACACCCTGGACAAGTCACCAGGTCATCACAGGGCTGACAGACACAGACAACCATTCACACCTACGGTCAATTTAGAGTCACCAGTTAACCTAACCTGCATGTCTTTGGACTGTGGGGGAAACCGGAGCACCCGGAGGAAACCCACGCGGACACGGGGAGAACATGCAAACTCCACACAGAAAGGCCCTCGCCGGCCCCGGGGCTCGAACCCAGGACCTTCTTGCTGTGAGGCGACAGCGCTAACCACTACACCACCGTGCCGCCCCATTGGGTGCCTATGAAGTGGTTTCTCCTCTGCTCTGCACATTTTACTGAAGACTCATACAAAACCTCTAATCTGTTGAGGAGCGCTGGCTATAAGCCCGTATTGGAAGAGGGTGCAGTATCAACAATTAAATAAAACTACAAGAAAAGTATTTATTTATTTTATTTTTTTAAAAGGAAAGTGAGTTTAGTTGCACCCGTTTTCCCGGAGTGAGCCGAGGATTGTTGGTAAAACCTGGGATGGAACGGGATGGGACATATCGCTTGGGCAGTGACCTCCACACAGTTGTTGCAAAAACCGGTGACATCCCGTTCCGTCCCTGGTTTTAGTAATTGCCTGAGCCGAGTAGTAATGGCGGAGTACTCAGTAATGGAGAAAGAGTGGAGCAGCCATCTTATTTCTAAACTGGGTATCGCTGCCATCTCGCCCTTACATGGAAGAAGCGAATGAACGGAGAACTGAACAAACAACTGAAAGTCAGATTGTTTCAAAACAATTGGCCACAAGGTTGGCCTTCAAGAAGCAAGAACACAGACGGGTAAGCTCTGACTCTCATTTGGATAAAAAAAACAAACAAAAACAACATGTTGTTTACCTGCATTTAAATTAATACATGTAACCTGTTTTGTGTGTTTAAGTTACCGGTATAAGATTATTTAATTTGCTTCAGAATATGATTGTCTCAGTTAATCTGATTATTTAATTAGCCTTTTACGTTTTATCAGTGAAAATGCATGCATGTGCATGTATGTTGCATAAGTTATAACACCTATCCTGTTTTAATGAGAGTCAACCCACAATCAGTGAAGTCAAGTCAGTCTTAGTTGAGCAAGTCGGTAACAGTATTTCTTACTTTCACCATAAATTTTTATTTATATGACCTTTGTCAATAGTTGTAAAAGGCCTCTGCCTTAAAACTGAGTACTGCTGTGATGTCACGCACTCAGGGCTGGCTGGCTCAGCGGGGCAGCTTGAAGGCCAACTTTGCGGTCGATTTTAACTCTCAAAAATACATTTTTCTTAATTCCCATTTATGCAGCATACAAGAGCCAAGGATGGAGATACTATCCACTCAGAAATTTATTTAAAAATAAAGGTTCTGCGTATATCCTTTAAGGACAGCATTCTTCCCTTGTGTTCCAACTTCATTCATATGAAACTGAATGAAATCCAGCTACATCACACTCCTTTGTGTGAAATTTCTTATGAGATTACATTATAGGCATTTATCAGATGCTCTTATCCAGCGCGACGTACAACATTCCTGGAGTAGTTGGGGGTTAGGTGCCTTCCTTAAAGGCACTTCAGCCATTCCTACTGGTCCAGGGAATCAAACTGGCAACCTTTTGTTTTCAAAGCTGCTTCTCTAACCATTAGGCCATGGCTTCCCATGGTTGAGTGTAGATCACATAAACGTTTGCTTTCTTAAAAAAAAAAAGTAACACATTCATATATGACATGCACCTTAGTGGCTTTGGTGCACTGACACTGTAAATTTATTCAGAAGCCATGTCATTAACAAATCACTAGCTCTCCAGATGGAGTTAACAGAAAAAGAAAACTTTTGTTTCCTCTTTGCTCATCTTTTCTACATAACCCAAAGCATGAGGAATCGCACAAATGAAAAGGAAATGATGAACTGGAACTGTGAGATGATACATTCAGAACCTGCGGAATGATGCTCAAGGTCAACAGTTACATGGAATAAAATAAAAAGTGGAGTGGCCTCATGAATACCACAAGCATTGTTGATAAAATTCCAGCTCAAGATGATAAGAGCCTGTATTGTTGTCTCACTTTTCTTGGGATGGGAACACATCCTCCACCACTGCCTGGCACTTGAGATGCTGTTAATTGAACCCCAAATTCCCAAAATAGCATTTGAGCTCATCTCATCTCATTATCTCTAGCCGCTTTATCCTGTTCTACAGGGTCGCAGGCAAGCTGCAGCCTATCCCAGCTGACTACGGGCGAAAGGCAGGGTACACCCTGAACAAGTCACCAGGTCACCACAGGGCCGACACATAGACACAGACAACCATTCAGACCTACGGTCAATTTAGAGTCACCAGTTAACCTAACCTGCATGTCTTTGGACTGTGGGGGAAACCGGAGCACCCGGAGGAAACCCACGCGGACACGGGGAGAACATGCAAACTCCACACAGAAAGGCCCTCACCGGCCACGGGGCTCGAACCCGGACCTTCTTGCTGTGAGGTGACAGCGCTAACCACTACACCACCGTGCCGCCCATTTCTCCCCGTCAAAATTTGAAAATGTTCATGTAAAAACTTTCCTCCTGTCATTTTAACTCTGATTAACAACCCATACAGACATTATGAATTTTCTGTGACCCTAAGCTTTGTCTATCATACATGTTTTTTTTTAATCCCAAAGGAAAAACCAAAAAAAGAAATAAAGAAAAAAAGCAAAACCAAAAGAATATTACTTGCACTGATTTACCCATGGTGGCACAGTTAGCACTGTCACCTCACAGCAAGAAGGTTCTGGGTTTGAGCCCAGTTGCTGATGGGGGCCTTTCTGTGTGGAGTTTGCATGTTCTCCCCATGTGTGCATGGGTTTCCTCTGGGTGCTCTGGTTTCCCCCCACAGTCCAAAGACATGCAGGTTAGGCTAATTGGTGGCTCTAAATTGACTGAGTGTGAATGTTTGTTTGTCTCTTTGTGTCAGCCTTGCGATGATCTGATGACTTGTCCAGGGTGTACCCCGCCTCACACCCATAGTCAGCTGGGATAGACTCCAGCTTGCCTGCGACCCTGCACGGGACAAGTGGCTATGGATAATAGATGGATGAAAAATCCACACCAGGGTGGTATGTTATAGACTGATGCAAAACACGTTTATGCTTGACGTGATTTTGCAGGCATGTTCAGAAGTAGCAGTAATAGGCAGCAGTACTATTTACCTACTCTTACTGTAGCTTATGTACATCTGGAAGATTTCAGAGTCATGAGAGCCAACCCATCACAGACCTGTAAAATGTTTAGCGATTTTATGCATGGCAGTATTCAAGATACCGATGAGTTCTGTTCAGAGGTGGGTAGAGTAGCCAAAAATTGTACTCAAGTAAGAGTATTGTTACTTTAGAATAATATTACTCAAGTAAAAGTAAAAAGTAGTCGTCCAATTAATTACTTGAGTCAGAGTAAAAAGTACTAAGTGAAAAAACTACTCAAGTACTGAGTAACTGCTGAGTAACTTCTTTGTTTATTGATCAGGATGTCATAACAGGCAGAGATTTCACATATATTTCATACATATAAACTGTGTGTGTGTAGTTCTGTGTATTAACAATAACAAGAAGCTCAAGGCAGTCTGCACATAAACCATAACACTGTGTGTGTGTGCACGTTCACTCTGTGAAGTGACTGTTCAGCTTTAACAGCAGCTGGCTCT
This sequence comes from Neoarius graeffei, assembly GCF_027579695.1. Classification (NCBI taxonomy): domain Eukaryota; kingdom Metazoa; phylum Chordata; class Actinopteri; order Siluriformes; family Ariidae; genus Neoarius; species Neoarius graeffei. The sequence continues at coordinate 38,897,564 of NC_083590.1, read as the reverse complement.
CAATTTTGCACTGTGAAGCTGTGACCTTTTAGCCGTGAACAGGTGAAAACAATAATAAATTAAATATTAATTAATTAAATCTTTACAAAGTAACAGAATAACAAAACAGTGGGTAGAGGTTACAAAGAAAAAGAAGAAAAAGGCAGTCTGCACATAAACCATAACACTGTGTGTGCGCGCGTGTGCATGTTCACTCTGTGAAGTGACTGTTCAGCTTTAACAGCAGCTGAACATCACACGTAATATCTCCTCGTACGAAAAAGACTGGAAATAATCCTGTAAGATGCGATCGACGATGTTAATCCTTTCATCTCCCAAAAAGTTGTTTACTGGATCCATCTCGCAGAGGAGTTAGCAAGTGGAAGTAACAAGCAGAAAGGTTGCTAACTAGCTGCCAGTGCCCAGCTTGGCTGGGTGGTGGTGGGGATTGCTAGCAAGCGGTCAAGCTAACAAGCTAATGCCCTTCCTTTTGTGAACAAGCACTTGTAGACAAATAATAAAACAAATCTCACAGAAAAAAACACCTAAAGTCTTCACAAATCCCTCTAATCCACAACAAATACAGTAGCTTGAAAAATGGAGATTTCACAAACGATATGTTACGTGTTTTGTTATTTAGTAAGTTTTCACCAGTCTTCCATTCCCAGTTTTTGACCAGAGCCGTGTAACGCTATTGAGGAGCTGACATTAGGCGAGCAACTTTATTTTCATGAACATTTTTTGGTTTCACATCAATAAAAAGTGATTGTTAGGAAGATTTTTTTGTAGTTTTATTTCTTGGTTCTCTGGTGTGTGTGTGTGTGTGTTATCTTGCCGTCTGAGGCTGCAGTGCGTCAATACATTTCCACAAAACAATGTATTTTACAGTTATTTATGATGTTACAACAGGGCTAACGTCTGCCTACGAAGACAGCCAAAAGCACATAGCCTACTTACCACAATGTGTTTCCTCAAATTCGACGTTGAGTTTTTATAAACTGAAACATCCACTGGTTTGGGGAGACACATGTGACACCGCATAACATAACTATTATTTTGTTGTTTGGAGAGTGACCATGGTTTGTATGTGTGGGCAGGGGTGTGCCTCTTCGGCTTGATGAGAAACACTGGCCGTTGTCTCTGCCATTTTTCTTCTGCTTCCGTGCTCTTTTCCACCTGGACTGCTCTTGCCGCGGGAATTTTATGTGCGGGCGGGCGCGCGCGGCGGCTTGGCTCTGTTTGATTGGCAAAACGGAGTTAAACCATAGCTGCTCCCACTATGGCTCTGGCTCCTCCATTTGATCGGTGAGATGCGGTCATGTGACAGAGCCTCTGCTGGAAGTCTCGACAAAACATAAACAAACAGACCACGCATCGCACGGATCAATAAAAATAAAGTAGCGAGTAATGAGCAGAATATAGTCCAATGTAACGGAGTAAAAGTACCGCTTCTTCTTCACAAATATACTCAAGTAAAAGTAAAAAGTATGCTGCATTAAAACTACTCTTACAAGTACAATTCATCCAAAAAGTTACTCAACTAAATGTAACGGAGTAAATGTAGCGCGTTACTACCCACCTCTGGTTCTGTTTCTGTTTAAAACATTCCGTTGTTGTTGTGAATGTTGATATGAGTTGCTTCTGGACTTGAACACTCTGCACTTAAATTCAAAAGTATTTAATTATCTGGAAAGTGTAGAAGGCCGATACACAAAACAGACTTTTCGCTAAATATGAAGGCGACATGAGAGGTTTTTAGGATTTGAACACTAACTGTAATAGGAAAACCATTAATACTCAGTAATAGTCTTGAATTATGCATAATTATGTGATTTGAGACATAATACTTGATTGTTTAGCAGAAGTAGATGGACAATAAAAAATTGTCTGGGTCCCCTCTACACTCGTACACTATTACACTAATACACTAGTACAGCATGTCAGGACAGTGGAGAAAAAAAGACTAAAATAGCACATTAATGAAGACACAGCTTGTCTGAATGTGACTCCCAGTAACATAGTAACATTCCACGACATTAGCACACTATCTGTCTACAATATTTCTAAAATTAATTTGTGAAATAACTGGATAAAACAGAAGACCCCATTTGTACAACCCCGGTTCCAAAAAAGTTGGGACAAAGTACAAATTGTAAATAAAAATGGAATGCAATAATTTACAAATCTCAAAAACTGATATTGTATTCACAATAGAACATGGACAACATATCAAATGTCGAAAGTGAGACATTTTGAAATTTCATGCCAAATATTGGTTCATTTGAAATTTCATGACAGCAACACATCTCAAAAAAGTTGGGACGGGGCAATAAGAGGCTGGAAAAGTTAAAGGTACAAAAAAGGAACAGCTGGAGGACCAAATTGCAACTTATTAGGTCAATTGGCAATAGGTCATTGACATGACTGGGTATAAAAAGAGCATCTTGGAGTGACAGCGGCTCTCAGAAGTAAAGATGGGAAGAGGATCACCAATCCCCCTAATTCTGCGCTGACAAATAGTGGAGCAATATCAGAAAGGAGTTTGACAGTGTAAAATTGCAAAGAGTTTGGACATATCATCATCTACAGTGCATAATATCATCAAAAGATTCAGAGAATCTGGAAGAATTTCTGTGTGTAAGGGTCAAGGCCGGAAAACCATACTGGGTACCTGTGATCTTCGGGCCCTTAGACAGCACTGCATCACATACAGGCATGCTTCTGTATTGGAAATCACAAAATGGGCTCAGGAATATTTCCAGAGAACATTATCTGTGAACACAATTCACCATGCCATCCGCCGTTGCCAGCTAAAACTCTAAAGTTCAAAGAAGAAGCCGTGTCTAAACATGATCCAGAAGCGCAGATGTCTTCTCTGGGCCAAGGCTCATTTAAGATGGACTGTGGCAGAGTGGAAAACTGTTCTGTGGTCAGACGAATCAAAATTTGAAGTTCTTTATGGAAATCAGGGATGCCGTGTCATTCGGACTAAAGAGGAGAAAGACGACCCAAGTTGTTATCAGCGATCAGTTCAGAAGCCTGCATCTCCGATGGGATGGGGTTGCATTAGCGCATGTGGCATGGGCAGCTTACACATCTGGAAAGGCACCATCAATGCTGAAAGGTACGGGTATATCCAGGTTCTAGAGCAACATATGCTCCCATCCAGACGACGTCTCTTTCAGGGAAGACCTTGCATTTTCCAACATGACAATGCCAAACCACATACTGCATCAATTACAGCATCATGGCTGCGTAGAAGAAGGGTCCGGGTACTGAACTGGCCAGCCTGCAGTCCAGATCTTTCACCCATAGAAAACATTTGGCGCATCATAAAACGGAAGATACGACAAAAAAGACCTAAGACAGTTGAGCAAATAGAATCTTACATTAGACAAGAATGGGTTAACATTCCTATCCCTAAACTTGAGCAACTTGTCTCCACAGTCCCCAGACGTTTACAGACTGTTGTAAAGAGAAAAGGGGATGTCTCACAGTGGTAAACATGGCCTTGTCCCAACTTTTTTGAGATGTGTTGTTGTCATGAAATTTAACATCACCTAATTTTTCTCTTTAAATGATACATTTTCTCAGTTTAAACATTTGATGTGTCATCTATGTTCTATTCTGAATAAAATATGGAATTTTGAAACTTCCACATCATTGCATTCTGTTTTTATTTACAATTTGTACTTTGTGCCAACTTTTTTGGAATCGGGGTTGTAAACCAAACAACCCCACATGGGGTCGTGACCCCTGTTATGGGAGCTCCTGGTTTAAAAATAGTCATATCACCATGACAATGCAAACATAGCCGCTTTAAGTTTCCAGCCTTGTCTCTTTTAAGATAACCCTTTCAAACAGTGTCCACATAACACCCATTCTCACAAATTGCTGAAAATTCACTCCAGAATTCATCCATCAATCCATTAGCTGTAGCCACTTATCCTGTTCTACAGGGTTGCAAGCAAGCTGAAGCCTATCCCAGCTGACTATGGGCGAAAGGCGGGGTACACCCTGGACATCACAGATCATCACAGGGCTGACACATAGAGACAAACAACGATTCACACTCACATTCACACCTACGGTCAATTTAGAGCCACCAATTAACCTAACCTGCATGTCTTTGGACTGTGGAGGAAACCAGAGCACCCAGAGGAAACCCATGCAGACACAGGGAGAACATGCAAACTCCACACAGAAAGGCCCCCGTTGGCTGCTGGGCTCAAACCCAGAACCTTCTTGCTGTGAGGCAACAGTGCTAATCACTACACCACCATGCTGCCTGAATTAAATCATGTTCTGTTTTTTGTTTTTTTAAATACCTTTTTATCACAAAAAACAGAAAAATGAATTGCCTGTTCAAACAAACAACTGTTATTTATACAGAATGCTTCCTGGTTTCCTCTTGCTCAAAAAGTGACTGTATTATTGTACTTTATGGCAATCCGATCTTAATATTCGAGCAGTTGATTGACAGATAGAAAAAGAGAAGTTAAAAACTTTTCAAAAGGAGGATTTAGGTTGAGACCAAGCACACATATAGACCAGCAGGCAGAACCTTTTGATGTGTGTGGGAAAAAAAGGTAAGATAAGGTCAGTGACAGCAGTGGGACCGGAGGAGGGAAGAACATCTTCACTTAATTAGCATCTTCACTTAATTAGTTGAAGTAAGTCAGTGTTTCTGGCATAAAAGTTATGTTCACTTTCAGTTTGTTCAACTTCATCCTGTTTCCGCAAATTTGCATAAGGCTTGTTGGAGGGTGGCTTATGAGTATGACAGATTTGGGGGGTAGGTGGATGGGAGGGGGGCAATTATCATTACTGTCAACATACATTAGCATGTTTCACTGACATGGAACAGTGAAGCTACTTTTATTCCTTTTTTGAGTGGTTATTGTGATTGAACATAGGATAATATAAGCGCTTTGAAGATGTGGAAAATGCTTAAGTAATTGTTCTTTTGGGAGACAAAGTGCATTTGAAGAAAATACAGTTAAAAAATATAGCTGCTAGTGGCGATAAAGGGCCTTCGCACTTGAGGCCACCCTATCCTGATTTACAATATCAACTCAAAAGATATCCTAGGACAAATGCTGGAATAAAGTTCCATGTGTTTTCAGCCACTGTAAGCCCCTCAGAAAAATGCGGGAAAATTTGAAAGTCCAACATTCCATTTATCATGGGGCACCATAACATTCTCGTTTGAGGTATCCATTATTCCTTCGCAATTTATCACAATTTATTGCAATGTATATTGCAATTTTGTTCGTACAGGGGCACTCCAAACATCTACTAAATTTGACATGGACATATGTGAAACTGGGTGGCACGGTGGTGTAGTGGTTAGCGCTGTCGCCTCGCAGCAAGAAGGTCCGGGTTCGAGCCCCGTGGCCGGCGAGGGCCTTTCTGTGTGGAGTTTGCATGTTCTCCCCGTGTCCGCGTGGGTTTCCTCCGGGTGCTCCGGTTTCCCCCACAGTCCAAAGACATGCAGGTTAGGTTAACTGGTGACTCTAAAATTGACCGTAGGTGTGAATGTGAGTGTGAATGGTTGTCTGTGTCTATGTGTCAGCTCTGTGACGACCTGGCAACTTGTCCAGGGTGTACCCCGCTTTTCGCCCGTAGTCAGCTGGGATAGGCTCCAGCTTGCCTGTGACCCTGTAGAAGGATAAAGCGGCTAGAGATAATGAGATGAGATATGTGAAACTAAATACCGGGCAGGAGTCTCAATGACACATGGGGGTGCTATGGAGTCCCATGGACACACCTGGGGTCAAAGCCCCTATCGCTAAGTAGCGGTGCACATGACTGACGTGTGCACAAAATTTCCTGAGTTTTCCAAGGTGTCAAATCTGTATTTTTGAACTAGGGGGCACTATGTAGTTAATGAAGCCCACTTAGACTGATTTACCATATCAACTCAAATTATATCATAGGACAAATGCATGTGCAAAGTTCCATGAGTTTTTAGCCATGGTAAGCCCCTCAAAATAATATGGGAAAGTTTAAAAATCCCACATTCTATCCAGCATGGCTGACTTCCTGTTGGGCGGAGTCAAATATAACCAAGTGAACTTTGTCCTGTATCACAAGAGTATTGATCACACCAAATCTTGTGCCAATCCGAGCAACTTCGTCTCAATCATAGCTTGTTCTCGGGGGCGCTATAGAACTCTGGGACCATGCCTAGTCCTTTAGTCAATGTAACTTTGTGATTTTATGCACATTTGATCAGTGTGCCAAAATTCTTAAGTTTTCAAGCGTCACAAGTGCCTCAAAAATGAGTTGGCGCGTGGAGAAAAAAATAATAATGAAAAAACATGCCAAAAACAATAGGGCTTTGCACCTATGGTGCAAAACCTCGGGCCCTAATAAGAACTTGTCACTCATTTTTATTTACATTATCAGAATCAGTAATGAGTTTATTGCAAGTACGTTCTCACATACAAGGAATTTGCTTTGGTGGTTGATTCTTGAACAGTTCAGGTAAAATAATTTAAAAGTAGACAATAGTAGTTCTATAAATAATTTTCTAAGTACTAGTTATCAAAGTTTTTATCCAAGTCCTTGATGTACTAGTTATCCAATTCCTTATCCAAGTACTCATTATAAATCTCAAGTTCATGAAATTTTTATTTCTTTTTTTCCCAGCTACCAAACCTATTAACCTATTAATCACATCCCTTTGCATATTACCTCAATTTACTATGAATATTATGAATGCCATTTTAAATCATCTTTGTGCAATAACTAACTGTCTGCAAAAAACTAAGGGAATGTCAGATGAACTTCACACAAATTAAATTGGAAGAAAAGGTACATCTACAAATGCTATTCTCATTCTTAATCATTACCGCAACCATCATAACTTCTCATCTCATCTCATTATCTCTAGACACTTTATCCTGTTCTACAGGGTCGCAGGCAAGCTGGAGCCTATCCCAGCTGACTACGGGTGAAAGGCGGGGTACACCCTGAACAAGTTGCCAGGTCATCAGAGGGCTGACATATAGACACAGACAACCATTCACACTCACATTCACACCTACGGTCAATTTAGAGTCACCAGTTAACCTAACCTGCATGTCTTTGGACTGTGGGGGAAACCGGAGCACCCGGAGGAAACCCACACAGACAACATGCAAACTCCGCACAGAAAGGCCTTCGCTGGCCACGGGGCTTGAACCCGGACCTTCTTGCTGTGAGGCGACAGCGCTAACCACTACACCACCTTGCCGCCCCCATCATAACTTCATCTCATCTCATCTCATCTCATCTCATTATCTCTAGCCGCTTTATCCTGTTCTACAGGGTCGCAGGCAAGCTGGAGCCTATCCCAGCTGACTATGGGCGAAAGGCGGGGTACACCCTGGACAAGTTGCCAGGTCATCACAGGGCTGACACATAGAGACAGACAACCATTCACACTCACATTCACACCTACGGTCAATTTAGAGTCACCAGTTAACCTAACCTGCATGTCTTTGGACTGTGGGGGAAACCGGAGCACCCGGAGGAAACCCACGCGGACATGGGGAGAACATGCAAACTCCGCACAGAAAGGCCCTCGCCGGCCACGGGGCTTGAACCCGGACCTTCTTGCTGTGAGGCGACAGCCCTAACCACTACACCACCGTGCCGCCCCCCATCATAACTTATAATCCAAATTCATTTGGATCAGTAGATATTAATTTTTCTATCCTGGTCAGGACCATGGTGGATTCAGAGCCTATACTGGGAACACCACAGCAGATCTGCATATTTGATTTTGGTATACATAGGGTTTTACATCAGATGCCCTTCCTGATGCAACCCTCTCCAATCTATCTGGGCTTGGGACTGGCACTAAGTGTGCACTGGCTTGTGCAACCCCAGTGGCTGGGTATTTTTACGTACTCTACATGTCTGTGAACTGTGGAGGAAACCAGAGCACCCAGAAGAGACCCATGGGGAGAACATGCAAACACCACGCAGGAAAGCCCCCATCAGCTTTGAACCTGGAACCTTCTTGCTGTGAGGCAACAGTGCTAACCGCTGCACCACCATGCCAACCATTGCATGACGTTATGTAAAAATGTGCTCACCCCTTTGCTCAAGTTGTGTGCTCTTATACCTCCAGACATTGGTGTTTGACAGGTGAGTTTTGGGTTGTGCTTTTTCGTAATTACCTGTATTGCAGTTAATAAAATAACAATAATATGATGAATCATCCCAACAGCAATACATCTTATCTGATTAACTTCTATACTGAACAACAACTTGTCTCATCTCATCTCATCTCATCTCATTATCTGTAGCCGCTTTATCCTGTTCTACAGGGTCGCAGGCAAGCTGGAGCCTATCCCAGCTGACTACGGGTGAAAGGCGGGGTACACCCTGGACAAGTCGCCAGGTCATCACAGGGCTGACACATAGACACAGACAACCATTCACACTCACATTCACACCTATGGTCAATTTAGAGTCACCAGTTAACCTAACCTGCATGTCTTTGGACTGTGGGGGAAACCGGAGCACCCGGAGGAAACCCACGCGGACACGGGGAGAACATGCAAACTCCGCACAGAAAGGCCCTCGCCGGCCACGGGGCTCGAACCCGGACCTTCTTGCTGTGAGGTGACAGCGCTAACCACTACACCACCGTGCCGCCCTGAACAACAACTTGTGTTAAATAAAAACAATAGTGCTCAGCCTACTTGTACACTCGCCGGCCACTTTAATAGGAACTTGTTCTTGATTCTAAGATTCCTGTTCTTGGCTGCAGGAGTGGAACCCAAAGTTGTCTTCTGCTGTTGCATGCTGAGATGCTTTTCTGCTCACCATGGCTGTAAAGAGTTGCTATGAGTTGCTATAACCTTCCTGGAAGCTCAAACCAATCTGGCCATTTTCCTCTGACCTCTCTTATCAACAAGGCATTTGTTTCCACCCATAGAACTCAATGTTTTTAGCTCATTACAGACCAAGGAGCTTATGCAATCACACTTTGTCCGTCGTCGTCATCCATCCACAATTTACAAAAATTGCTACTCCTCCTATAAGATTGATCGGATTTCGATCAAACTCACATACAATGTTCCTCAGGTGGGTGTGCATAAAAGTTGTCAAGATGGTGGTGCCACCTTTCATATTTACGATTTTATGGGCGTCTTGGCCGGTATGAGCTACAGTCTCATTGAGGCTATATTTTTTTTTTCACACCATTCTGTGTAAACTTTAGAGACTGTTGTTTGTGTGTGAAAACCTCAGGAGATCAGCAGTTTCTGAAATACTCAAACCAGTCCATCTGGCTGAAACCAACACCCATGACACAATAAAAGTCACAGATCACAATTTTTCCCATTCTGATGTTTGAAGTGAACATTAACTGAATCTCTTGATTTGTATCTGCATGATTTTATGCATTTGTCTTGCTGTCAAGGGATTGGCTGATAGGAGAACTGGACAAAGCAGTAGGTCTATGGGTGTTCCTAATAAAGTGGCTGGTGAGTGTATACACTTCTCACTAATAACAGAAGAACAGCTAAATGCATGAATCTTGCACTCAATACACCGAATAAGTTCAAGGTTGGCCATGCTGAAATATTGAGGATGTTATTTACGCTTATCATCGCTTCCTGGTGGAAGGTTTCATGGAGCTTTGATGAGAATAGTCTCCATTTGCTGTCTCATCTCATCTCATCTCATCTCATCTCATCTCATCTCATCTCATTATCTCTAGCCGCTTTATCCTGTTCTACAGGGTCGCAGGCAAGCTGGAGCCTATCCCAGCTGACTACGGGCGAAAGGCGGGGTACACCCTGGACAAGTCACCAGGTTATCACAGGGCTGACACATAGACACAGACAACCATTCACACTCACATTCACACCTACGGTCAATTTAGAGTCACCAGTTAACCTAACCTGCATGTCTTTGGACTGTGGGGGAAACCGGAGCACCCGGAGGAAACCCACGCAGACATGGGGAGAACATGCAAACTCCGCACAGAAAGGCCCTCGCCGGCCACGGGGCTCGAACCCGGACCTTCTTGCTGTGAAGTGACAGCGCTAACCACTACACCACCGTGCCGCCTCCATTTGCTGTCTTTCGCCAAAACCAGTTTTCACTAAAGTATAGCAGCAGGAAAGGAAAATTGCAGCAACTGATAAACAGTATAAAGAAGAGAACAGAAAATTCTTAGTAAATCTTCTGCATGAGGATCTGTAAAACATCTCACGACAATCTAACAGACTGTTCCATGAATCTCAAATTCCATATCTGGTGTGACACAGAAGGGATGGGTTCTTATTAAGATTTTTTCCTCATGGCCTTGCATTGAGTTTTCTCTTGCCACTGGTCTGCTAGTTAATGCTATACTGCCTTTCAGATTTTTCAAGTTTAGGTCATAAACAGAATTTTCCCTGACACCCAATTATTTTTGTTTAGTGGACTGAAAGCTACTGAATTCGAATCACAGACTTCCAATTTTATTATTTTTTAAAATAGAACAATTAATGAATTTAGGGCCATGTGGCCCTAAATTCTCTGCTATTTTTTCTTGTTTCACCGTGACGCAATACAAGAGGCTATGTCATGCATCACATAGTATGCTTTCCCCATTTGAGCAAGGCATTGTGGGATACAAATTTGAAACAGGAGAGAAAAATGGAGGACGCAAGTGTGTGAATGAAACGTGAACGACCAACTACAGTAACAGAAAGAGAGAAGAAAAGACGTTATATTATATACGAAGGAAAGGGAATGCAGGACCAAACTAATAAATATCGGCAGTCAGCAAGCACCTCGGTGTGATCAGCTGTTCGTTGAGCAATAGAGTGATGTAACTCTCAGTGCACGGTCAAAGGTAAACCTGCACATGCGCACACGGACTTCCTCTGTCTGCTTGACTGCATGAAGTGAGTGATTTCATGTACATTATTTGCTCGGGAATCTCCTCAAATTAAATAACTTGTCAGCTTCAGAATGGCCTTTTTTTTTTGATATTACAAAAATAAACATATATCATAATGACCAAATTTCAGAAGGAACTAAATTTCACCAATTTTATGAAATCGAAAGGCCGTCTACTTTTAAGGATTTACATCTAATTACAGTATATCCATATTTCTCTAACATTTTATTTTTTTTATTGTTCATGTACTTTCCAAATATAATTCAAATGAAACAAACAAACAAAAATTCAATTATTTAAAGCAACAACAAAAAGACTAACAATCAGTTCACTTCCAACTTCCTTTTTTCCCCACCATTTTCTTCAAGTTGCTTGCTTGATGACTCTCTGCAGTAGCATTCGCTTTTAATAAATTAAAGTCTGCTTTCCTTGCAGGTTTTATATTCTTTACCCTCCACCTCACTGGGTCACTAATTTGAGCTTTAACAGCACTGTTAAAGCTGAAGAGTGGTGTAATAAATTCCTTCTTGAGAACAAGACCTGCGGAGGTGAGACAGAATGCGACGACAGTAAAGGAAGTATCTTATTGAAAGTGCCTTTAGTGTGTGGTAGAAAATAGATGATGCATCAGGATGAGGGATGAGGCCGGGTTCCCTTTTGAGTCTGGTTTCTCTCAAGACTTTTTCCTCATGTCGTAAATGTAATAAATTGATTTAGTAAAAATAATCAACTCATTTTATATATTTGATCTACTAAAGTTAGAATACCTCAGATATTTCTATCATGTCACTTCTCAGTTCACTACACTGTAGTCACAACCACAGCATGTATATACTGTATGTTATTCCAAGCCTTTTTGTTCATCTCTAAAAGCAGGGTTATAACATCAATCAAAAAGACCAGACACCAGATTTGTTGTTTTGATTCAAATGTAATGAAACATACAGAAAAAGAAGCTTGCTGCTGAAGAATTAGCATCAGGGTGATGTAAAAGCTAAATAAGCTAATAAATAAAATATAGCCTATTTTATTTATTTAAAGATACTATCACAATTCACAAAGCCAGCATAATTACAAGCATACAAGATCCATGGGGAACATATAGCTGAAAATCAAGTACAAAAGCTATCATAAAGTATTTATACAAAGTTCAAAATTAGCATAGCACAAAGAATAGACAAAAAGTGAAGCTAGGGTAAAGCTGGATGGGCTCAAATGTGCTGCCAGTGTCACCAAAAAACTCCCTTTTATATTCTTCTAAAGCTATGATGTCAAAACTAAAATGCAAACACTACAAATACACATTTGGCATAAATATGCACATTCATAAAGGAAATGTAATTGCAAACATATTGCTGGGTTTCATGTGACGTCACATCTGCCTCATTAGTTATTCAAAACTTTAGCTGGTGGTCTACCAAAGCTCAGCTGACAAAGTGTTTGTACGGAGAAGGTGCATTGCTTGCATGAAAAATGCCTTACACTTGCATTGTTTTAAGTTGTTCGAATCAATCAAACCATGAAACTGATAAAAGTTTCTTCAGGGTTCCCTGTGAACTGATAAAAAAGGGTGAACACCACAGTATTTCACAAAAAGACGATGAGAAAGGTGGCTTTTGAACCTCTCGGTGAAATCGAAGGGAGCCGAGTCGAAGCATGCTCAAGTTTGCAGTGATCACTTGGTGAAAGGCTTGTATTTCCCTCTCAGCTATGTCCTTAGTGTTTTCCAAGTACTTTTCTTGCTATGTGTTGTTATTTTATGGTACTGTTTTTTTTCATCACAAAGCGCTAAAGTCCCCAGCTGTTTCTTTGGTTCCTCCTCACAAAGTCCATATGCATGAAAGTCGTGACAAAATTCGTACCCAGCCGTACAGTTACAATGCGCCATGATCACTTCTTCTCCGTCTTGTTTAACTAAGATCCAGGTCTTTAAAGGGGTTTCTGATGATCTTTGGGAATGATTTACCTGAGAGATAAGAGCAAACACAAGTGAGAATCAAGCCAACTGTTGTTTGTTTACACTTCAACTTGCAGTGCTTTGTTGTAAAGACATGAACAAAAAGCTTAAAAAACAAACTTACATGGACAAAAAAAATACAGGATTCATTCGGCAGTGACTTGATACCAAGGCCCTTTACCCAGCAACATACAAAAAAGTTGTAAGCCTCCATACTCTTCCATGCTTCCATCTGTTTTGCAGTGTAGAAGGACGTCTGCAACACCAGATAGTTCGAGATGTCAGGGAACTCGACTGAAGGGTAGTTTTCGAGATCGTATGATAAATCCTTCTTTCCCAGACTGTAGGGGTCTATTCCATTGCACACAATCTTCTGAATATATCTAAAGTGAGCAATGGCTTCTAGATTACAAGCATACTCTCATAAGTTATCGCTAGTTGTTTGTACTACAGCAGCCGTTTAGACCACCAGCTATTTCACTTCTGGTAAAACCGCTAAGAAAAGTCACGTGACTGAAACCCAGCAATATGTTTGAGTTAGTCTTTTCTAATTGGCAGCTGAATTAGAACAAAGTCTGGAAAATGCTGCCATGGAGAGCTAGTAATTAACAATGGCAGATTAAATTTATTGGCTACTTGTCAGTAATGGCTCAGAGAACACGAGGTTGGAGCGGCCTTCAAACATGGCTGCTCTGGACTACAAATCCCAAGAACCACAGTGCCCTCTGTTACCTGACTATTAAATCACGCCACCTGCAGGTCATTATACAATCAACAACATACCTATATAAGCTCTCAAACCAGCTCCTTCCAAAGTATTGTTTGGTTTTCTCTCTCATTCATACCAAACTGTTTGGGTTCCGATAGCAGTCCTCAGTGTTTGATCTTTGTTCCTGTTTCATCCTGACCTTGCCTTATTGCCTGTTCTATGTAGCTCTGTTCGTTGATTGCCTGACCCTCGCTAGTCTTCTGACACTGCTTCCTGAACGCTGATTTGGATACCTTTGGCCATTTGCTCAGCCCGGTCTCCCCTGCGCCTGCATCCGTAAGTGTCTGCGTTCTGACATTACTTGCTTGTACCATTATAATGATTCAGAATTATATCCAATTAAGGCTTTTTTTTTAAATGCACAAGGTTTATCAGTATTTCATCAAGGAAGATTGTCATTAAGTCCCAGGGAATGAATACATGATTGCTTTCTAATTGGGTTAATGCTGATCTTGTGATCATACAGTATGCATGTATCAGGTTTCCTGTTATTCCAGTGTCTGAATTTCAATTTCTTCCCTTTCTATTTTGACAACAGCAGGTTGGTGGCCCTTGTGCACAGAATGACAAGCACTCCTTGCCACCCTGCAACAGTGGTACTGAAAGAATAGATCCCCTCTTCCCTGACTGCGGTGGTGCTGAAGAGACGGCATCACTTCAGTTCAGCACCCTTGTTTTATCAACAACCATATGGGATAGCCTTCATGCCCCATGTGAATCAATGAGCCTTTGACACCCGTGACCCTGTCACCGGTTCACCGGTTGTCCTTCCTTGGACCACTTTTGGTAGGTACTAACCACTGCATATCAGGAACACCACATAAGATGTACCATTTTGGAGATGCTCAGACCCAGTCATCTAGTTGTCACAATTTGGCTCTTGTCAGTCACTCGGATCCTTACACTTGCCCATTTTCCTGCTGCCAACACATCAACTTGAAGAACTGATTGTTCTCTTGCTGCCTAATATATCCCACCCCTTGGCAGGTGCCATTGTAACAACAACCAATGTAATTCACTTCCCCTGTGTTTTTTTTTTTTTTTTTTTTTTTTTTAATTTTATGACTGATCTGTGTAAATCTGCATGCTAAAAGCAGATATCTGGAAACAAACCCAATAAGATATTTCCCTTTCAAACCCTACACTAAGGTTACATTATCCTTGATAAAATAGGACTCATGGCATTTTGACCAAGGAACAAGATGTATATTTATTAACTTCTTACATTGCTATAGCAGAGTAGCTATATTTTCATGGCAGATATTTCTGAATAGACAGCTCATTTGCATTTTGAATTACTGATCCATGGTACACATTTTATACCATAATAGCTGAAATAAGCATCTGGTATTGAGCATAAGTTCAATCCTATTTGGTTCCGAAAGTGTAGTATGTCCTCCCAAAGATAAAAGGAAATTAGTTATATTAACATCTGGTTAAATAATTCATTATGGAAGTGGTTTTGTTTTTTTGCTAATGGCCAGTAATGAACCAGTTGTGGGCAAAAATTGGTCTTGATTAATACTCTGTGTAATGAGTCACTGGCAGGTTCTGAATGAGATGGCCCATGCAGTCAGAACACACTGCTCCATTCATTTTATCCATTTAGTCTTTATTTGTTTGCTAATTGGGAATTAAATATTCATCACATAATAATCTACAAATTTTGTTCCTTCTCACTCTATGCAGTGCCTGTGGTACAATATCTATGATCATTCTTCAGAGCAAGGATGAGGGAATAGTGGTGCTCTTATTACATTTAGCAGATGCTTTTAACCAGAGTGACGTCCAACAATCATGCAATGGTTGTCCAAGGGCAAATGCTGCCACACTGGCATTGATCTTGAATTGAATTTTGTTGAGACATTATTCAATACTGGATTTGGTATATTTATTAACCCTACCATATACACCAATTTAAAGTCCAATATCATGACTAGTTTTATCAATATCATGATATCCATCCATTATCTGTAACCACTTATTATGTGCA
This sequence comes from Neoarius graeffei, assembly GCF_027579695.1. Classification (NCBI taxonomy): domain Eukaryota; kingdom Metazoa; phylum Chordata; class Actinopteri; order Siluriformes; family Ariidae; genus Neoarius; species Neoarius graeffei. The sequence continues at coordinate 38,881,972 of NC_083590.1, read as the reverse complement.
GGGTTGCAGGCAAATTGGAACCTATCCCAGCTGACTAAGAGTGAGAGGTGGGGTACACCCTGGACAAGTTGCCAGATCATCGCAGGGCTGACACAGAGAGACAAACAGCCATTCACACCTACAGTCAATTTGAAGCCACCAATTAGCCTAACCTGCACATCTTTGGACTGTGGGGGGAAACCAGAGCACCTGGAGAAAACCCACACAGACATGGGGAGAACATGCAAACTCCACACAGAAAGGCCCCTGCTGACCACTGGGCTCGAACCCAGAACCTTCTTACTGTGAGGTGACACCACTGTGCCACCCAATATCATGATATAATATATGAAAATATTTTGTAACAGAATACTACACTATATAGCCCAAAGTATGTAGACACCAGATCATCACACCCATATGTAGTTTTTTTTCTCCAAACTCTTGTCTTAAAGTTGGAAGCACACAATTGGATAGGGTGTCATATGTTGTAAGATTACAATTTCTCTTCACTGGAACTAAGAGGCCTGAACCTGTTCCAGGATGACAATGTCCCTCTGCACAAAGCAAGCTCCATGAAGGCATGGTTTGCCAATCTTAGAGTAAAAGAACTCAAGTGTCCTGCACAGAGCCATGATCTCAACCCCACTGAATATCTTTAAGACAAACTGGAACACCAACTGCACCCCAGGCCTCTTCACCCAACATATCAGTGACTGAGTAATTCTCTTGTGGTTAAATGAGCACAAAAAGACTCCCACTACATTTATAATGTATACATTTCAATCAGGCAGCATTAAAAACACAGTGCTGAAGACATACCGTAAGTAGTTCTTTCTCTCATGTTCAATTTAGCTTATAATGTTACTTTGGTACTTGATCATTTTATGAATATGTTGTTGACCATGAAATATTTTCATGGTATGCAAATTTAAAAATGTTCTGAAAGCTGTAATCTACTGGGCTGTTTTTATAGCTATTTTGAATAAATGGCATCATAGAGGTGCATGTACTGTATAAATAGCAGGAGTTATGTTGAATTCTGTCCAATTATACAGAAGCCTATATTCTGCTGCTTTACTGGTGGATTCCATGAATTAGGTTCAATTAAACTTGATAGTACATGTGCATGTACACAATCTGTGATACACAAATTAAACAGATACACAGTACAAAGAAAAACTTAGATCAGTGTATGAACTAACCCAAAGCAAGCATAGGATGTAAGTGGAATGGCATCAGAGACAGATGGAATCGTGTCTCCACCAAGCATTGGTGTGGGAGATGGATGGAAGCCTCCCAAATGCGGTGTGTGGGTGATGTGTCTCCCTTCATGCAGTTTGCAGGAGATAGATGGAAGGCTTCTCAGAACTTTGAAGGTGCAATCTTTCTACGGATGAGCATAACTTTTTCAACTTTCTGTATTATCACTGACCAGGATAACCAACTGGAGACCAAGCATTATTTTTCCAGGAGGAGAGGAAAATAATATTTGGTAACCAATTCTCCTTCTGGGGGAGATTACCCAGGATTAGAATCTGAATGGGGCTATAAACAAAAGCACAGTGAACAAATCTGTCTCGTCTTGGATGAATTCTGTATTTTTAAAAAGAAATCCTAGAGGGTGAGGTGGGAACTTTAGGAAACAGGGAGCTGCCTTTTTGCAGTGACTCAATGGTTAAAGCTCTGGTTTATTGTTTAGAAAGTCAGGGGTTCAAGCCTTGGCACTGCCAAGTTGCTCCTGTTGGACCCTTGAGCAAGGCCCTAACCTTATGTACTGCAGGGGTGCTGTATCATGACCGACTCTGTAAAGAAAAGAATTGAACTTGTATGTTCATGATGAAATATGTGTTCAAATGACATTAACATTACCAGGAAATAGGATCAAAACTAATATGATATGATCAACCCATATACTGACTAGGATAGAGGAAAGTACAAATACCAGTTGAAATGCTGTGTAGTATTTGTTGACATCTGATTAGTTAAGGGCAAGGATTAAAATGTTGACAGGTGAATCCTGGGAGTACTGTGTGTACTCCGCTTGTCTTGCAGAGAGTAAATTAAAATCTGATTGAAGAGCGACTCAATGTTTAAAAAAAATCACTGGCTCAGGCATAGTGGTGGCATGGAATGGATCATGTTGCAGGATTTCAATTTCAATCTCAGAAAGTCTCGCTCTGTGCTGTTGATTCTGAAAAGATGAAAGAAGGTGTACGGTAACATGACTCTGAACATACAGTAAGCTTTCAGGGGTTCTCATAGACAAAAGGAATATTGATGTGCAGAAAACCACTCTCACAAGAGAGTGATGGAAACAATACTCTGTCTGAAAGAAGACCAGAGAAGAATCTCCAAGTTTTCAGTGTAGCATGATCACAGTAGCATGGCCAGAAATAACAGCGTTGCCACAGCAGCAGTCGCAGTGCAAAAAAAGAAAAGAGAAAAAACAGTGTGAGAGTACAAATGGTGTACAGGTCAGGAATAAGAATGCTGCCTGATATTAGGATGGAAAAATCATCGAACATTAAATTGACCATATACAATATATCCATAAAGTACCCGACAGCTTAGATAGCAAGAGTGGGAGGAGGAATTATCTAAATTAGGATGAAGAGCACACTTAAAGTCTCTGCCCATAAGGAGATTTGAGGTTTGAGAGAAGAGACTAGATTGTCAACAAAATTTGCATTGTGGCAATTAGGTGCATAAATATTGGCTGAGAAAGCATGATTGTTATACAAAGTACAAGACACAATAAGGTTTCTGCCTGAGTGGTTTGACAGCATAAATGAGGGAGAGATTCAACTCCATCCAGTCATTATCCGTAGCTGCTTATCCTGTGCAGGGTCGTGGGCAAGCTGAAGCCTATCCCAGCTTCTATGGCCGAGAAGTGGGGTACACCCTGGACAAGTCACCAGATCATCACAGGACTGACACATAGAGACAAACAACCATTCACACCTATGATCAATTTATAGCCACGAATTAGCCTAACCTGCATGTCTTTGGACTGTTGGGGAAACCGGGGCACCCGGAGGAAACCCACACAGACATGGGGAGAACATGCAAACTCCACACAGAAAGGCTCCTGTTGGCCACTGGGCTCAAACCCAGAACTTTCTTGCTGTGAGGTCACAGTGCTAACCGTTACACCACCGTGCCATCAGAGAGTCAACTATTTTTGTCAATTATTATGTCAAGGGCGGCACGGTGGTGTAGTGGTTAGCGCTGTCGCCTCACAGCAAGAAGGTCCTGGGTTCGAGCCCCGGGGCCGGCGAGGGCCTTTCTGTGCGGAGTTTGCATGTTCTCCCCGTGTCCGCGTGGGTTTCCTCCGGGTGCTCCGGTTTCCCCCACAGTCCAAAGACATGCAGGTTAGGTTAACTGGTGACTCTAAATTGACCGTAGGTGTGAATGTGAGTGTGAATGGTTGTCTGTGTCTATGTGTCAGCCCTGTGATGACCTGGCGACTTGTCCAGGGTGTACCCCGCCTTTCGCCCGTAGTCAGCTGGGATAGGCTCCAGCTTGCCTGCGACCCTGTAGAAGGATAAAGCGGCTAGAGATATTATGTCAAGTCTCCTGGCCTAACTCTGGGACTTTGAATGGTACATCTGGCTCACACATATTCTGTGAATTACCTTATGATCCAAAGGTTTTGAATGTGTCTCTTTTAAGAAGGCAAAGTGTTTTTGAAAGGTTTTCAGTTTTTCCCTTCATGTTTCAATTATGAAATTATCCACAAGCAGAGAACATAAAAGAGAAGAGGAAAAGAAGATGCTATATATGTTAACTGGATGTGTTTCTTAGATAGATATTGTGTGCTTAAGCAATAGCCCCAGCGGCACGGTGGTGTAGTGGTTAGCACTGTTGCCTCACAGCAAGAAGGTTCTGGGTTCAAACCCACTGGCTGATGGGGGGGCCTTTCCATGTGAAGTTTGGATGTTTTCTCCAGGTGCTCCAGTTCCCCCCAGTCAAAAGACATGCAGGTTAGGTTAACTGGTGGCTCAAAATTGACAGTGAGTGTGGATGGTTGTTTGTCTCTATGTATCAGCTGTGCAATGACCCGGTGACTTGTCCAGGGTAAACCCTGCCTCTTGCCCATAGTCAGCTGGGATAGGCACCAGCTTGCCTGTGACCCTGAACAGGAGGGAAGAAATAGCCTCCCCCCAGGGTGGAGGTAGAAAGCCCTGACTGACAGTAAGCTTCTTTTCTCACCAGCAAGTAAGCTACCAGAACAACTGAATTGTCTACGGCATATCAATTCAGATGTTGAGGGGAAAAAATGATGAATAATTAGTACAAATGACTCACCTTTGAATGTCCCTGTAATGATCATGCAGAGAGCACAGATAGTTAATAAATAACTAGACAATCATTAGCTGTCAAAAACCATTTGAATGTGAAATCATTTCATGTTAAAATTCCTACCTTGGTATATAACACTAGTCTTGAAGTGTAAGAGGAATAAAAAAAAAAAAAACAGCCCTATCAACACTTAAATGAACAGAACTTTACAAGTGCATGCATTGGCAAGCTTCAATTCTTCAAACAATATTGGCACTTATAAAGCATTGCTTCAAAATTCTTCCTGAATCAGAACTTGTGATGATTCATTTATGCCTCGAATTCAGAATGCTCCCTACTGTACATAACCACAGAAAACAAGAGTGAAAGCCTTCATTATCTTTAATTATTCATCTAATTTTTCTTTGAAGAGGAAGCATCGTATTTGTGCAACAATAACATGCTGATGAAGTGGTGAAGATAAAGGACCGCATGATTGGCAAGGCTGTGTTTTAACAAAGCCGATAGTTAATCACTTCACCCGGCATGGGGGCTTTGTATTTCCTCCCTGCTGTTAAACAGAATTACATTCTGAGACACTGTGTAAATGTGCACAGCATTTACTTTCTACTAGTAGCATAATAGTCTAAGACCTGAGTGAGATAACAAAATGATGAAAAACAGTGACTGTTGCTTAAAGTTATGTGCATGTTGTTGTTATTATTATTATTATTATTATATTTCTACAACAGTTAGTTCTGGTCAACTAATTTGATTGGTCGAGCAGCGTTCCAAAAGTGTGTCTATCACTCCACTCGGCTGTGTTTGCCACATAAAATTCCACTTCTTAGTTTGACTACAGAAGCATTAGCAACATTACCAGTGGATAAGACAAATTATACTTTTCAGGTATATGACTTTAAGCTTACAATGTGAAAGCTCATCTGATGAGGAAGAAAAGCACACCAATTTCACTGAAAGCGCCTTTAATGGGTATGTATGAATCAATATGAGCTAGCCATCTAGAAGATGGAGAAGAAGAACTTTATAACACATCCACTTAAGCACAGTGAAATTCCTCTCTTCACCCATCTGAAGCAGTGAACACACACATGCACAATGAGCACACACGCACATACCCAGAGCAGTGGGCAGCTATGCTACAGCGACCAGGATTAGGTGCCTTGCTCAAGGGTACTTCAGTCTTTGTACTGTAGGGGAAACCAGAGCACCCAGAGGAAACCCACATAGACACGGGGACAACATGCAAGCTCCACACAGAAAGGCCCCTGTCGGCCACTGGGCTCGAACCCAGAACCTCCTTGCTGTGAGGCAACAGTGCTAACCAGTACTCCGCCTGTCATAAAATCAATGTGCTTTCTTTGAGATCTATTTCGGTTCATGGAACCAAAATAAAAAGAACATTTGGCCATATCATGTCCGAAATGTCATCCATTATCTGTAGCCGCTTATCCTGTATAGGGTCACAGGCAAGCTGGAGCCTATTCCAGCTGACTATGAGAGGTGGGGCACACCCTGGACAAGTCACCAGGTCATCGCAGGGCTGACACATAGACATACAACCATTCACACCATGGGTGATTGCTCTAAGACAACGAGGGAGGCTCAGCCTCCTCTAAAAATGATGAACATTGTGTAGGATGAATTGCGCTAGGCTTATGTTATAGCTGACCTTATAACATTGCTATTTCAGATCCAGAATCATAGAAATATATGTGCTCAACCCAACTACAGTGCGAAATCATTCCATTATAACTTTCCCCAGTTCGCCTAATGTGTGCGTGAGTTTTTCCCCCTCGTGACAGCGCGATGCAGCCCAGCCTCAGTGGACTTCAATGGCATTTGGGAGCTATGCACTTTTCAATATCAAAATGCAAGACAATTATTGGATAAATACTGCGAAAACGCCCGCCCACCGGACTCCCAGCCTCAGTGGACTTCAGTGGCATTTGGGAGCTATGCGCTTTTCAATCTCAAAATGCAAGACGGTTATTGGACAAATACTGCGAAAATGCCCGCCTACGGACTCCGAGCCTCACAGTGGGAGGGACATGGCAGTTTCCGCGAGGAGACTGGTGATTGGTGAAAGCAGCCGGATATTTTCTTTGATTGACAGCTCGTTTCAAATATAGACAGGCAGCGGTGAATTTCAGTTCAGTCCCATGCGGATTCGCAAGTGCTGTGGTGTATTGTAAGAGATCAGCTTACATTTCGATTTCATTCATTACATACGGTTTCTACCAGCTTTTTTAGTTTGTATATATTTTCATTGTAAATAAAGTGTAAATATAGTGCTGTCAAGTTTGCTATCTTAGTTCCAGAAATTTCATTTATTTGAGTGACTGAATTTGAACTTGAGGGGGCTAGTCAGCTAGCAAGAAAGCTGCGCACGGATGCCAAGCATTGCTGATTTAATTTTGGCGAAGCCATTTGCCAGTCTTCCTTTCGAGGAAAAAATTAAAATTAAAGAGCAGGGTAGACCAACGCCTCAAATTAACTTGGTGAAAAAGGTAGGGAATAATACTCATTCCTTTCAGCTCTCCTGGTACGAGAAAGTGAATTGGCTAACAGCAAGTGACCCACATCAACAACAGTAAATAGGCTACTTTAGTAATATGTCATGGATGGACCAAAAATATAGAATCTATTTAAAATGTTTATGCTGAGTATATTATATTGGAATATATATTTTTCTGGATATGAATTAAACACAGCTACAATTTGGAAAACATTTTTAAACAAAAACACAGCCGAGAACATTTCACACTACAGACCTGGATTAAAAGTGAAGGGTTATCAAAATTGTCAATAAAACATTTCTCGGTCAAAATAAGTAAAATATAGGGAAAGTGTCATTGAATGAAATGTGTGGCACCCAGCTCTATGTTTGGCTCCCCAAGGTCAGTGCTTGTGCCTATTCCAGAACACTCTGCTGTTACTGCTGAGGTTCCTGACAAAGAGCTGCTTTCAATAATGATCAATTTTTAAACAACATGCCACAATTTTAAAATATAAAATGTTAAAATATACCCCCCCCCAACACCACCATCATGTATATTGAACAGTAGGCTAATGGGCCAAAATAACCTGTTATTTCACAGTTTGTGACCCTGCCAACAATCAGCCAGATCAGAGGCAAGAGTATGGGCAAAACTGATGTGTTTTTTTTCTTTTAAAATCTGGAAATATCATAACCGACCAGCCTCCCCTGTTTGAAAGACTACCAGCCACCACTGATTCACACTCACATTCACACCTACGTTCAACTTAGAGCCACCACTTAACCTAACCTGCATGTCTTTGGACTGTGGGGGAAACTGGAGCACCCAGAGGAAACCCACGCAAACATGGAGAGAACATGTAAACTCCACACAGAAAGGCCCTCGTCAGCCACTGGGCTCAAACCCAGGACCTTCTTGCAGTGAGGCACCAGTGCTAACCACTACACCACCGTGCCAACCTGGAAATGTCACTTACTGGATTTTAATTTCTTGTTTTTAGAACTGTTGTATGAAAACAATATTGCACAAGCAAGAGTGTGGTTATACTGAATATTGGCACAGCTGTGATGAACTTCAGCCAAATCATAGCCATGCCGATATTAAGTTTAACCACACTCTTGCTTGTACGATATTGCTAAATTATACGATAATGTTTAACTCTACATTGGTGACACGATTTTATTACAAGTTTATACAACCCCAAATCAGAAAAAGTTGGGACAATATGGAAAATGAAAAACAACAACAACAACAAAAAAAAAAAAAAATCAGTGATTTCTAAATTTACTTTGACTTGTATTTAATTGCAGATAGTATGAACCCAAGATATTTCATGTTTTGTATGGTCAACTTCATTCCATTTTTTTTTAAAATATACATCCATTCCTGCATTTCAGGCTTGCAAAATATTACAAAAAGTTGGGATGGGGACAATTTAGGGTTAGTAACGGGGTAAAACAATTAAACAATGATGTGATTTGAAACAGGTGATGTCAACAGGCAATTATAATAATGATTTAGTACAAAATCAGTATCCAGGAAAGGCCTAGTCTTTGAGGAACAAAAATGGGCTGAGGATCTCCAGTTTCTCAACAAAGGCATGAGCAAATTAATGAAATATTTAAAAACAGTGTTCCTCAAAGAAAGCTAAAAAAGGATTTGGATATTTCACCCGTTATGATACATAAAATCATTAAATGATTAAACAAGAAATCTGGAGGAATTTCAGTGCATAAAGGGCACTGAACACCCATGATCTCCAATTCCTCAGATGTCACTGCGTCAAGAACTGTCATTCATCTATCGTTGATATAACCACATAGGCTCAGTATTACTTTAGCAAACGTTTGTCAAGCACTACAATATGGAGTTACATCCACAAATGCCAGTTAAAACTTCACTGTACAAAAAGGAAGCCTTATGTTCACTGTGTCCAGAAACACCGTCAACTTCTTTAAGCTTGGAGGCATCTGGGATGGACCATCACATAGTGGAAAAGTGGATTGTGGTCAGAAAAATCAGTATTCCAGGTTTTTTTTTTTTTTGTAAGAAATGGATGCCGTGTGCTCCAGACCAAATACAAAAAGGACCATCCAGACTGTTAGCAGGAACAAGTCCAAAAGCCAGGGTCTGCCATGGTATGATGTTGTGTCAGTGCCCTTGGTAAAGGTAACTTACACTTCTGTGATGGAGCATTAATGCAAAAAGGACATTGAGATTTTGCAGCAACATATGCTGCCTTCAAGACAACATTTTTTCCAGGGACCTTTCAACAAGATAATGCAAAACCACATTCTGCACATATTGCAAAGGCATGGTTGTGGAAGAAGAAGGTACCTGTCCCCTCTGTCCCCAGTAGAGAATGTGTGGAGAATTTTGAAACAAAAAAGATGACAATGATGACCCTGTACTGTTGCACACCTTAGGACCTGTTTACAGGAAAAATAAGACAAAATTACAACTGAACCACTTCATCACTTGCTGTCTTCAGTTCCAAAAATATTTTAAGTGTTGTGAGAAGGAATGGCAACATTCCAAAGTGGTAAATGCTTCACTGTCCCAACTTTTTTTAAAATATGTTGCAAGAATCAGAATGGAAATACGTTTTTATTTTGAAAAACAAACAAAAAAACCCAATAAAATTCACAAGGTAAAACATCAAATAATACTTGTTTTGAATGCAATACGGCTCAAAGATTATTTACAAATCATGTGAGGGACTTCAGGAAGGGCAAGATAACTATTTGTAGCTCAAACATATACATTGACAAATCATGAAACAAAAAATATTTATTTCTACAGGAAAGTCTTCACAAACAAATTTGAGTATCCCCATACTAGAAATGTGAAATATATTTTTGTTTCTTTGAACATTTTATTATTTATTGAATTTATTTTGCATTGGGAAAAAAATCATCTGGGGTTGGACTGTCAGACTTTTTAATGGTTGGACTTTCTTTTCTTTCATTTACGTATTTATTTTCAGATAAAGCCTTTTTTATTTATGGATGAATTTACAACATTAAAAGTGTGCTTGAAAGTTTGTGAACCCTTTAGAATTTTTTTATATTTCTGCATAAATATGACCTAAAATATCATCAGATTTTCATACAAGTCCTAAAAGTAGATAAAGAGAACCCAGTTAAACAAATGAGACGAAAAATATTATACTTGCTCATTTATTTATTGAGGAAAATGATCCAATATTACATATCTGTGAGTGGCAAAAGTATGTGAACCTTTGCTTTCAGTATCTGGTGTGACCCCCTTGTGCAGCAGTAACTGCAACTAAACGTTTCCAGTAACTGTTGATCTGTCCTGTACATCGGCTTGGAGGAATTTTATCCCATTCCTCCGTACAGAACAGCTTCAACTCTGGGATGTTGGTGGGTTTCCTCACATGAACTGCTCATTTCAGGTCCTTCCACAACATTTGGTTTGGATTAAGGTCAGGACTTTGACTTGGCCATTCCAAAACATTAACTTTATTCTTCTTTAACCATTCTTTGGTAGAATGACTTGTGTGCTTAGGGTTGTTGTCTTGCTGCATAATCTACCTTCTTTTGAGATTCAGTTCATGGACATTTTCCTGTCCATGGACAAATGACAGTCTGACATTTTCCTTTAGAATTCACTGGTATAATTCAGAATTCATTGTTCCATCAATGATGGCAAGCTGTCCTGGCCCAGATGCAGCAAAACAGGCCCAAACCACGATACTACCACCACCATGTTTCACAGATGGGATAAGGCTCTTATGCTGGAATGCAGTGTTTTCCTTTCTCCAAACATAACACTTCTCATTTAAACCAAAAAGTTCTATTCTAGTCTCATCTGTCCACAAAACATTTTTCCAATAGCCTTCTGGCTTGTCCACATTATCTTTAGCAAACTGCAGATGAGCAGTAATGTTCTTTTTGGAGAGCAGTGGCTTTCTCCTTGCAACCCTGCCATGCACACCATTGTTGTTCAGTGTTCTCCTGATGGTGGACTCATGAACATTAACATTAGCCAATGTGAGAGAGGCCTTCAATTGCTTAGAAGTTACCCTGGGGTCCTTTGTGACCTCGCCGACTATTACACGCCTTGCTCTTGGAGTAATCTTTGTTGGTCAACCACTCCTGGATTTCCTCCATTTGTACACAATCTTTCTGACTGTGGATTGGTGGAGTCCAAATGCTTTGGAGATGGTTTTGTAACCTTTTCCAGCCTGATGAGCATCAACAACGCTTTTTTTGAGGTCCTCAGAAATCTCCTTTGTTCATGCCATGATACACTTCCACAAACATGTGTTGTGAAGATCAGACTTTGATAGATCCCAGGGTGCCCACTCCCACCTGATTGTCATCCCATTGATTAACAACACCTGACTCTAATTTCACCTTCAAATTAACTGCTAATCCTAGAGGTTCACATACTTTTGTCACAGATATGTAATATTGGATCATTTTCCTCAATAAATAAATGTCCAAATATACTATTTTTGTCTCATTTGTTTAACTGGGTTCTCTTTATCTACTTTTAGGACTTGTGTGAAAACCTGATGATGTTTTAGGTTATATTTATGCATAAATATATAAAATTCTAAAGGGTTCACAAACTTTCAAGCACCACTGTGTGTATGTGTGTGTGTGTATATATATATATATATATATATATATATATATATATATATATATGTATGTGTGTGTGTGTGTGTGTGTGTGTGTGTGTGTGTATATATATACACAGTTGAAACAGTATATTTACATACACTTTAGGAAAAGACACAATCTTTTTTTTTCTCATAGTCAGACATGAAATCAGACATTCACTTTAACTTTTTCATGTCTGTCTGAATATTTAAAATTATTTCAATGTACTTAATGCCAAATTACTCAGAGAAGGAGTTTTTTATTCAATATTTTAATTGCTTTTATCAAATCAGAAGTTTACATACACTTCATCAGTACTTGGTACAATTGCCCTTAAACTGTCTGACTTGGGTCAAACGTTTTGGATAACCTTCAACAAGCTTTGCACAATACTTGACAGAAATTTTGGCCCATTCCTCTTGACAGAACTGGTATAACTGGGCCATATTTTTTGGCTGCTTTGCATGCACATGTCGTTTCAGCTCTGCCCACAAATGCTCAATAGGGTTGAGGTCGGGGCTTTGTGATGGCCACTCCAAAACATTGACTTTGTTGTCATCAAGCCATTTTTTGACCAGTTTGGCGGTGTGCTTCGGGTCATTGTCCATTTGGAAGACCCATTTGCGGCCAAGCTTTAACTTCCTGGCAGATGCTTTCAGGTGTTGGTTCAGTATCTCCACATACTGTTCCTTCTTCATTACTCCATTGATTTTGTGAAGTGCACCAGTACCTCCTGCAGCAAAACAACCCCACAACATGATGCTGTCTCCGCCATGTTTCACTGTTGGTATGGTGTTGTTAGGATTGTAAGCATCTCCTTTTTTTTCTCCAAACATATCATTGTTGATTATGGCCAAACAGCTCAATTTTAGTTTCATCCGACCACAAGACATGTCTCCAAAAATTGAGATCCTTTCCCCGTGTTCATTTGCAAACTGTAATCTGGCCTGTTTATGTTTGTGTTGGAGTAATGGCTTTCTCCTGTCAGAGTGGCCTTTCAGCCCATGTTGGTGCAGAACTCGTTTCACCGTGGACAGTGACACACTCTTACCAGCTTCAGCCATCATCTTCACGAGGTCCTTTGCATTCATTCTTGGGTTCTTATGCACAGCACTGACCAGAACCCGCTCATCTCTGGGACTCAGAATCCGTCTCCTTCCTGTGTGGTATGATGGCTCGACATTCCCACATTGTTTATACTTTCGTATAATGGTTTGAACTGAAGACCGTGGCACCTTCAGGCTTCTTGAAATTTCCCCCAAAGATGAGCCAGACTTGTGCAAGTTAACCATTCTTAGTCTGAGATCTTGATAAATTTCTTTAGATTTACCCATGTTGTGTACAAGGAAGCACTGTGTTTGAGGTGTTCCTTAAAATACAATCACAGGTGTGTGTCTCAGGTGTGTCTCCAATTAATTCAAATGTTGCCAATTAACCTATCAGAAGCTTCCAAAGACATGACATCATCATCTGGGCGTTCCTACATTGTTTAAAGGCACACAAACTGCAGTGTATGTAAACTTCTGATTTGATAAAAGCAATTAAAATATTGAATAAAAAACTCCTTCTCTGATTAATTTGGCATTAAGTACATTGAAATAATTTTAAATATTCAAACAAACATGAAAAAGTTAAAGTGAATGTCTGATTTCATGTCTGACTATGAGAAAAAAAAAGATTGTCTTTTTCTAAAGTGTATGTAAATATACGGTTTCAACTGCGTGTGTGTGTGTGTGTGTGTGTGTGTATATATATATATATATATATATATATATATATATATATATATATATATATGTATATGTATGTATATATGTGTGTGTGTGTGTGTATATATATATATATATATATATATATATATATATATATATATATATATATACACAAAGGCCTGAAGGATTTTAATCAAGAAATATGCTGTAATCAAATCATCTTTGAGGGGCTAAAATTAAACCCGTTACAGTTTTAAGGCTTATTTTAAATGAGTGAACCTTTTCTTGCTCAGAGGCATGATCTTCCATTGTTTAATGTTTTTTTAATTTCAGGTACATTATTAATCAATAAAATTGCATGTCTGTCTGGACCCCTGGCTATTTATTTCAATTTTTTTCTCAACAGATGCTACAGGTCGGAGAACAAATAACCTCATAATGTCAGTGATGAAAAATTGTTAATCAGTGTTGATCACCTGTTCATTTTTATGCTTTAATTCCTGAAGGCATGGGAAAAAAAAAAAAAAAACCTGCCAAAATCAACTCTGACAAGGACTCCATACAGTACATTCATTTAACCCAATACCTTGCCAGTAACTTTGTATTGTCTGAGTTCTGACCTTATTCCTTTGTAGTGGATTGATGTGTATGGTCTGTTTCCTGGATTTGTCTCTTGGATTACCCTCTGGCCTTGATTGCTGATCACTAGCATTTTGACCTCTGCCTGATTTACCAGCACTGATATTTAGATTGTAACTTCATTCTCTTTGCTCCCAGTATGCAGTGGTTCGTACCTACCAAAAGTTGTCCAAGGAAAGACAACCGGTGAACCAGCGACAGGGTCATAGGTGTTGAAGGCTCACTGATTCGTATAGGGCACAAAGGCTAGCCCATACGGTCTAATCCCATGGAACAGCTACTCTAGCTTAAACTGCTGTAAAAGTTAATGCTGACACTTTTCTATTTTTGCCAGCATTAACAAAAATATCCATACAGCATACCTCATATTTGGTTAGCAAGTTTTACCTTGACCAGACACTTTTGCTAGCCATCAACCAGCTTCTGGCAGAATTCTGGTTGGGTATTTGACTGCTGTTCTTAGCAGAATTAATAGAGTTCAATTCAACTTTTTGATTTCCTGGCAAAGACCTCACATTTAAGCACAGTCCACATATTTTTGATAGTTTGAGGTCAGGACTTTGTCTCTTGGATTACCCTCTGGCCTTGATTGCTGATCACTAGCATTTTGACCTCTGCCTGATTTACCAGCACTGATATTTAGATTGTAACTTCATTCTCTTTGCTCCCAGTATGCAGTGGTTCATACCTACCAAAAGTTGTCCAAGGAAAGACAACCGGTGAACCAGCGACAGGGTCATAGGTGTTGAAGGCTCACATATTTTTGATAGTTTGAGGTCAGGACTTTGAGAAGGCCATTCCAAAAGCTTAATGCTAGCCTGCTTTGTCCATTCCACAACCAGCTTTAATGTATCGAGTATCATTGTCTTGTTGAGACACCCAAAAGTTTCAGTGGTCTAGGTATGATTTGAGGTTCTGCTGAAGAATTCTGAGGTAGTCTTCCTCCTTCATTATTCCATCCACTTTTGAAAAAAAATCATGCTTAACAGTTGCTTCAATGTTTGTACAGTACAGTGTTCTTGGGGTTGAATGTCTCGCCTTGAATCCTCCATATATACCTCTGGTCATTGTGGTCATTGGCTCAATCTTTTACCCCTTTTCCACCAAGTCAGTTTGAGGGCCAGTTCAGACCCAGTGCTTGAAGAACTGGTTTGAGAGTGGCACCAATACAAACTTTGAACACAATTAAAAAACAAAACATGTCATGTCTCATCTGTCTGACCCTCAGATCTGAAATAGATACAGTACAGAAATAAAAATAGATAAAGAAATACATGCATGATTTCAGATCACATAGGAATCTGTTTTGCTCATCCTATGAATCACATATGTTATCTATCATCTATCAGTGACAGCCACAGGTTTCAGACAATCTGCTTTAAAATTTTGTCTCTGTAATTTCTGGTAATAAAAACAAAAATGGCCTATTAATGTCTGTTACTGACACAAAAATAGAATCCCCAAAATGTACATACAGTGCCTTGAAAAAGTATTCATACCCCTTGAACTTTTTCACATTTTTCCACCTTACAACCACGAACTTAAAAGTTTTTATTGAGATTTTATGTGATAGACCAACACAGAGTAGCACATAATTGTGAAGTGAAACGAAAATGATAAATGGTCTTCAAAATTTTAAACAAATAAAAATCTGAAAAATGTGGTGTGCATTAGTATTCAGCCCCCTGTACTCTGATACCTCTAAATACAATCCAGTGCAATCAATTGCCTTCAGAAGTCATCTAATTAGTTAATAAAGTCCTACTATGTGTAATTTACTCTCAGCATAAATACACTTGTTCTGTGAAGGCCTCAGTGGTTTGTTAGAGAACAATGAAGAACAAACAGCATCATGAAGACCAAATAACTCACCAGACAGGTCAGGGATAAAGTTCTGGAGAAGTTTAAAGCAGGGTTAGGTTATAAAAAAAAGTATCCCAAGCTCTGAACATCTCAAGAAGCACTGTTCAATCCATCATTCAAAAACGGAAAAAGTATGGCACAACTGCAAACCTACCAAGACATGACTGTCCACCTAAACTGACAGAGCGAGCAAGGAGAGCACTGGTCAGAGAAGCAGCCAAGAGGCCCATGGTCACTCTGGAGGAGCTGCAGAAATCCACAGCTCAGGTGGGATAATCTGTGCACAGGACAGCTATAAGTCGTACACTCCACAAATCTGGCCTTTTTGGAAGAGTGGCAAGAAGAAAGCCATTGTTGAAAGACAGGCATAAGAAGTTCCATTTGCAGTTTGCCAGAAGCCATGTAGGGGACACAACAAACATGTGGAAGAAGGTGCTTTGGTCAGATGAGACCAAAGTTGAACTTTTTGGCCTAAATGCGCTATGTGTGGCAGAAAACTAACACTGCTCATCACCCTGCACACACCATCCCCACTGTGAAACATGGTGGTGGCAGCATCATGCTATGGGGATGCTTTTCTTCAGCAGGGACAGGGGAACTGGTCAGAGTTTATGGGAAGATGGATGGAGCTAAATACAGGGCAATCCTGGAAGAAAACCTGTTGGAGGCTGCAAAAGACTTGAGACTGGGAAGGAGATTCACCTTCCAGCAAGACAATGACCCTAAACATACAGCCAGAGCTACAATGGAATGGTTTAGATCAAAGAATATTCATGTGTTAGAATGGCCCAGTCAAAGTCCAGACCTAAATCCCATTGAGCATCTGTGGCAAGACTTGAAAATTGCTGTTCACAGACGCTCTCCATCCAATCTGGCTGAGCTTGAGCTATTTTGCAAAGAAGAATGGGCAAAAATTTCAGTGTCTAGATGTGCAAAGCTGGTAGAGACATACCACAAAAGACTTGCAGCTGTAATTGCAGCAAAAGGTGGCTCTACAAAGTATTGATGCAGGGGGGCTGAATACTAATGCACATCACATTTTTCAGATTTTTATTTGTTTAAAATTTTGAAGACCATTTATCATTTTCGTTTCACTTCACAATTATGTGCTACTCTGTGTTGGTCTATCACATAAAATCTCAATAAAAAACTTTTAAGTTCGTGGTTGTAAGGTGGAAAAATGTGAAAAAGTTCAAGGGGTATGAATACTTTTTCAAGGCACTGTAGACTGTTAATCTTCTTTTAATAATCACTTAAATAGACTAGAGAAAAAGCATTATTACAATGCTGAATGTGCTCCATTTTGTCATGGTAACATTGACAATAACATGTAAGGTGCATGCTGATTAAAACTTTCTACAGTGTGAAAGCTCTCCAATCATGTGATTGGCTTTTTGGCCAATCATTTCAGTGTAGCGCAGTTCATTTTTGGGTGGGTGGGGTTCCTTTTAGGGTGACAGTTTGAGTCTTCTTCAAGGCCTTGGCAAAATGGCTATACCTCCCAATAAGTTGTAGAAAGGGTTGCCACAGAGACGCTATAAGCTGTTGTCAATCATGATCACTAATAGGAACTTTAAGAGGCTTTAACCAAGGCAAGTTAAGACATTTTGGAACTTTCAGCACCACTGAATAATAATAGAAGTGGGTGTATGTATATTTTTAACCATGTTTTGAACCTATGGTGATTTCAGAAAACAAACAAAAAAATTATTATTATTTTTATTTATTTAAGCTGTACATTGTGCAATCATTCTGCCACAATAAAAGTACAATTCAAAGAAATCATTGAAAGTCCAATATTGCAGTGACAATCATGTCCAGAATGAGTGTATGTAAATATCAGTCATGAAAATAAATAATCCATGGAAATACTCTGAGATTCAGGATTGAACCATGGTCCATGCTGTGAGGCAGCAATGCTACCCTCTGTGCCCATTTGCCACTCAATGCTGAGATTTAAGCACATATTTTCAGAGTTTTGCCTTCAATTACCAACAACATTATCCATTATTGTTTTGTAACCTGAGGCGAGAGATGTGTATCTGGTATATTTTCTTTATGTATTTTCAAAATAGCCATAATTGACTCCCTCTTACCTATGTCAGCATTTCTTTTCCCATGCAGTAATGCCATGTTTCCCTGCAAGAATGCCTTCAGAGCCAAATGTAACTCACACTAGCCAGTGGTACTAATTATTTTAACACACAGTTGTATGTTCTCTCCATACACCAGTGCATGTTCTCTCCACTTAATCCAGACCACTTAGCATAGCCCCAGACCATCTGTTAAACAATGTGGAAAAACATATTCTTCTGCAAAATCATTTGCTATGTTTGTCTGGTTAATTACTCAGAACAAACATTGAGAACTCTCTCCCACAACCAATCCTCGTACTCCCCCTTCCCCTCCTCTCTCACTCCAGTATGGTAATAATGCAGGAGGTGCTTGGTGCTCGTTAAAGGAGTGCATAATAATGACAATGAATTAAGTTAGAGCAGGAGCTACACCAAAGCAGAACAAACAGCGAGAATAATGTGAACAAACTACACAAGCTTAGGATTGTACAGCAATATATAATATAATATAATATAATATAATATAATATAATATAATATAATATAATATAATATAATATAATATAATATAATATAATAATACTTGATAATAATCTTAAAGGAGATGCACAGTGTTGATAACCACATTACGATCATCACCCAAAGCACAGCTATAATGACACCACTAAGAAAATAGCTTGAAATGACCTAAATTGCCGCTGGAGATTTTGTTTTGAATAGCTGTCACTACAGACAAGGGCTTTCAAGGGTTTGTCGGTACGGGAACAACCCCAGGCTAACAGCAGCGTCATTGTGATATTAGAGCGAAAGGAAATGGTGTGATAGCCGCAGAGGGCTTATCCTGCCAACCTGTCGCAACGTTGGTGGGAATGAAAGTGTCAGTTGAATGCTGCATTCCCTAGCATTCAAGTACATGTTGTGAATGTTTTGATATCTTCTATGGCATGGACATGCCAATTACAGCCTTACACTGGTCTTCGCATTATGTGAATAAATGTGATTCTCGCAACAGAGAGACCACTTCATGAATGTGCACTGACTTGAATGTGTGCTCATTTGAAGCCCCACTCTGTGCAGCCTTTTATTATTGAATTATTCATGACACTGTAGGCAGTGAATAAACTGCACGCTGTAGGCCTCATGAATAAACGAAAAGGTTAACACCCATAATCCACTCATGCATCATGCCTGACAGCTACATTTTTGCTTGTGTTTTATTTGACAACAACAATCTTTTTTCCCCCTTTGTGTACATATTAGAACATTTCCGTGCAAGTAAGCATAAGCTCTATCTCACTATAATATCTAGGTTAGTCTCTGATTTTTTTTCCTTTCTTTTTTTTCATGGTCATGCTTACAAAGAGATGGCTTGATGTCATATTTCACAATTAGCAGATGCAACATGAGCTTTGGCAAAGCACTGCTGGGATAAGAATAATAATTTTGATCTTATTGTTTCTTCTGGATGTCAGTTTCAGAGAAAATGGATGTCACTTTCAGATTAACTTTGTGCAGAATGGAGAAAAATCCCAAAAATATCCAGTAAGTGGTAGTTCTGCAGGCAAAACTACTGTATAAATGAGCGAGACCAGAGATGAATGATCAGACTGGCTGGAGCTGACAAGAGCTAATCAAATAACCACTCTTTACAACCATGCCAAAGAGAAAAGAATTTCAGAATATATAATGTCAGATACTGAGACAGATTTGTGTACTTTTGTGTTTTTTGCTTGCTTGATACATGTACACACATTGTATATCACTCGATACAGTGGCTTGTTAGAGGGAGATAAGGGAGAATCTGACAGACACTATCAAGTTCAGGCATGCTGGGATATTTGTGGCTATTACATCAGGCATACACTTCTGTTGCTATTGAAACAATATGTGTGAGCCCCTATGTCCACTTAAATGTGGACATTCCAACTTGTTTTGACTCCTCAGACTTACCAAAGATCAAAAATTCTATTTTCTATCTGTGCAAGGCCTGGTCTGGACCATATAGCATCATGATTCTTTCAAATCCTTGATGAAGTGAACAATCAACCAACCATGAGGCAAATCACTTATTGCTCCTTCAGCAGACATTTTGTTGTTTTCATCAAGTCAGCTGGGATTGGCTCCAGCTCAAAAAATATTATCCCCATAAAGTATGTATGTATGTTTGCAATGGGAAATGTGCAATTTTTTTTTTAATATCATCATCATCCACATCAGTCTCTCTAGTGTTATCACCTGAGTTAAAAGTCACTCTCGATACACTCAACAGATGTCTGTTCACTCTCAGATTGGTGTTGAAATAATCAAGTCAAGTCAAGTTTATTTGTATTGCACTTTTAACAACAGGCATTGTTGCAAAGCAGCTTTACAGAAAATTGAAGACTTAAGCCAATTTTATCCCTAATTTATCCCTGATGAGCAAGCCTGTGGCGATGGTGATAAGGAAAAATTCCCTCAGATGACATGAGGAAGAAACTTAAGAGGAACCAGACTCAAAAGGGAACCCATCCTCATTTGGGTGATAACAGATCGCATGATTATAAATAACTTGCTTCTATAACTGTGTCCTGTATAGTCACAAAGTACAACTGTGTGACCAGGAAATTCATTATAGTTTTAGTAGTTCTAAAGTTATCATGTCAATTGTAGTCCTCAGCCATAATCGCAAAACTGTAAGTGTCTAGAGCCATCTTCCAAGTGTGTCTTTCAACTGTTCATAAGGGGCCATCCTCCACAGGAGTGAGGTGATGAGACTCTAGCCAGAAGTAGGGCATCAGGGTGGATCAGGTGGGTCTGAGGAGCAGAAGAGGTCAACATCACTGGTGTCTCAGGATCGATATGTAACTCAACAGAGAGGGACAGAAACAGGGAAGAAACAGAGAGGAGAGAGAGAGAGAGAGAGAGAGAGACAGGTTGTTAGATATGCCTGCTGTCACCTAATGAGTAAGAACAGTATACATTTTGCACTGAGTGCAAGCGGAGACTCCGAAAAAACTAACTATGACAGCATAACTAAAACGGAGAGCCAGAAGGTAACACAGACATGAGGGAGCTGTGGAACATAAAGCAGCAAGCCATTACACTGTCAACAAACCCGAGTGAACATGCAACAGTTTTTTGGGGGGTTGACAGCATCCATACATCCCAGTTTACTGAAACACTCTATGCCTGAGGACCCTCCAGATCTACTCCTTTACCTCATAAAAAAACTATTAACCTTCATCCTACCAAGTGGGGTCCATCTGGACCCCGCACCTATATGTTTGTTTGCCATTTTAAAAATATGTGACATACTGCCTCACCGTTTTATGAATTTGTCGGAATTTATGTCTTAATTAAAACACTAAAGCACCGGAAGATCAGCTTTTTGCATTGTGAAGGTATAATTAATTTGTTACTGGGGTCCAACCAGACCCCAGAGTAAAGTTTATCTGTCTTTCATTTTATAATTGAATAGCACACTGAAAGTTAACTTCTTTTATTTCTTTTATGTTCCATAATGAAACTACCAAGGCATTCCTTCTTGGGGTCCGTGTGGACCCCACTGCTGCAATAAGCACAGGCTGCAAAACAAAAGCCCTAAATTATTTTACAATTACTTTTTTGTTTTAAATTCTGTAAAAAAAGACCTAAGTTGTAATCCAGAATGTTTTACAGCTGCATGAGCTGCAAAAATCATGTATATAATGCCAATTTTTTTTGTGGCGCTATAATTTGCGACATGTATGCTAGTTATTGCAATATTATTGCAATGTTATTGCATTTATAATACATCATTGATATTCAGCCATAGTTGATTTTGTTCTTCAATAAAGTTATGTCTGTTTGCTGCATTGAATTGGTTCTTGCTGCATTGATTTCAAGGTATTCCCTCCTGGGGTCCATACGGACCCCGCCTGGTAGTTTGTGTATGTAAAATTGGCTGGTAGGATGAAGGTTAAGTGTGTTCTTTATGCCTTGGGCCCTTTAGTGTATTGCTGTTATTAATACAAGATGTTCTGAACAAAACTTATCTGGTGATTTTGTCTTTATAAGCTTTAATTTTAAAGAAAAGTATTGGGGTCCAAATGGACCCCACATGGTAAGATTAAGGTGTAAAATAGCATGGTAGGATGAGGGTTAACAAAAGGCTTGACTAAAAAGATATATTTTCAGCCGAGAATTAAACAATGAGACTATGTCTGAGTCCTGAACACTACTTGGAAGGCTATTCCATAACTGTGGGGCTTTGTAAGAAAAGGCTTTGCCCCCCCCCCTCCCCCCGATGTAGCCTTCACTATATGAGGTGCTAACAGATACCCTGCACCTTTTGATCTAAGTAGGCATGGCGGGTCCTAAAGGACCAAAATTCATTCAGGTACTGTGGTGCAAGACCATTCAGTGCTTTAAAGGTCAATAGTAGTATTTTATAATTGGTGTGAAATTTGATTGGGAGCCAGTGCAATGTGGATAAGATAGGGGCGATGTGGTCATATTTTCTAGTTCTACTAAGGACTCTTGCTGCTGCATTTTGAACTAACTGGAGCTTGTTTATGCAGTTATTGGAACAGACAGTAAGGCATTACAATAATCCAACCCAGAGGTAATGAAAGCATGAACTAGTTTTTCTGCATCATGTAGTGACATTATATTTCTTATCTTAGCAATATTTCTGAGATGAAAGAACGCTATCTGGGTAATGTCATTGATATGAGTTTCAAATGAAAGACTTGAATGAATGACATTGAGGTCTTTTATTGCTGCATGCAAAGAAAGAGAAAGGGCATCCAGAGTTACTATGTAATCAGAAAACCTACTTCTAGTTGCATGTGGTCCTAGTACAAGTACTTGTGTCTTGTCAGAGTCAAGCGGATGGAAGTTACTAAGCATCCAGTGTCTAATGTCCTTTACACATTCCTCAATTTTATTAAACTGGTGTCTCTCACCTGGCTTTGCAGAAACACACAACTGTGTGCCATCAGCATAACAGTGGAAACTAATAAAATGTTTATGAATAATATCACCCAGAAGTAACATATATAAAGAAAAAAGCAGTGGACCCAAGACAGAACCTTGTGGAACACCAAACTTTACCTCCGTATGTCTAGAAAAATCACCATTTACATCAACAAACTGATAATCAGTTAAATAAGACCTGAGCCAGGAGATGGCTGTTTCCTTCACTCCCACAACATTTTCTAGTCTATCCAAGAGAATGGAATGATCAATGCTGTCAAAGGCTGCACTAAGGTCAAGCAATACAGGCAGGGAGACACAGCCTTGATCAGATGTCAACAGTAAGTCATTTACTACTTTAACCAGTGCTGTCTCTGTGCTAGAATGAAGTCTAAATCCTGACTGATACATTTCATGGATGTTGTTATTCCAATGTAGATATGAGCATAACTGCTGTACCACAGCTTTTTATAGGATCTTTGAGTTAAAAGGGAGGTTTGATATTGGCCTATAATTGGACAGCTGACAAGGGTCAAGGTAAGTTGTTGTTTGTTTGTTTTTTATCAGGGGTTTGATAACTGCTAGCTTAAAGGATTTGGGTACATAGGCAATTCTAGGGGAAGAATTAATTAATTTTAGAAGAGGTTCAATTGCTATTGGTATTATCTGTTTGAAGAGTCCTGCAGGTAAAGGATCTAGTACATAAGTAGATGGTTTTGATGTGAGGTCCACTTGAGGTCCTAAGTGATTATAGTGCCCAGGAAGTGAAAATACTCCACAGAGGTTAGTGGGGAGTCAAACAGGGTGAGGTTGCAGAGCTCCTCCTGAAGTCTATAATCTCTATTGTCTTTAAAGCATTGAGCTCTAAGTTGTTCTGCCTGCACCAGGACACCAGATGGTCAATCTCCCACCTGTACGCAGACTCATCCTTATTAGAGATGAGTCCAATGAGGATGGTGTCATCTGCGAACTTTAGGAGCTTGACCGACTGATGACTGGAGGTGCAGCTTTTGGTGTACAGGGAGAAGAGTAGAGGAGAAAGGACACAGCCATCAGGGGATCCAGTGCTGATGGCTTGAGAGTCAGAGACTTGATTCCCCAGCTTCATGTGCACACTCAGCTGGGAGAGCTTGTCCTGCAGAAGAGTCAGGATGATGGTGTTGAAGGTGGAACTGAAATTCACAAACAGGATCCTAGCATACTGTAGGTTCCTAGGGAGTCCAGATGCTGGAGGATGAAATGAAGAGCCATGTTGACAGCGTCATCTGCAGATCTGTTGGGTCTGTAGTCTGTAGCAAACCCCTGATGTGGTTAGAGTACAGAAGCATGTCAGGCGGGACCTGAAGTTCTTACAAACATTTATTTTTTTTAAAAGATATATAAGCTTGGGTGGCACGGTGGTGTAGTGGTTAGCACTGTCGCCTCACAGCAAGAAGGTCCAGGTTTGAGCCCCATGGCCGGTGAGGGCCTTTCTGTGTGGAGTTTGCATGTTCTCCCCGTGTCCGCCTGGGTTTCCTCCGGGTGCTCCGGTTTCCCCCACAGTCCAAAGACATGAAGATTAGGTTAACTGGTGACTCTAAATTGACCGTAGGAGTGAATGTGAGTGTGAATGGTTGTCTGTGTCTATGTGTCAGCCCTGTGATGACCTGGCAACTTGTCCAGGGTGTACCCCGCCTTTTGCCCGTAGTCAGCTGGGATAGGCTCCAGCTTGCCTGCAACCCTGTAGAACAGGATAAAGCGGCTAGAGATAATGAGATGAGATGAGATATAAGCTTGGGCCACTTGCTCGAACAGAGAGATGAAGGCTTCACGCTCATCATGCGGGTCCATCTTCGTGAGGGTGACATGAGGGGAGTCCAGAGTGGTAATGTTGGATGCCCCTGCTGATGCCAGCAGATGCGGGAACACCTGGCGATCTTCCCACTGGGCCAGCATCAAGGCTTCAAAGCATTGTTCCTGGTCCTTTTGGAGGGTGGTCAGCACTTGATGCTGGTTCTGCTGGGCAGCAGCAAGGGCATGGACAAGCTCCATAATTGGTGAGGATTCCATGGGGTGGTTCCCTTCTGTGCTCGATCCCAGGTTTCAGCACCACTGTAGCAAACCCCTAATGTGGGTGAAGTACAGAAGCACGGCAGGCGGGACCTGAAGTTCTTACAAACGTTTTTTATATATATAATATATATATACACACACAGCTTTTCAGCCTCACTCCCACATACATGTGCGCACACACGCATTCTGGTTGGGAGCGTCCCTTTTCTCTGCTCTCCCCCTCCTTTTATGCTCCGTCCCTGTAACAAACACACACGTTTTGTAATTGACAGCAGGTGGAATGACTTAGCCACTTACCTTCCCTGACACCGGCCTCCATTCCCAAACTGATGCTTGGCCATGCCCCTGCTGCCACATAGTCAAACTGCATTAAGGTGGTAAAGCACGAGGCGCTCAAAGGATTTCATAACCACAGAAGTCAGGGTGATGGGTCTGTAGTTATTTACAGTTTATCCTTGGCTTTTTGGGGACAGGGATAATGGTGGAGGCCTTGAAGCAGGCTGGCACATGGCATGTCTCCAGTGAGGTGTTGAAGATGTCTGTGAACACCAGAGACAGCTGATCAGCACAGTGCTTCAGGATAAATGGTGAGAGTGAGTCAGGACCTGCTGCTTTGTGGGTGTTCAGCTTCTTAAAGAGCTTGTTTATGTCTCTTTCCAGAATGGAGAGAGTCGAGGCTGTGGTGGAGGGTGGATGGGCCTCTGAGGTGTGAAGTTGGAGAAAGGCCCTGGCAGCAGTAGAGGTGGGCGAAGGTGGTGAGGGTGGTGGGCAGAAGCTGGAATGTGGAGTCGTGGGGGGTGATATCAGGACAGTCCCATTGTCTTTCAAAGTGACAGTAGAACTCATTCACTTGGTTGGCCAGGCACAAATCATTAAAGGAGAACTGAAGTCATTTTTAAACTTGTTTTATTTCTTAATTAACATGTTATTCAATTACATTTTTGGTTTTAGTAACCTTATATCATGACTTGTATTGGCAACGAATTGCAATTAAATATTATACTTATTGGTCTCTTCAGTTTTTAGCCATGTTGAATTTAGTTCGTTTGGTCCATGGCAGGCGTCACTTATCTGCACGATCTTCACGAGACTTGTGCGAGACTTCAAAACGTGAAGTGTCAGCCAGGTGTCAGTTCTGCCATTTTGAAAACTGTTTTCCAAATGAAATATTGCACAAACATGAGTTTAATGATTATTACTACCTACTTTTTTCAAACTTTCCTGATCGCTATTAAAACAAGCAAAACTTCCGACTTGATTACATCAGCATTCGAAAGAGGGTGTGCGCGTCTTTTTGACAACGTTCGCAGATGTTGGTCACTTTGATTCCACTGTACGTTTTACTTCCGTCCTATGATGTCTCACATAGGTCTCAATGAATCTTGTTTATGGCCATTGCTTTGACATATGGACTGAGTATTTGAAACATACCGTAGCATATTTCAAACACTCATAACTTTCTATAGCAGTGACAAAATAGCTATCAAAAATGCACTCCTATATTTAATAAAATGAGATAAATAGAATTTTGATGATGATAAATTTGCCTTCAGTCCTTCTTTAACAGAATGGGGGGCTGAAGGTTTGTTGTTAGTGATCTGTCTAAGCCCTTTCCAGACACGTGCAGGATCATTGGCTGAGAACTGGTACTGGAGTTTCTCAGAGTACAGGCATTTAACTTCTCTCACTGCCTTGCTAAACCTGTTCCTGTCCCCATTTCTGAACACTTCATCCTTTTGCAACCTTAACTGTCTGAGCTTATCTGTGAACCAGGGTTTGTCATTATTGTAACTCACCCTGTTCCGTGATGGAACACAGCAATCCTCACAGAAGCTGATGTAGGATGTCACAGCCTCTGTGAACTCATCCAGAGTATTGGTAGCAGTCCTGAACACATCCCAGTTTGTACAGTTCAAGCATGCCTGAAGGTTCTCCGCAGCCTCATTGCTACACATCTTTGATGCCCTCACTACAGGTTTCCTCAGCTTTAATTTCTGCCTGATGCAGGAATCAGATGGACCATGACATGGTCAGATTGGTCCAGTGCCCAGGATGGCGTGATAGGCATTGTTGACTGTAGTGTAGTGATCCAAAATATTCTCCTCTCTGGTCAGGCATTTGATAAATTATTTGTATTTTGGTAGTTCGTGGTTGAGGTTACCTTTGTTAAAGTCACCAAGGTCATTAACTAGGGAGTCTGGGTTAGTCTGCTCCATACCCAGTATGTGGTCAGCCAGCATGCACTGTGCGTTCTGCACGTTGGCCTGTGGTGGAATGTAAACACCAACCAGAATGAATGAAGTGAACTCATGGGGGGGGAGTAGAAGAGTTTCCAATTAATAATAAATTATTCTAGTTCAGGAGAACAGTGTTGCAGGATCACTGACACATCACTGGGTCAGCCACTATTTACATAAAAACAGATTCCACCACCCTTTGTTTAACCAGAGAGATTCGTTTTATGGTTCACTCTGAAAAGTTGGAAGCTGGCCAGCTGCAATACAGAGTCTGATATGAGTCCGCATAGCTATGCCTCCATGAAGCATACAATGGAAGGTGAATGAAAGTCCCTGTTTCTCTCCACCAGCAGCTGGAGTTCGTCCAGTTTGTTGCACAATGACTGCACATTGAAGATAAATATTGCAGGGAGCAGAGTGCGAAGTCCATGCTGACGGAGGCACACGAATGCACCAGCACGTTTTCCTCTCCTCTAGCATCTCACTAAGTGAGCAAAGGTTAGAGCACCTTTGACCAGGATGTCCAGTATTTCCATGGATGACACCAGAAAAGTTGGTAATAAGTCTGCTGGAATTGTTCTTCTGATGTTCAGGAGCTTTTATCTGGTGAAAGACATTTGAGTATTGCAGCAGTGAACTGAGTTTACAGACAAAATAAGAGAAAACAATGTGCACCAACACACCAAGGCAGCCATCTGTGGCGCCATCTTGGTGATCAAATCACATCTCTCCTCTCCCCATTTCCTGGGTGGTCAGAGCGCACTCCAGGGTGACTATCATGTCCTGCAGTGTCTTAGCAGGTTTTATGCCAACAGCTTGCCTTACTTCACCTGGGAGAGCTCTCCAGAACCGATGCATTGTGAATCTTTCCAGAACCTCCATGGAAGCGTGGCAGTCTGGTTGGAGCCACCAGTGGGTGATATGGAATAGGGCGTCCATCTGACCCCAGGGCTCCTGATCAAGATGGTAGACCCAGCACTGATGAGAAGCAGCTCATTTGGAGTAGAGGCCACACCAGGCCAGGATCTCCTCACAAAGAGTGCTCTTTTATAGTATTAAAGGTGTGAATGAAGTGCTGTGGTGTGCTCAGCATACTGGTGCAATGCTCTTAAGTGTGTGGTGCAGACTGGAGGGTTGGCTCTCACTGGCTGAAGTGTTGGGGAGGTGTCTGAGGGGGTCTTGATCACAGCATGCATGGTGCTTTCATGTGGGTTGTCTGCAGGCACAAGAAGGCAGTGAGTCGGAGCACATAATGAGAGAGCTTACTTCACAGTGGTTTGCTGCGTCTGCTTCTTATACTCCCCTGGTGCCTCGTGGAGAGTAGGTAATCAACATGCTCTAGCTGTGCAGAGTTAGTGGGCCCCACCCTCTATCCAAGTGTGCGCTGCTCGTCCAAAACACCGGTGGTGCTAAAATGCTGCAGTGAAGCATGGCAGGGTGGCAGGCGCTGTCTTTTCAGCACCCCTAGGGCAGCATGATGAGGTGTGCTTGCCTGTTTGGAGGCATGTGCCACCAATACATAGCCACAATGTATGCCTTTTTTCTGTTTTGATGATATGATGGTTCAGAGGTATCACAGACATTTTTATTTGATTATAAATGGCAATGATTATCTGTATGTACATTTTGATATGGATCAAACTGTAACATTTTGTCAGGTGACAGATACAGATGCAAATGCAGGTAAATAATGGCTTTATTTATAAAGCTTGCAGAATAATCCAAATTGAGAGACAAAAACATGGTCAATAAACAAGCCATGGTCAGGTGATGAACTAGGCAACATGAACAATATGAACTAGGCAAGGCAAAGCAAAAAACCAGAAAGACTATGACAAGATAATGGCTTGGTATCAACTGGTATGCAACACGGTGTTTACTTCACATTAAATGGTTGGTGTGTGTTCTTATATACTATGTGGCTGCGATTGCATGATTGAATTCAGGTGTGTATATAATCAATAGGCTGGTGAACATGAACATGACAATTTCTTTGGTTGTTGTAGGCCGTGGTGGCCATATTTGTAGGTCATGTTATATTCTGCATGTTGTAGCTGGATGCTGTTTACGGTGTTGACATGACATTTATTTGTTGTACTAGGAAGTCACACAGCAAGCAAGATTTTACATACAGGTACATAAGGATTGTTTTGACAGCTACTCAGGTTTGTCAATGGCTCCTTACTCAAGGTGACCTTTGCATGCACAAAGCCTATACAAGGTTAGAAAGAAAATATAGGGTGGCACAGTGGTGTAGTAGTTAACACTGTCATCTCACAACAAGAAGGTTCTGGGTTTGAACCCACTGGCTGACGGGGGGCCTTTCTGTGTGGAGTTTGCATGTTCTCCCCATGTCTGTGTGGGTTTTCTCCGGGTACTCTGGTTTCCCCCACAGTTCAAAGACATGTGGTTAGGTTAACATGGGGTGGCCTTGGGCTGAAGTGCCCTTGAGCAAGGTACCTAACCCCCAACCGCTCTCCGGGTGCTGCAGCATAGCTGCCCACTGCTCTGGGTATATGTGTGTTCTCATTGCTCACTTGTGTGTGTGTGTGTGTGTGTGTGTATGCATGTGTTCACTGCTTCAGATGGGTTAAATGCAGAGGATGAATTTCACTGTGCTTGAGGGTGCATGTGACAAATAAAGGCTTTTTCTTCTAAACAGAGGCTACAGAGGGCACAGATTCACCTATAATTGGACAGTTGACCGTCAAACACCATGGTAAAGTCACTAAAATCACATTTCATTCTCCATTCTGACTTTTGATATTAATATTAACTGAAGCTATTGATCTGTATCTGCATGAATTAATGCACTGCTCTGATGCCACATGATTGGCTAGTTGCATAATTACATAAATGTGCAGTTGTACCTACTACAGCACATGTTGAGTTTATATTTCCTAAGTAGAGGTGTCGTATTAGGGGAAAAAAGGACCAAATCTGATTTTTAAAAATTTCTTTTTGCCCAAATTAAGCTGCAGTAGCATCTGTCAGATTTTCCAGAGGTGTGATAAACATCTCATCTCATCTCATTATCTCTAGCCGCTTTATCCTGTTCTACAGGGTCGCAGGCAAGCTGGAGCCTATCCCAGCTGACTACGGGTGAAAGGCGGGGTACACCCTGGACAAGTCGCCAGGTCATCACAGGGCTGACACATAGACACAGAGAACCATTCACATTCACGGTCAATTTAGAGTCACCAGTTAACCTAACCTGCATGTCTTTGGACTGTGGGGGAAACCAGAGCACACGGAGGAAACCCACGCGGACACGGGGAGAACATGCAAACTCCACACAGAAAGGCCCTCGCTGGCCAGGGGGCTCGAACCTGGACCTTCTTGCTGTGAGGCGACAGCGGTAACCACTACACCACTGTGCCGCCTGCGTGTGATAAACATCTCATTCTCATCTCATTATCTCTAGCCGCTTTATCCTTCTACAGGGTCGCAGGCAAGCTGGAGCCTATCCCAGCTGACTACGGGCGAAAGGCGGGGTACACCCTGGACAAGTCGCCAGGTCATCACAGGGCTGACACATAGACACAGACAATCATTCGCACTCACATTCACACCTACGGTCAATTTAGAGTCACCAGTTAACCTAACCTGCATGTCTTTGGACTGTGGGGGAAACCGGAGCACCCGGAGGAAACCCACGCGGACACGGGGAGAACATGCAAACTCCACACAGAAAGGCCCTCGCCGGCCCCGGGGCTCGAACCCAGGACCTTCTTGCTGTGAGGCGACAGCGCTAACCACTACACCACCGTGCTGCCCTCTGTGATAAACATGGCATTGCCAAATAGCTTTCACATGACTATCATTGGAAACACTTCTTTTTATAATACCATCTTCTTTTCAGGGCGGCACGGTGGTGTAGTGGTTATCACTGTCACCTCACAGCAAGAAGGTCCGGGTTCGAGCCCCGTGACCGGCGAGGGCCTTTCTGTGCAGAGTTTGCATATTCTCCCCGTGTCCGCATTGTTTTCCTCCGGGTGCTCCGGTTTCCCCCACAGTCCAAAGACATGCAGGTTAGGTTAACTGGTGACTCTAAATTGACCGTAGGTGTGAATGTGAGTGTGAATGGTTGTCTGTGCCTATGTGTCAGCCCTGTGATGACCTGGTGACTTGTCCAGGGTGTACCCTGCCTTTCGCCCGTAGTCAGCTGGGATAGGCTCCAGCTTGCCTGCGACCCTGTAGAACAGGATAAAGCGGCTACAGATAATGAGATGAGATGAGACCTTCTTTTCATCTATGTTCATTCTACTTAACATTCAACTTTACGTACATTCTTGGGAGACCATTTTTATGTGACCTATACTTACGGTAATTATGTCTGTTTTGTCATCATATTGCGCTAACCTAAATATCTAAATGAAAGTATTTAGGACATCCATCGATTACCTGTAGCCACTTATCCTGTACAGGGTTGCAGAAGCCTATCCCAGCTGACTATGGGCAAAAGGCAGGGTACACCTTGGACAAGTCGCCAGTTCATACGCATAGACACAAACAACCATTCACACTCACGGTCAATTTAGAGCCACCAATTAGCCTAACCTGCATGTATTTGGACTGTGAGGGAAACCAGAGCACCCAGAGGAAACCCACACAGACACGGGGAGAACATGCAAACTCCATACAGAAAGGCCCTCGTCGGCCACTGGGCTCAAACCCGGGACCTTCTTGCTGTGAGGCAACAGTGCTAACCACTACACCACCATGCCACCCATATTTAGGACATGATGCTCTAAATATTTTGAATGGAAAGTAAGGGTACTTTCATGTACAGTATGTCACTTTTGTTAGGTTGAATCGAACTTTGCTGTGTTTATCCACTCAGTGTAGTTCATTAGGGATGGTGAGAACATGGTTGTCACACTCGGATATGCACTGGAACAACTGATTCGAGACTGCCTGATAGTTTGTCATAGTATGCTTTCAAGCAAATTTTAATGGTGTGTAATTAAAGTGAGAGAGCAAATTTGGGAAACAATGCAAAAATGAATAGATAAAACTAATACACTGAAAATATAGGTCTTAAAATTAAGAACAGTCTATTTTATCGCTAAATGTTTGTGTATGGCATTAATTTATCAACTTTCATGAATATGGCAATCTATTTGATGTCAAAAAGTCCTGTATTTTCATTATATGCCTACGCGTACAAGCATCCACATCTGAAATGACTGCACAGCCTCCTAATTGCAGAAATTGGGTTTCTGCATTGATTTCAGAGCTTCACTTTTCTCAAATCAATTCGCAGTTCTAGAATGGCATCTTCATTAGGGGAAAACTTGTACTGAAATTGTCTCCCAGCTGAGTCAGGTGTAATGTATGGTAAGATTTATTTATTATTATTTTTTAAAATTTATTTTTAAGAAGACTTTCATTCTTGATTTCATCAGCAGCTCCAGTGTATTCTCCATTCTGTCCTCCCACCCACTCCCACTCATTGTTATCTGATCTATATATCTGTCATGTCTTTCTTTACGATTTGCGTCCACTCACATCTCTGTGTTGGATGTGCATTTATTTTTTCACCGCCTCAGCTAACTACCGTGTAAGATTTATTACTCCTTTGATATTCCCTGTCATCAGAGGAACTCTGAGTCCCTCCCACCTCCAAGTTCTTCATTTATGAAATATAAAAACTCTCATGCATGGAGGAGAGGACGAGCGAGTCTAGAATTAGACATACAGTGATAGAGGGAGAATACAGACGACATGATATACAATGCAGCATTTGTCATTTTAGTTTATTACCTAGCAGATGCAATTACACTGAAAACCAGGCATACCTACCATGCACAAATGCATACCAACCTTATGAATATTTGAATGTCAGTACCTGTTGATAGACATCAGTATATTTACTTTTACCATATATTATGCTTTCTCTGTCCTTTCCCACATATGAGGCATTTTCTGTTTTTCTTCTGTCACTTCTGCCCTTCCTGTCCATCAGTCAGGCAGAATATTTTGAAAGGGATGCAAACAATGCTGGCACATCTCTGACAGTGCAGGTAATTGAGAAAAGATGGGAGATGAGGGCTGACTTTATGTGCCAGCTTCTCTAGCAAGAACAGGAAAGAAAACATAGCACCTTGGCTTCCTGCTCTAGTGGGATCACCTGTCATCGCTGATAATGGATCCTTCTTGTGACTCTTCAGTCATTCATGCTAAAAAAATGTCTACAAATTTAAGCTTAATTTGCTTCTCCAGCAAATTAAACTATAATGTCATGTCATATTTCAGACTTATATATAAGGAGTTATGTTTGAGGGTTAGTCATGGTGGATACTTATTCTTCTTTTGTACCTTTTTTTCCATGAAGATAGGCAAGCATGTGCAAGCCAGTTCAAATTAAATATCTGGCAGCTAGCTTTCTCTTACAGAGGAGGCCACACTAATAAAAATTAGCAGTGACATTTAGAGCTTGATGAATAAAAGAGCAGAATAATAAACAGAAATGAGCCTGGACTCAAACTGGTTCCTTTTTATGCACCTGTAAGCAAGAAACTGATCAGGACATTATATATTTATATACATTATGTAAACATATTTTAATGCATTTATAGTTTTATCCAGTAGGCATGTCTAATTGGGCCAACAGTGAGTCAAGAAGAAAATTATAAAGAGTAGATTTACATAACACACACACACACACACACACCATGGATTAAAGCAAAAAAAAAATATTTGACTGAAAATTTACGGGGGGGGGGGGGGTTATGGGTGGATTTCGATGAAATTCTACGGGGTGGGGTGGGGTGGGTTATGGGTGGATTTCGATGAAATTCTACGGGGGGGGGGGGTTATGGGTGGATTTCGATGAAATTCTACGGGGGGGGGGGCTTATGGGTGGATTTCGATGAAATTCTACGGGGGGGGGGGGGGTTATGGGTGGATTTCGATGAAATTCTACGGGGTGGGGTGGGGGGGTGTTATGGGTGGATTTCGATGAAATTCTACGGGGGGGGGGGTTATGGGTGGATTTCAATGAAATTCTGAGAATGGTTAACTTAGAACTGATAACTTTATCAATTAATTAATGGATTAATATATTCAATTTATTGCACTTTCTTTCCATTGCTTCCGTATATATATATATTTTTTTGGCAAACCACACAAATGCAAGCGCCTGGAATGTTTAGTTTTTTGCACCATGAACTAAATGGCTTTCCGTTTTCACCTATTTGGTACAGCCAAGCCCACCTCCACTTGTTTTTGTTATACCTTTATCGATGGCAGACACATCAGTGCCTTCTTTCATGTAAAGCGCATCCATGCTGCCGAAACCGAAAGCAGAATGACATGCTCCTCTATGCTCGACGTCAATATAGAAAAAAGTTTGGATCTTCGCTTAAATTAAAATTGGGTTTGAATACGACTTCAAAAACAATTCAAGATTTTATTAAGAGAAATATTGTGGCCAACACGAGTGTTAAGTTACCTAAAAGATCGCGTGAAGTTGGCTGCGTTCGTTCTCATTTTCCTCCATCATTTCATAGGCCAGAAACAGATGTTTTGACGTAATTTAACTTAGTAGGCTATGATTATTATTTAACCGTAGTCTTCTAGACATTTTGACTGTTTGGGGCATTGAACGCTGGTGTATGATTTTCAGGGAATAAAATTTAGCGCATGTCGGAACATCATTGCGCTCGCAGCCTCCAACTCCTCAAACGTCCTTTAAATTGTGATATAACGTAGGCTATAAGGCACGGTTCTAACATGCCTTACACATTGGCCTAACGAAAATAATAATTGTTGGGGCGTCTGCTGATTTGTTAGCTATAAATTTAGGTCTAATTACTTCTGACAGTCTGCAAGCATTGCACCGTCGGGTCTTCAAGTCTGGCTGAAGCAGAGGAGCGGGCTTTCCGGGGTTTATTTTTTCGTTTTTTTTAACATGCTCTATTTCTATATGTCCAAGTTTGAACTAAGTCATTTTGGCAAGATTTAATTTAATACAAAACAGAAATGGTCAGACACAAGCACGCCAAGCACATGGGAATGTATTTTGCCAATTTTGACAGCGCATGTTTTTTTAATGGCGCACCGTAGACAGCGATCGTTTAAACATGATCAAACATAGGAAATGAACGACACAAAGCATGGCTCAAAAACAAAAAAGTGAAATAAACCCTGCTGATAGTTGATGGTTGCAACACATCAGTGTTATAACCCAATCTCTACCAACCACCCATGGGCGTCGCCACCATTGAATGTGAAGGGGACATGTCCCCCTCACATTTCATAATTCTTCGTTTGGACCCCCCCACATTTAACATAAAATATTAGTTCACCCAGCGCCGTTTCTATTGCTTCATGAAAGAATCCATTCCACTTGATCGATAAGAGAATACACAGACCACTGAAAATCCACTCCAGGTTTTCCGGGCGTTACCTACAATAGCTCACCGCGCGCAAGTGAATCTCAGCGCGAGCAGAGACATGTTGGTGCAGCTGCTGGAAAGTGGAGGAGGTGACGTCATCCCCATTGCAACCTCACAATGTCTAGCTTTTGCTAAAACCTTATTCTTTTGTTATCTGCTCTCAAAATTAACCCTAGGCCACGTTAAATTAATATTCAACTAAACAGTGAAATAAGCTTAGCCTAACGGGGTATTCTTGGTTGATGATGAATTGTTTGCAGTATTTGCTCCTCCCCAGACACAATGGACATAAGGACATTCTTTACAAAGAAGCGGAAAGTCAGTTAAAATTTCCCCACAGGACAGGGTTTTTTGTCCCAATGGAAATGTTAGTGCAGTTAGCTGGCTAGTCAATGTTAGGAGATGTATCAGCTAGCTTAACGTTAGCTATCATTTAATTCAAACCCAGTAGGCCTGCCTTACTGTAATGCCAAGAATGAGGTCAAGTCTGCTCTGATGATAATTATTGATTTCTTATTTTGTCTGGTCTTTGCCAGTTTTCTGGAAAGTAAGATGGGAAATCAGTGTATGGGGAAGGAATAGTAGAGAGGAAAGCGATGGAGAGAGATGGATGTTATTCCAGGTGGATTGTGAAGGAAAGGGGGATAAAAGTTATGAAGTGGTAAAAATTGTGGTGGCACCAATATAAGAAGGAGTTATATCTATAAATCTATTTGTTATACTAATCTGTAAATGCTACTGTAGTACCACCATTGCATGTAGGTTGACAAAACTGCACTTGTTCATTGTGTGAAGTTCTCTTTTATGTGTCATTGCTTGACCCAGTGTAATTTTGTGTTATGAAGACTGCATGATGCCATGCCATTTTTGTTATGAGTAACGCTAAATCGGAAAAAAGTAAAATGCACCCACTAAAGTCACTGTTGGTGGTGAACAAAATTGCACCTGTTCATTGTGTGAAGTTGTTTTTTGTCACCGTTGCTTGACACAGTGTGATTTTGTGTTATGAAGTTTGCATGATGCCATGTCATGCCTGTTCATTGTGTGAGATTATGAATATTCTTATTTTTAAACATACAGTTGAGTGTCACAATTGCTTGGCCCAGTGGCATGTTGTGTTACATCTAAAACTAAATAGAAAACACAAAATAAAAAGTAAAATGCACCCATAAAGTCATTGTTGGTGATAAATTGTGTCACATTCATCTCATTATCTTAGGCGTAGCGGTGGGTTTAAAAACAGACTGATGAATATATGGACTAGTTGAATGAGGACTTATTGTTGAGTCTCTAAAATAATCATTGAATTAAGTGACTTTTGTAGGTAAAATTAGGTGTTTAACAACCTGTTAAAAATACACCAGAATGCAGGAAATGGCATCTAATTAATTAAAAATTTTCTGGTGGAGGACCCCCCGCCAGTGTGTCCCCCCCACATTAAAAATGCTTCTGACGCCCCTGCAACCACCCGTCATTTTAATTCTCCTCGGATCAGCACCGACCTCACATTTGGCCTTGGGAGAGTTCAGTTGACGGAAATCCGTCACACGACGGAAAACTTTAATCCGTGACACACACACACACACACTCATATTTTCCCGACACTCTGTACTGTTTCTTAGTTTGAACAAAAGACATACAGTGGCATCTAAATGTCTGAGACACTGAAAATCTTGGATTTTTTTCCCCATTTAAAACTGAAAATAATCAAAGTTTTAGTTTAGATTTTGAAAGGTTGTGTCTGCGTGGGTTTCCTCTGGGTGCGCCGTTTTCCCCCACAGTCCAAAGGCATGCAGGTTAGGTTAACTGGTGGCTCTAAATTGACCGTAGGTGTGAATGTGAGTGTGAATGGTTGTCTGTTTCTATGTGTCAGCCCTGTGATGACCTGGCGACTTGTCCAGGGTGTACCCCGCCTTTCGCCCGTAGTCAGCTGGGATAGGCTCCAGCCTGCCTGCGACCCTGTAGAACAGGATAAGCAGCTATAGATAATTAATGGATGGATGGATGGATGGATGGATGGATGGATGGATGGAAAACCATAAAAGGAAATGCTCAATATCTTGAATATTCAATATTCTGCACTATTTCCAAGTCATTATTTGTGACTGTTTATGATTTTTGATACGTTATCTATTTTGTGCTTCAAAAAAAGTCAGATTTTTCTTGAACCGAATCTCTTTTGTAAAAATACATGCTCCGATAATACTCCGAAGGATCTGATCTAACATCAGGATCAGAAGGATTTACTCGTACACAAACTTGTGGAGTATATATGAGCTCAAGTGCAAAAGAAAGATATAGCAACTACTAAGAAATTCAGAAATTCACGTAAATTGTAAAAAAAAAAAAAAGGTGGGGGAAGTATAAGATTCTTATTTTCACTCAAGTCATTGATGATAATGTAATTTGTAATTAAAAATGTATTAATTTAGGAAAGAATGCAGACTAGAAGCAGATTTATGAATCTCACTGAGGGATTATGGAGTCTCAAGCCCCTTTTACACAGCCTTACTGTTGGCCATTTCTTTTCCCCCGCCTTGCTATTCTGTGTAAAAGGTTCAAATATGGAATGGGGGTCATTTTTGTTGAACCAGAACAACTCGTAGTAATAGAGCCAGAATCAACATCTGTGTAAACAGCACAAGCCAATATGGTCGGACAGCAGTGTATCTTTTTTGACATGCTTCTTACCAAGACAAGCTTGAATTAAAATGTCTCTGTCTATAGTGTTTTTAAGGTCTGTGTGCCTTTCTGCCTCAAATCATTTCTCTTCAATTTGTCTTTCAACATAGCTGTGATCACACAAACATGATGCTCAGCATGATGCTCGTGTTTGAAGAATGATAGATTCTTCAAAGTATCCACTGTTTACCTTGATGACGCTTTGCACACTATTGGCATTATCTTAACCAGCTTCATGAGGTAGTCACCTGGAATGCTTTTCAATTAACACATGTGCCTCATCAAAAGTTAATTAGTGCAATTTCTTGCCTTCTCAATGTGTTTGAGATCAAACAGTAAATAATAAACATACAGTAAATAGCCCTATTCCATAACCGCTCAACTAAGTAAAGAGAAACGACATCCATCGTTACTTTAAGTCATGAAGTGTCTTTTAATTAATAAAAATAAAGAAAAAATATTGAATTAGAAGGTGTGTCTACAACCCCGATTCCAAAAAAGTTGGGACAAAGTACAAACTGTAAATTAAAATGGAATGCAATGATGTGGAAGTTTCAAAATTCCATATTTTATTCAGAATAGAACATAGATGACATATCAAATGTTTAAACTGAGAAAATGTATAATTTAAAGAGAAAAATTGGGTGATTTTAAATTTCATGATGACAACACATCTCAAAAAAGTTGGGACAAGGCCATGTTTACCACTGTGAGACATCCCCTTTTCTCTTTACAACAGTCTGTAAACGTCTGGGGACTGAGGAGACAAGTTGCTCAAGTTTAGGGATAGGAATGTTAACCCATTCTTGTCTAATGTAGGATTCTAGTTGCTCAACTGTCTTAGGTCTTTTTTGTCGTATCTTCTGTTTTATGATGCGACAAATGTTTTCTATGAGTGAAAGATCTGGACTGCAGGCTGGCCAGTTCAGTACCCGGACCCTTCTTCTACGCAGCCATGATGCTGTAATTGATGCAGTATGTGGTTTGGCATTGTCATGTTGGAAAATGCAAGGTCTTCCCTGAAAGAGACGTCGTCTGGATGGGAGCATATGTTGCTCTACAGGGTTCCCCATACATACAGTAGACCATTGTGTGGCGCAGCGCCACACAATGGATTCCTATCGCCACACAATCAGACTCATGATTTTGAAAAAAAAAAATTCCATTGCGTATCATTCCGTTCATTCATAGTGCTCTTTCTTCTCATTCACGCGTGCGCGCACACACCCACACACAGAGACAGAGAGAGATTGAGAGAGAGAGGCGTGTCCACAGGCCTGCCGTTGCGCATATACCCGGACTGCAAGTAGGCCTGTTAGGCTAATTAAAAATAATGCAGCCTTCCCGATTCGCCTTCCGACCTGTTATTTTAAAAGTTAGCCTACGTTGTGCTCATGATGAGCTTTATCATAGCCTTCTTGGCTTACATGAAATGGACATCCCTGAGTCAGGCTATAAACTAATTTTGATGCATACAGTAGCAGCCTGACGCGAGGAACCGGCCTTATTGCATTATCCCGTTTCAGCATTCATGCAAGTTATTAATAATGGCTTGACATTCACAATAAATAAGGATTTCCCACTAGCCTAATTTTATTATTATTTTGTTGCTACATTATACTATTTATTTCATTTTAGTATTGGTTGAAGTAAGTGTTGAGTTCAATATTTAAAATAAAAACCTCCAGCTTGTTTTTAGCAATTTATTCCTTGAATGTCAACTAAAGAATGATTGAAAGATTGCCACCAAAAAGGCAAAAAACTAGCAGTGATTCTCAAACTGTGGTACGCATACCACTAGTGGTACGCCAAAGAATCACTTAAATCTGAATTAAAAAAAAAAGTGAAATACTATCCATAATATCCGAATGGATGAAAATATCTTATCAACCGATGACAAGAAAATGAAAGGAGATACAAATTAAGTTAATAATTTAAAAAAGTTTGCAAGTGCTTCTGGGTAGCCATACGTAGCGTACGTACGCATTCCCGCCGGTTCCGCTGACAGACGGTTATCCGCCATTGGTAGACTAGGCTGTGATGGGAAAAGGTGGAGGTGGCTTTGCTAATTATGACAAGTACGACAAAATTACTGTCATGGCTTAAATCCGCGAATGGGAGTGTGGATCAGGAGAGAGGGAGAACTGAAGAGGACGTGTGTGAGCCGAGCGCGGATGCTAACGACAGTGGCAAAACCAGCCCCAGAACTGCTAGGAAACGGCAGAAACCAGTGAGGAGGAAGTATGATAAAAAATACATAAAACTGGGATTCATTTGGAGCGGGACAGAGGAGCTGCCCAGGCCGCAGTGTGTTGTATGCGGGGACGTTCTGAGCAATGAGTCCATGAAACCGTCGCATCTCAAACGGCATCTTACAACCAAACACACAGCACTAAAGGACAAGCCAATGGATTTTTTTTTTTTATGAAAACGTGATGAACTGAAGCAGTCCAAGTCCACCATTCTGTCCTATGGTACACCTGTAGCCAAAGCACAGGAAGCTTCATATCGTGCCAGCCTCCTGATCGCCAGAGCCGGTAAGCCGCACACAATCGGAGAACTGCTGTGTTTGCCATTAGCCAAAGAGATGACACGTATCATGTGTGGAGAGAAAGCTGCCAGAGAGTTAAACTTGGTGCCGCTTTCAAATGACACCGTGTCAAGGAGAATAAACGACATGGCTGACGATGTTAAAAAGACACTGATTGAGCGCATTAAGAACAGTAGATATTTTGCCATACAGCTTGATAAGACTACAGATGTTGCAGATTTGGCCAATTTATTGGTTTATGTGAGATATGAATATGACGGTGTGGCACTCGTATGTTCTGTAAATCACTGGAGACCAGAACTACATCAGAGCAAATATTCCAGTTACTGAACAAGTTCATCCAGGAGCATGGCTTGGACTGGGAAAAGTGTGTGGGTGTATGTACTGACGGAGCGAGGGCCATGACAGGTCGCAACAGCGGGGTAGCAGCAGCGGGGTAGCAAACACAGTGTTACTGTTCAAAGTACTGTGCATAATGTTACAGTGGCCAACAATATTAAATATACTTGTTAAATAAAACCTCCGCCTTGTTTTTAATGAATACTTAGACCTACTACGCTACTGTATTTTAATGTTGGTCATTATGGTGGTACTTGGAGAGCCAAGTATTTTCTGAGGTGGTACTTGGTGAAAAAAGTTTGAGAACCACTGAACTAAGGTAAAAACTAAACTTTAACTTCAATTTTGGCGAGTAATTTTCATAAATTTAAAAGACAGGTTTTCCATCAACATCAAGCCCAGCAAACTAATGGCCTGCCCTGTAATGTAAAGTTGGGTCGAGGAATGAAACCAGGCAGGGTTCTGGTAAAAATTGTTTTAGCTGTCTTCTCTTAAAGAACTTAAAAGAATTTAGATTGAACTGAATAATCTCAAATGCTTCTTGTAGCTTTAAAATAGTCCCAGCAGGTGACGCTGAAGAAAAATACTGTGTGTTTGAACACCGCCCGCTGTAAATACTTTGCATATACCCCAATGACCGACTCCACCGACCGCCACGACACCACCGCGCACGATTCCCTCATCGGCACAGTGGAGCACCACAAATTGCTACCTGGTCTGTGGGAAACACTGCTCTAGAACCTGGATATACCTTTCAGCATTGATGGTGTCTTTCCAGATGTGTAAGCTGGCCATGCCACACGCACTAATGCAACCCCATACCATCAGAGATGCAGGCTTCTGAACTGAGCGCTGATAACAACTTGGGTCGTCCTTCTCCTCTTTAGTCCGAATGACACGGCGTCCCTGATTTCCATAAAGAACTTCAAATTTTGATTCGTCTGACCACAGAACAGTTTTCCACTTTGCCACAGTCCATTTTAAATGAGCCTTGGCCCAGAGAAGACGTCTGCGCTTCTGGATCATGTTTAGATACGGCTTCTTCTTTGAACTATAGAGTTTTAGCTGGCAACGGCGGATGGCACGGTGAATTGTGTTCACAGATAATGTTCTCTGGAAATATTCCTGAGCCCATTTTGTGATTTCCAATACAGAAGCATGCCTGTATGTGATGCAGTGCCGTCTAAGGGCCTGAAGATCACAGGCACCCAGTATGGTTTTCCGGCCTTGACCCTTACGCACAGAGATTCTTCCAGATTCTCTGGATCTTTTAATGATATTATGCACTGTAGATGATATGTTCAAACTCTTTGCAATTTTACACTGTCGAACTCCTTTCTGATATTGCTCCACTATTTGTCGGCGCAGAATTAGGGGGATTGGTGATCCTCTTCCCATCTTTACTTCTGAGAGCCGCTGCCGCTCCAAGATGCTCTTTTTATACCCAGTCATGTTAATGACCTATTGCCAATTGACCTAATGAGTTGCAATTTGGTCCTCCAGCTGTTCCTTTTTTGTACCTTTAACTTTTCCAGCCTCTTATTGCCCCTGTCCCAACTTTTTTGAGATGTGTTGCTGTCATGAAATTTCAAATGAGCCAATATTTGGCATGAAATTTCAAAATGTCTCACTTTCAACATTTGATATGTTGTCTATGTTCTATTGTGAATACAATATCAGTTTTTGAGATTTGTAAATTATTGCATTCCGTTTTCATTTACAATTTGTACTTTGTCCCAACTTTTTTGCAATCGGGGTTGTACATTTTTTATTATTACTGTATGTTATACATAACACCAGACGCCGAGGCTCTGTGGTGTTACACGTCATATCTCTGGTTACGGAAGGCCTGCACACAATATAAAAACACACACTGGTGAGGCTTTATTTGGTTCAGTGTAAACAACCAATGCCGGCATATTGAGGGGTCTTCCACAGTATTGCTGAATATCTGTGTAAAAAGTAGTGTTGTAGTCAAGAGCATCTAAACTGAGACCAAGTCATGACCAGAATGCATAGAGACTGAGACAAGACCAAGACTTTGACGGGTTGAGACCAAGTCAAGACCAAGGCAGGGCAAGACCCAATCAAGACCAGGACCAGACCGGTGTGTGTGAAGGGTGGGTGACAGTAATGAAAACTTCGAATTAGGAATGAGTCACATTATTGGTTGCATTTGAAGCAGGAAGTTTTGCATCCAATCACAGTAACAGTGTTAACAAATACATCAGACAGTGCACATGCACTTTAGTGAAATCCCCGCAATGATGGTCTGGACCGGTCTTGAAATAAAACCCCAAGTCTTCTATGTCTGAGACTGAGACAAGACCGAGTAAAAATGCGGTTGATTCCGAAATGAGACTGAAACCTTCAAAAAGTGGTTTTGAAACCAGTCTCAAGTACAGCAACACTAGTAAAAGGGGCTTCAGCCCATGTTTACATCAGACCGTATCAGCGGATCATCAGATTAACGTTTTTAAAACGATTAGTGTGCACATAGCAACGCCAATACACGGATACGCTCGGCTCCGCAGGCATCCTGCGCTCCAAATCACTCCGCCCTGAATAGCGAGTGCCCTCTGGAGAGTGCGCACTCCGGCCCTGCGCAGCTCACAGAGCGCGCGAGTGAAGTGCACTAGCAGTGTTTTCGGGACTGAGCCGCTGTGTGTGTGATCCCAGCGCACATCACTTACCACTTACAAGTGGAAGGATGGCAAGCCTAAAGACAATCATAACTACACAATGGGCAGTATTTGCATCAGTATTTGCAGTATTTTCATACTTTTATACTCTTTAATGAAAGGTGATACAAGGCGGAAGTCCGCGCCGTTTTTTAGCAGTCGCGTCACATGACCAACGCCAGCGAATCAGGAAGGTGGATGTCACAGTGACGTTGTCCAATGACTACGCCAGCTAGAGCTCAGCTCAG
Organism: Neoarius graeffei; assembly: GCF_027579695.1. Taxonomy (NCBI): domain Eukaryota; kingdom Metazoa; phylum Chordata; class Actinopteri; order Siluriformes; family Ariidae; genus Neoarius; species Neoarius graeffei. The sequence continues at coordinate 38,838,137 of NC_083590.1, read as the reverse complement.
CGTATCCGCGTATCTCAATGTTTACACAGCACTGGATCAGACACGATCTGGATTGAATACGTGGACCCTGGCGGATTCCCGTTTCCCGGCGTTTCCAGGCGGTTTAATGTAAACGGACAGTGCATCCGCAAAGAAAACGAGACAGATACGGTCTAATGTAAACTTGGCCTCAGTCTCATGGAGCCATCAACAAGAAGAAGATGAGCAGTAACAACAATTCAGGGTCATGCCCATTTTCCCGGGATAGCCTCCGGATCCACCACAACCCTGATCAGAGTAAAAAGTGTTCTAAAGTGTAAAATGAAAAGTGAGGGAGAGGGTTGGTCATGTGTGACTAGGGGTTCTTAATGCTTCACTACTCTATAATATTATTACAGCATATTATAATCTCAGGGTGGCACGGTGGTGTAGTGGTTAGCGCTGTCGCCTCACAGCAAGAAGGTCCTGGGTTCGAGCCCCGGGGCCGGCGAGGGCCTTTCTGTGTGGAGTTTGCATGTTGTCCGCGTGGGTTTCCTCCGGGTGCTCCATTTTCCCCCGCAGTCCAAAGACATGCAGGTTAGGTTAACTGGTGACTCTAAATTGACCGTAGGTGTGAGTGTGAATGGTTGTCTGTGTCTATGTGTCAGCCCTGTGATGACCTGGCGACTTGTCCAGGGTGTACCCCGCCCTTCGCCCGTAGTCAGCTGGGATAGGCTCCAGCTTGCCTGCGACCCTGTAGAAGGATGAAGCGGCTAGAGATAATGAGATGAGATGAGATTATAATCTCATCTCATTATCTCTAGCCACTTTATCCTGTTCTACAGGGTCGCAGGCAAGCTGGAGCCTATCCCAGCTGACTACGGGCGAAGGGCGGGGTACACCCTGGACAAGTCGCCAGGTCATCACAGGGCTGACACATAGACACAGACAACCATTCACACTCACACCTACGGTCAATTTAGAGTCACCAGTTAACCTAACCTGCATGTCTTTGGACTGTGGGGGAAAATGGAGCACCCGGAGGAAACCCACGCGGACAACATGCAAACTCCACACAGAAAGGCCCTCGCCGGCCCCGGGGCTCGAACCCAGACCTTCTTGCTGTGAGGCGACGGTGCGAACCACTACACCACTGTGCCGCCCTTGATATTATGCCATAGAAAAAAAAGTAACATGACTAAAGTGTCTCTCTACATAATCACTCAAGTAAGATTAAAAAGTAATCCTCGTTATAACTACTCTTACAAGTTCAAATTTTTAAAGCCACCCCTGCTTCATTACATTTGCACAAAATTACAGGCTGAGATGCTTGCCTCATTACCTCGCCCTCAGCGGGGCAAGGTATTGTTTTTGGTCGGGTTTCTTTGTTTTTTTGTAAACGATCTTACAGGAAAACAGTTGGATCAATCTTCATGAAACTTTCAGGATAGATGGGCATTAGTCTCAAATAGAACCTCCAACATTTTAAGGGTCATCCGGTCAAGGTCACCAAAAAGGTCAAAATCGTTTTTGTTGTCTACTGCCTCATATGTACAGGCGCTAGCCACTACGTCATCGTGCTGTAAGAATGTAAGTGTAATAATCACACACTGTGCATGCGCATACGTGTTCTGATTAAAATGGCCGGTGAGTGTATACAATTTGGTTCACCATTCGAAATAAATGGACTAGACTAAAGAAATCACTTTCAGACATGTTTATGCTTATTACAGAGGGAAAGTGTGTTCCACTGAGCTCTAGTGCTGGGCCATTTCCAGGAAATAAGTGTTTGGGTCATGGCGACAGCGTGTGTATGTCAGCCTTGGTTCAGAGGTTTCAGTTTTGAAAACTGTAAGGGTAGAATAATATAAAGTACAGACACTTGGTATATTTTAGGTCCGTGATACACGGACCATTTTACTTCTGTGATTTTTAAATTGTTCATTTTTGGATTACGCTTCATTTTTGTGGCTACTGCCTCATAGAGTAAATATATATGCTATATTTACTGTATGGACATGGGATCAGAAAACAATTTTATTTATAAGCAGTAGCCACATGTACCCATAGGGTACCTATTTTTTTCACGATATCTTCCTTCATATTCATCATAAGTGCTACCAGGCAAAGTTTGTTTTGCCTGGCAACACTTGTTTAGAACTGAAATGCTAACAGAGCACCTCAGCTTTTCAGCACCAATTTTCCTGACTTACTTTCTTGCTCTTCGCTGATTTTCCTAACACCACTCATCTTTTTTTTTGTCTAATAGCCAGTGATTTTTTTTATGTTTTCACTTTCAAATATGCATGCACACACAATTCTGTATATTTCAGTAGGTCTTGTTTTTATAGGTTATATATAAATTTAATGTAACTGAAAAAAAAAAGTGTGTTAGCATCAATTGAAGCCAGGGAAAAACAAATTGACCATAATCTGATCATACTCATAGAACTTCTATTAAGAGCAATTTCATTTCGTAGCTCTAACCATTATGAACTTTTCTGCAAGTTGTCTTATGAAATGTTTTATTCATTCATTTATTCATTTTCTACACTCAGGGGTGAGCTGGAGCCAATCCCAGTTGACACTGGGCGAGAGGCAGGGCTCACCCTGGACAGGTAGCCAATCTATCACAGGGCTAACACAGAGAGACAGACAGCCATTTACACCTGTGGGCAATTTAGAGTAGCTGGTTGACCAAATTCACATGTTTGGACTGTGGGAGGAAATCAGAGCACCCAGATGAAAACCATGCAGGCACAAAGAGAACATGTACGTTCCACACACACCCTTTTTCCACCAAAATTTTTCAGGTTCCATCATGGTTCATGCACCAAATTTTGAACAAATTGGAATGAACATTCCTCCCTTATCTGTAGCCACTTATCCTGTGCAGGGTCGCAGGCAAGCTGGAGCTGACTATCACACTCACACCTCCGGTCAATTTAGAGCCACCAGTTAATCTAACCTGCATGTCTTTTGACTGTGGGGGAAACCGGTGCACCTGGAGGAAACCCACGCAGACACGGGGAGAACATGCAAACTCTACACAGAAATGCCCTTGTCGGCCGCTGGGCTTGAACCCAGAACCTTCTTGCTGTGAGGCAACAGTGTTAACCACTACATCACCATGCTACCCCAATTTGGAACATTTCAGACAAAATTAATTGGGTTCGTAACCTGAAAAATTGGCTACAAAAGATGGCTGTTTTTTTTCCAGTGCAAACTGTGATAAAATCAGTGGGCATGTCATAAATTTGGAAAATATCTTTGTCTTCTTATCATTAGTAGTTGGCTATGCTTGTTTTTTGGATGAAAACATATTTGCAATAACGTAACAAAAGCTCATTATTAATGAATGCGATCAGAAAAGTGAATACACATCCACATCAAGACTCAGGTGACTCCAATGACTCACATGATGGTAGAGAGAGCCACTGACCCACAGATCACCCTAACGACCCTCTAGGCTGCTAACACCATTCACACCTGGTCTCCAGTCACCCTAACGCCTACAGGATGACTGAGAGGGTCAACGACCTATGTGAACTCAACAACTCTCAGGTTTGCTTTTGGTCCACTAGAGCATAAATACCTGGAACTCCACACTAGTCAGACAGAACTGAAGAAGGCTTTCAAGATGAGAGGTGAAACATCTTCAAGAATTTCAAGCAAGTCCAGTTGCCTTCTTTAGCACTTATGGTTTACGATGACCTCGAAGACTGAGAACCTTCACAGACAGATCTGCCATCTTGCCACTACTGTTTATTGCCTTTGTCCATTGTGCAACATCCTTTATTGATGACATTCTTGATTACAATGGTTCTGCTCAAAAATGGTGGAAAGGTAGGCTGGTTCACTAGCTGGCACCAAGGTTTGAAGAATCCTGAATGGAACCGGTTCAAAAATCCGTTCCCTGTTGGTTGTAAAGCAGTAGCAGAAAGGCCCCAGCTGACCAGCAGGCTCAAACCCAGAACCTTCTTGCTGTGAGGCGACAATTCTAAACACAGCACCACCATGTGCCTGATTTTTTTTTTTTTTTACAAATCTGCAAATGAGACAAGGTAATATTTCATCAATAGTAAATCTGTAGGAATATGTCTCACAAATTTATATAATGAGTGACTTTGGATCATGCAAAGTGATCAACATTTTACACCATGGCATCAATGACAATACAGTCAGATGTCTGAGTGAGAAGTGTTTTGATTGACACCCTAATTTATTGAGGAACAAGGCCAGTTCTTTTACTTAGCATTGAATGAAAATGCATGCAGTGTGTCTTAAAAAGGTTTTACACATGCATGAGGATCAATATGGTGAAGTTAAAGCAATACGGTGGCTTGGTAGTCACTAAGCTCTGGTAGTTGCTTGCTCAGCATTTCAAACAGAGAATGGGTTTTTGTCTGAGATAATCTCTGTTTCTGTTTTCACACAACAACGTGATTTGAGCTTCAATTCTAAGGTTTTCACTAAGCTAGTCAATAAGCTATCATAATAAAAGACCATTTGCTTTTGCATTGCACAGTGCAGTTTTGTCTGTCACACTTTGGTGACTTTAGCTCAGTTCTTATTATTTTGTAGCCATATTGAATTGAATTTATTGAGCTATCTTTCTTAATCCTGAAGTAAATGTCCTATGCTGATGTATTGCACCAATCTGTAGTTTCGTTTTCTGACTCCTGTTTTTAGTGTAGCCAAGCAGGAAATGCAATAAAATCATTTTAGAGGTTTAAATCTGAACCCAATGTGGGTTTTCTGTTAGTGCTCTGAAATATTTATGAGGGTAAAGACTAAAAAAAAAAAAGTCGACAGTATGGATACCATAAAATATTGATTTATTGATTATTAATCAGCACATTATTTTATTGATATGTCTTTGAGGCATCGATGTACTAAAATTAGCCAACATTTAAATTGGATGCCTAGTATATCCATCCATCCATTTTCTTCCACTTATCCACAGTCGAATCACAATGGCAGCAGGGTATTCCAGGCGTCCCTCTCCCCAGCAATGCTTTCCAGTTCCTCCTGGGGGATCCCAAGGCACTCCCAGGCCAGATGAGATATATAACCTCTCCAGCATGTATGGGTCTACCCCGAGGTCTCCTCTCAGTTGGACGTGCCTGGAAAACCTCCAAAGGAAGGTGCCCAGGAGGCATCCTAATCAGATGCCTGAACCACCTCAGCTGACTCCTTTTGACATGAAGAAGCAGCAGCTCTACTCCGAGATCCCTCCGAATGTCTGAGCTCCTCACCCTATCTTTAAGGGTGAGCCCAGCCACCCTATGGAGAAAGCTCATTTCAGCCTCTTGTATCTGCGATCTCATCCTTTCGGTCACTACCCAAAGCTCATGACCATAGGTGAGGGTTGGAATAGAATAGAATAGAATGCCTTTATTGTCACTATACACATGTACAATGAGATTAAAAGCAACTCCAATCACAGTGCAAACAGCATAAAAATATGCAATATAAACACAGAACAAAGAATATAGTGGGGGGAAAAAGGGGGGGGGGTGTTATGTACAGTGTTGTGTTCCACATTATGGAGTGGGGTATTGCACATTATAAGTATTATAAGTATTGCACAGAGAGAGTCCGGGTATTGCACATTATAAGTATTGTAAGTATTGCACAGAGAGAGTCTGGGCATTGCACATTATAAGTATTGCACAGAGAGAGTCCGGGTATTGCACATAAATATTACACAGGGAGAGTCCGGGTATTGCACATTATAAGTATTGCACAGGGAGAGTCCGGGGGCTGGGGGGGGTTAGACTATAAAGTCAGTGCATATTCGAGTTCAGGATGGTTATGGCTTTTGGAAAGAAGCTGTTTTTGAGTCTATTTGTTTTTGTCTTGATGCACCTGTAGTGCCTCCCTGAGGACAACAGGTCAAACAGATCAAAGCCAGAGTGGGAGCTGTCCTTGGTAATGTTCTTAGCTCTGCTGAGGCAGCGGGAGGTGTAAATGTCCATCAGGGAGGGGAGAGGGCAGCCGATGATCTTCTGTGTTGCCTTTACTACTCTCTGGAGCCTCTCCCTGTCTGCAGCAGTGCAGGTGCCATACCATACTGTGATACAGTACGTCAGCAGGCTCTCAATGGATGAGCGGTAGAAGGTCAGCAGCAGGTTGGAGTCTACGTTGTACTTCCTGAGGACTCTCAGGAAGTGTAGCCACTGCTGAGCCTTCTTGATGACTGCCACGATGTTCTCTGTCCAGGAGATGTCGGTGGAGATGAGAACACCAAGAAGCCAGAAGGTGTGGACCCTCTCCACACACTCGCCGTTGATATGAAGGGGGGCTAGGTCAGTGCTGTGCTTCCTGAAGTCAATGATGATCTCTTTGGTTTTCTTGGTGTTCAGGCAAGGTTATTCTCCGAACACCAGGCTGCCAACTTCAGGACCTCCTCTCTGTAGGCTGCCTCATCTCCCTTCGAGATGAGTCTGACCACAGTGGTGTCGTCAGCAAACTTGACGATGAGGTTGTTGTTGTGGGTCAAACTGCAGTCGTGGGTGTAGAGGCAGTACAGGAGGGGGCCTCAGCACACAGCCCTGTGGAGAGCCAGTGCTCAACGTGCGGGTGGAGGAGAAGTGGGGGCCAAGTCTCACAGTCTGGGGCTGGTTGGTGAGAAAGTCCTTTATCCAGGCACATGTGAGACAGGGGAGGCCAAGAGTGTCCAGTTTTCTGATGAGGATGTCCGGGATTATTGTGTTAAAGGCTGAACTGTAATCCACAAAGAGCATCCGGACATAGCTCTGGCGCTGCTCCAAGTGGTTCAGTGCAGAGTGGAGAGCTACGGCAATGGCATCCTCTGTGGATCTGTTCACACGATATGCGAACTGGTGGGGGTCGAAGTCTGGGGGGAGGTAGTCCTTGCTGAGCTGAAGAACTAGTCTCTCTAAGCACTTCATGATCACCGGGGTGAGGGCCACAGGACAGTAATCATTCAGGCTGGTGATGGGAGACTTCTTCAGCACTGGGATTATTGTTGCTGATTTTAGGCAGGGTGGGATGACTGCCTGAGCTAGGGAGAGGTTGAAGATCCTGGTGAAGGTGAGGGCGAGCTGATGGGCGCACGCTCTGAGCACCTTGCCAGGTACTCCGTCTGGGCCGGTAGCTTTCTTGGGGTTCACTGCCAGGAGCATACGTCTGACATTGTGCTCCTGTACAGTGAATGGAGTGGTGCAGGAACCGGGTGGGGGTGGGGGCAGGGCTGGAGCAGATGAGTGCTGCTGGGATGTTTCAAAGCGAGCAAAGAAGCAATTTAGCTCCTCTGTCAGCGGTGCACTCAGGTCTCCTGTTGACGCATCACAGCCTCTAAAGTTTGCGATGTCTTGTATACCCTGCCACACCTCCCGTGTGTTGTTGCTGGACAGGTGGGACTCATCCTATGGTCCGCCTTGGCTTTTTTAATTCCTCTTTTCAGGTCAGCTTGAGCAGCTCTGTACAGAGCTCTGTCACCTGACCTGAAGGCAGCATCACGAGCCCTGAGGAGTGAGCAGGCCTGGCTGGTCATCCAGGGTTTCTGGTTTGGGAAAACCCGGACGTTTTTGTCCACAGTCACATTCCCGATGCAGAACTTGATATAGTCCAGTACCATTCCTGTGAATATCTCCAGCTCCTGCTGTTCAAATAAGTCCCAGCCTGTCTGATTGAAGCAGTCTTGTAGTTTGGAGAGTGCATTGTCAGGCCAGGTTGTAACATGCCTAATGGTGGGCCTGGCTCTGCGTCTGAAGGGTGTATAGGCTGGGGAGAGCAGGAGGGAAAGATGGTCTGATTGGCCAAGGTGGGGGAGGGGTATGGCTCTGTACGCATGCCTGATGTTGGAGTAAATATGATCCAAATTGTTCTCCCCTCTAGTAGAACACTTGACATGTTGATAGAACTTCAGCAGAACAGTCTTCAAGTTGGCCTTATTAAAGTCTCCCGCAATTATGTGAACACTGTCGGCGTGGGCTCGCTGCTGTTCATTTATGGTGTTCAGCAGGAGAGAAAACGCTGTGTTTACACTGGCATCGGGTGGAATATACACAGCCGTGACAATCACTACAGTTAGCTCTCTCAGTAGAAAAAAAGGCTGGCATCTTACAGACATGTACTCGAGGTCTGGGGAACAGTGTTTGTCTGTCTATAATTGTTCCGTTGTTACACCAGTTATCATGCACGTAAATACAGAGCCCCCCTCCTCTGCTCTTACCGGAGTCCTCAGTCCTGTCCCAGCGGAGCAGAGTGCGACCTGCTAGCTGCAAGCTAGCATCGGGAATTCCCAGGTGAAGCCAGGTTTTGGTGATAATCAAAATACAGCAGTCACAAACATAGTGATTTCCAGTGAGCTGTAATTCCAAGTCGTCCGTTTTATGCACCAGGGATCTGGCATTGGAGAGATACACGCTCGGTAGAGGTGGCTTGTGTGGTTGTTTTCTTAGCCTTAGCATAATACCGGACCTGCGGCCCCACTTTTGCTTCCTCTCCCTTCTCTGTCTGCGCCGCCTCCTAGACCCGATAACAGTCCACAGAGAGCCCGGCGGTCTCACAATGTCATCTGGGATGTTATGTGAGTAGTGAAAATCGCTCGAAACAGATATCTGGTATTGGTCACCGATGTCCAAAAGTGTCTGGCGGGTGTATTGGATGTTCGCAGAACCAATGGTGCACAAACAAGCAAGAAAGAAATACAATAACAACAAAAAAGAGCACTGAAAAGGAGAGCCATAAGCTGCTGCAACCATGCACACCGCCATCTTGGAGTACCCAAGTAGTACCAAAAATGTAGATTCACCAAATGTTGGAATGTAGATTGACTGGTAAATCAAAAGCTTTGCCTTCCGGCTCAGCTCTCTCTCCATCATGATGGACTCGTACAGAGCCTGCATTACTGCTGATGCCATCTCAATCCGCCTTTCCATCTCACGCTCCATTTTACCATTACTCGTGAACAAGACCTCGAAATACTTGAACTCAATCACTTGGGGCAGCAACTCACTCCTAATATATGTGCTTTCCAATTCATTCAGTCAGCCTTCTGTTTAATGTAGTCTGGAATAACAGCTTTTGGAGACCACAAGGGGGTGATATAAAATCTATAGGACTTGTACAGATACAGCTAACCCTCTTCCGTGTACTTCTTGCATACATCCATGAGTATATGTTCATGTAGTACACTGTGTATGCTATGTACTTACTTGCATATTGTGTGAATTTCAACAGGGTAATGTTGTGTCAAATTGAACACGGCAAGTTGTGCACTTACTTGAAATGAATATTGAAACATCTGACAGTGATTATCGCATCACCTACGGGGGGAAAATATCTGCTAGCTTTTTTTGCTCACCTATTAAAAATTGCATTGTTAATTTTCCTCACTTGCATGCAGAGATATTTGACATGAAAATTGCATCACCATCATTGTCCACAACATGCCCTCCTCCAACTGGCTGAAAAAAGGTTGGTGACCCTACCTCTTCCTCTACATAGCCAAGATGGTGACCACTGAGGCTGAGAAGCGTCCAGTGTTGCATCCTCAACATTTTAATTATATTGAGTACACCATCGGGGTGTAGTGGTTAGCGCTGTCGCCTCACAATAAGAAGGTCCAGGTTCGAGCCCCGTGGCCGACGAGGGCCTTTCTGTGTGGAGTTTGCATGTCCTCCCCGTGGCCGCGTGGGTTTCCTCCGGGTGCTCTGTTTTCCCCACAGTCCAAAGACATGCAGGTTAGGTTAACTGGTGACTCTAAATTGACCGTAGGTGTGAATGTGAGTGTGAATGGTTGTCTGTGTCTATGTGTCAGCCCTCTGATGACCTGGCGACTTGTCCAGGGTGTACCCTGCCTTTCGCCCATAGTCAGCTGGGATAGGCTCCAGCTTGCCTGCGACCCTGTAGAACAGGATAAAACGGCTAGAGATAATGAGATGAGCTGACATTTTCCTCACTTGCATGCAGAGATACAATATTTGACATGAAAATTGCATCACCATCATTGTCCACAACATGCCGTCCTCCAACTGGCTGAAAAAAGGTTGGTGGCCCTACATCTTCCACTACATAGCCAAGATGGTGACCACTGAGGCTGAGAAGTGTCCAGTGTTGCATCCTCAACATTTTAATTGTATTGAGTACACCATCAGGGTGTAGTGGTTAGCGCTGTCGCCTCACAGCAAGAAGGTCCGGGTTCGAGCCCCGTGGCCGACGAGGGCCTTTCTGTGTGGAGTTTGCATGTTCTCCCTGTGTCCGCGTGGGTTTCCTCTGGGTGCTCCAGTTTCCCCCACAGTCCAAAGACATGCAGGTTACTGTAGGTTAACTGGTGACTCTAAATCGACCGTAGGCATGAATGTGAGTGTGAATGGTTTTCTGTGTCTATGTGTCAGCCCTCTGATGACCTGGCGACTTGTCCAGGGTGTACCCCACCTTTCGCCCGTAGTCAGTTGGGATAGGCTCCAGCTTGCCTGCGACCCTGTAGAACAGGATAAAGCGGCTAGAGATAATCAAATCAAAATCAAATCAAGTTTATTTGTATAGCGCTTTTAACAATAAACATTGTCGCAAAGCAGCTTTACAGAATTTGAACGACTTAAAACATGAGCTAATTTTATCCCTAATCTATCCCCAATGAGCAAGCCTGTGGCGACAGTGGCAAGGAAAAACTCCCTCAGACGACATGAGGAAGAAACCTCAAGAGGAACCAGACTCAAAAGGGAACCCATCCTCATTTGGGCAACAACAGACAGCCTGACTATAATATTAACAGTTTTAACAGGTATAACCCTCAACTGTCCTCATGGGGCCGTCCTTCACAGGAGTGGTGCGATAAAACTCCGACCAGACACAGGGCACCAGGATGGATCAAGCAGGTCCGAGGATAATGAGATGAGAACACCATCTGGGCTCTCATAGTGCACTGCATGTTGCTGTACTTGTCAGTGTGAACACACCTTCATTTAATTTTATTTTCTATACTGCTTATCCATTGTGGGTCATGGGAAAACTGGAGCCAATCCCAGATAACATTGGGCTGACAATTTCCTTTAGAATTCACTCATATAATTCAGAATTCATTGTTTCATTATCCTGTTCTACAGGGTCACAGGCAAGCTGAAGCCTAACCCAGCTGACTATGTGCAAGAGGTGGGGTACACCCTGGACAAGTTGCCAGGTTATCGCAGGGCTGACACATAGATGCAAACAACCATTCACACTCGCATTCACACCTACGGTCAATTTAGAGCCACCAATTAGCCTAACCTGCATGTCTTTGGACTGTGTGAGAAACCGGAGCACCTGGAGGAAACCCACACAGACACAGGAAAACTCCACACAGAAAGGCCCTTACCATTTGCTGGAATCGAACCCAGGACCTTTTTGCTGTGAGGTAACAGTGCTAACCATTACACCACCATGCCGCCTTCAGGTTGGTCTAGGTTTATGAAAAATGTTATATTTACATAGTGCTCACATTTTACATAAAAACAGACAATAAATAACCAGACCTACTTCACAAATATATGGAAATTCAAATTTTAATGTCCTCATATCACTGGGAAGGATGCACCCTCTAGTTTTCTAGGGTCAGCTCCAGCGCTTTATGGTGAAAGTACATGGTTTGTGAGCATTAGTTATATGGTAAAACAGTATTGTTTCAACATGAAACACTGGAAACACTTTATATTAAGGTTCCCCTAACAGACATTTATTGTATTAATTAACATTAAAGCATAAACTCGGCATGAGGCAGGAAGAGATACCAGCACATTGCAGGTCACCATTTTGTTCATTTAAATGTTGATGAAAGTGTAATGTGCTATAAATTGAGGCAGGACATGAGAAGCTTGGCTCAATAAACATGCAGGTAGGGTCATCACAGAAATATCTAGACTCACAAACAAGAAACCAGGCATGTGTGAAAATATACGGGTAGATGAAACAAGAAACATGGAAACACAGCTCAGTTATGAATATTTAATTATGAACAAGACTTCGTAACTAGCTAAAGACAACAGGGTATATCAGTACAACTCAGTCAAAGACTTAACACAGAACACCTGGACACAATCAGGAAACATAACAATGACAGGATAGTCAGAGACAAGACTCAAAATCAAAACAAAATGCACATGGTCAATAAAAGCAAAACAAAATAGAGCAGTGGGATGAGGGATTTTATGCATGAAATACACTTGCATTGGGCAGCATGGTGGTGTTATGGTTAGCACTGTTGCCTCACAGCAAGAAGGCTCTGGGTTTGAGCCCAGTGGCCAATGGGGGTCTTTCTGTGTGGAGTTTACATGGTCTCCTTGTGCATCTGGGTTCTCCAGTTTCCTCCCACAGTCCAAAGACATGCAGATTAGGTCAATTTTTGGGTTTCACGTGATGTCACATCTGTCTCATTAGTTATTCAAAACTTTAGCTGGTGGTCAACGAAAGCTCAGTTGACAAAGCATTTGTATGGAGAAGGTGCATTGATCGCATAAAAAATGCCTTACACTTGTGTTGTTTTAGGTTGTTCAAATTGATCAAACCATAAAACTGATAAAAATTTCTCCAGGGTTCCCCATGAACTAATAAAAAAGGGTGAACGAACATAGGATTTCACAAAAAGATGTCGAGAAAGGTGGCTTTTGAACCTCTCAGTGAAAGTGAGCTGAGTCGAAGCATGCTCGAGTTTCCAGTGATCACTTCATGAAAGGTTTGTATATCCCTCTCAGCTATGTCCTTAGTGTTTTCCAAGTACTTTTCTTGCTATGTGTCATTATTTTATGGTACTTTTTTTAGTCATGAAACACTAAAGTTCCTAGCTGTGCCTTTGTTTACTCCTCACTCGATGGCCGTCTTATTGAAAACAAAGCATTTCTCGCTTTTTTTAACAGTGTCCTAGCAGTCTTTTCAATGAGTCTTTCAGCAAGTGCACACAATCAAAACAACCACGAATAATAAAGTCCACATGCATGAAGGTTGCGACAAAATTCTTACCCAGCCACACAGTTACAATGCGCCGCGATCACTTCTCCATCTTGTTTAATTAAGATTGAGAGCTTTAAAGGGGTTTCTGATGATCTTTGTGAACGATTTACCTGAGAGATAAAAGCAAAAATCAAGCAAACTGTTGTTTGTTTACACTTCAACTTGTAGGGCTTTGTTGTAAAGACGCGAACGGAAAGCTTAAAAAAACCCATACTTGCATGGGCAAAAACAATACAAGATTCATTCGGTAGTGACTTGATACCGAGGTCCTTTACCCAGCCACTTACAAAAAAGTTGGAAGCCTCCATACTCTTCCACGCTTTCATCTGTTTTGCGGTGTAGAAGGATGTCTGCAACACCAGATAGTTCAAGATGTCAGGGAACTTTACTGAAGGGTAGTTTTCGAGATCATATGACAAATCCTTCTTTCCCAGACTGTCGGGGTCAATTCCATTGCACATAGCAATCTTCTAAATATATCTAAAGTGAGCAGTGGCTTCTAGCTGACAAGCATACTCTGATAAATTATCGCTAATTGTTTGCACTACGGCAGCCATTTTGGTTTGCTTGACCACCAGCTGTTTTTACCTGAAGTGAAATCACCAAGAAAAGTAATGTGACTGAAACCCAAGAATTGGCTACTCTAAATTGTCCTTAGGTGTATATGTTTACCTAACACCATATTAGGGTTTGGGTCCATCTGGTGTGCTATAAATCACCCAAGATTATTCATGGAAGCTAGTTGAAGACTTTCTGGATTGCTGAACACATTCACAATGAGGATGGCAGCAGACAGACACTTGCAGTGACTGATAATTCCATGTAAATTATAAATCAATTCATTAAAATATTCTAAATGTATTTACTGACCTTAGGATTTTTAATTAAGAATGAAAAGCATCGCCAACTTTTACTTTAGAGAACAGTATTGAGTGCATCACACGGCAGGCATTTGGTGCACAGAGTCGCAAACTTTACAATTGACATTTTGCAGACTATGAGTAGAGCAACACTTTTCTTCAAAAGGGTAAATGAGCTTTAAATGGAACAATTCCATCGGGACTGAAAGACAAACGCATGCTGGTTGTTCTGCTTTCAGATGGCTTTATATGTCTGAAACACAGTTCTTTAAAGCTTTCTTCATTCAAAGTCTTTTAAGGTGAAGATCGAGAGACATTTTATATTGATTTTAAGTCAGATGGATGAGTCAGAGATGGATGCAAATACAGGTCTGGTGTTTTATTGAAGAAACTGGCAAGCAGATCCAAAACGTGAAGCAAAAGGACGTAAACAGTGGCAGGCAAATAGTCAGGCAAACATACAGCTCCAAGGGCAAATCTAAAAAATCCAAAAACATCCAAAAGCAAGACAAGAGTAAAAACCAGAATATCAAACTGCAAGGTGCAAGACTTGAGACTTCGGAAGTACAGGTAGTAGCACACTGAGCGTTATTTCACCCAGAACCAAGAACCATAAGGGCTTAAATGCAGAGACTACTCAAGGGGCAGGCAAAATTAAAACAGGTGAAAATAAATCATGAGATTTATACATGAACCAAAACAAAACACACATGGTAATGTAAGCAAAGACTAGATAACTTCGAAGTATGCGGATGTAGCGCTCGGCGTGAGATTTGACAAAGGAAATACCACTCTTTACTACAAGTTTAATAAAAGCTTTATTCTTATATGTTATTTTCCTTTCTGCTTTGAGGTATAATTGATTTCCCCAGATAACTACTACCTGTAATTTAAATCAACTGGCCCAGTTTAAAAAATGTACAGTTCAGTCTATTCTTTCCAGCATTTCTATAAATAAATAAATGTAAAAGAAAATATATAAATAAATCTTCAGTTTTCTTTTCTATATCATTTTCTGGCAGATATGGAGCACATTTTATGCAGAGAAATATATCTGAGCATGGGAGTACTAACCTACATTTAAAGTCTCTCTTCTCATTTCAGATTCTTTGTGACGCTAAAAATTTATATTTGATGGAGTCTGAGAAGGTAAGAACAAGAACAAGACCATGTTTAATTTATGTAGTATTTGAAATTCTCAACATTGATATGTCAATGTGCTTAAGTTACCATTATTTCTGTTTCTGTCCTAAAAGTTGAATTTAACTAAATAGAATTGGGTTGATAATATTCTGTCTGTCAGCTTTGGTATTAAAATAGTATCAAATGATCTACTTTGATTCTTTTCAAGAATGTCAGGAATGCAGGAGACAGATGGAGACAGACGTAATAGAGGCAGAGAGCTTAATAAGCCAAAACAATATGCAAAGTCAGAGTAAAAATAAACAGACAATGGTCAGGCGAGACACACAGAATATCAGAGGCAAAGACAAAGAGCAAAAACTAAAGTAACAAACAAAATCAGGGAAACTAGAGTAACAGCATGAATAACAAAAGGCTTTGTAAAGTCAGACAAGGGAACACTGTGAGAAAGTGAGAGTGACCTGATTTAGAGGTCTGCGCGGGACAGAATTTTCAGTCCCGCGCCCGCCTGCTCCCGCATTGTGCAGGCCCGCTCCCGCAAAGAATTATGATTTTCAGTCCCGCTCCCGCTCGCACCTGCCATATTTTGTCCCGCAAATCCCGCATGATGCAGACGTTCGCGTTATTTCTCACAAAAGTTCCTGTCATTGGCTTGGGGAATTAAACATGCTGAGCTTAGCTGAGCTCTCCACTGACCGATTCTTCATTTATTGTAAGTTTATTGTTTAGACTCTGACATTCCGCTGACACATTCCAAGTTGAGTGCTGCATGCGCTCATGATTGACAGCTCTCGCTTTGATTGACAGCTCTCGCATTGCGCACTCGCACTCTCACTTCCGAGTCTGTGGCGTTATGATTCCAACCGCGATTTCATTCTCCTCTCATATGAAGTGCTGCGCAACCACAACCAGCTCCTCAGATTATACACTGTCTATTTCTAGCTTTAAATTGAACAATCTGTGCGATACACAGTCCTTTTTAATACTAGTTAATACTTTTTAAAATACTTTTTGATACTTAGGACTGATACTCTTGACTTTTTAACGGTAAATGTCCCTCTTTTTAAAGCAGCACTTACTTCTGAAGCACTGTGAGCTTCACTAGAGGAGCTCTGCTCTTCTGCCATGATCGGAGATCTCAAACACGGAACAGCGGAAAGGAATCGGAAACGTACGCGAGATTAGACCACGTCCGCAAATTTAGGCATCTTAAAATGTTTTTATTAATGCCAAATAAAATATCCAGCACAAATTATATATGATAGACATAAATTAATAATTTATAAATTTTATTTTAAACACGTTTTTAGTTAGCGGGACTGCAGCTTATCACCTCTCCCGCCCACGCCCGCATTGTGCACTCCCCCTCCCGCCCGCAATGAGCTTTCAAAATTTGTCCCGCGCCGCACTGCTTTGCGTCGGGTCCCACGGGAGTGCAGGGCTCTAACCTGATTGTCCTTAAATACCAAGCTGTGATTGTGAAAAGGTGCACATGATTAGAATTCGGGGGACTGTGAGCAGTGAGGTGCAGGATGATTGTTGAAGTCCGCTGTGAATTCTGGGAAGTGGAGTCTTGAGTGCGAGCAGGTGCTGCAGACATGACATAGCAAAGAAGCATTACACAGAAGCGCCTTGAACAAAATGCATACCTTCTACCTATCTTCTGACCCATTAAAAATAGTTCAAACAAATTCTCTTCATATGAAACAGGCCTACTTGAAAATGTTCTGAGATCTGAAGAGGTGTTTAATTTATGGGGGCGGCATGGTGGTGTAGTGGTTAGCACTGTTGTTTCACAGCAAGAAGGTTCTGGGTTCGAGCCCAGTGGCCAACAGGGGCCTTTCTGTGTGGAGTTTCCATGTTCTCCCTGTGTCTACGTGGGTCTTCTCCAGGTGCTCCGGTTTCTCCCACAGTCCAATTATGCAGGTTAGGCTAATTGGTGGCTCAAAATTGACCATAGGTGTGAATGTGAGTGTGAATGGTTGTTGGTCTCTATGTATCAGCCCTGCGATGACCTGGTGACTTGTCCAGGCTGTATCCTACCTCTTACCCATAGTCAGCTGGGATAGACTCCAGCTTGTCCACAACCCTGCACAGGATAAGCGGTTATGGATGATGGATGGATGTTTAATTTATGTAATAGACACTGTAGTGGTGACAGTTTAATCCGGCTAGATAAAGTATCCAATTTAAACAAAGACTAGCTCTCAAGTGTTTAGGCTTTGTTCATGAACAGCAATTTGAAATACTATGGAATGGCAGACATGATTAGAAACATAGATGCATGATGTTGGGAGATATTAGGAGGTGGAAAAATCATATGCTGTCATTACAATTCATGACATCAAATCAGCAAATTAATTTTGCAATGATTGTGCTAGAAATTATTTACATTTCCATCTATTTCGAACATCTCCTACTGTCATTCAAATAAACCCAAAGGTACTGGATCTCTATGCCTAACGGCCCCCTGCTCTTTTCCTTGTTGGAATCAGACTGCATTATGATGCAGCAGTATAAACAACCTAACAAGGGTGACAAAATGTAATGCTTCCAGCTGGCCTTAGTGTCTCCAAATTTCATGAGCAAGACATATAGCAGGGGTGTATTTTGTACATACATGTTTCTAGGAGCATCGTGGGGGCTTGGAGCATATAGTACAAATTAGAGTAACAGATTTGTGTGTACTTGCTTGCTGCTGCATTTCCTCACACTCATGTTTCTCATAGCTTAAAAGTCATGAAAATCATATAGCAAGCAGCACCACAGTGGTGACAAAATGATAGCTGTGCTTCTGGTTTATCGAAATAATTGGTACTCTTCTTCCATGTATCTGCTGACTATAATTCTGACAACATCTTGGCAGATAATCAGATGCCATTTTACAGAACCGACAAAAGAAAAAAAGAAATCATTCAATATTTTAAAATCTATAAAATAATCTTTCAATATTTAAAAAAAAGACGGCATATTTTATTCCATTTGCAATAAGAGCACCACATAAGCTATAGCAAACAAGAAAACACAATTCAAAAGCTGGCAAAGTATTTCATTTTCTTCCTTTTTTGACAACCCCACTTTCATAAATTTGGGACACTGTGTAAATCATGGAAACCTGATATTTAATTGAAAACAGTACAAAGAAAACATATATGTTGAAACTGAGAAATTTTATTGTTTTTTGAAAAATATACGCTCATTTTGAATTTGATGTCAACAGCATGTTTTGGAAAAGCTGGGACAGGGGCATGTTTACCACTGTATTGCATCACCTCTACTTTTAACAAGACTGTAAACGTTTGGGAACTGAGGAGACCAATTGCTATGGTTTTGAAAGAGAAATGTTGTCCCATTCTTGCCTTATATATAATTTCAGTTGCTCAATAGTTTGGGGTCTCCTTTATCTTATTTTGTGCTTCATAACATGCCAAATGTTTTAAATGGGAGACAGGTCTGGACTGCCAGCAGGCCAGTTTAGCACCCAGACTCTTTTTTACTACTGAGCCATGCAGTTTTAATATGTGTAGAAAGCGGTTTGGCATTGTCTTGCTGACAGAAGGAAGACCTTCCATGAAAAAGATTTTGTCTAGATGGCAGCATATTGCTCTGAAACATGTGTATATATATCATTTCAGCATTGATGATGCCTTCCCAGATGTACAAGCTACCCATGTCATGTGCACTAATGCCTCCTCATACCATCACAGATGATGAATTTTGAACTGTGCACTGATAACAAGCCAGATGGTCCCTCTTCTCTTTAGCCTGGAGGACATGGTGTCCGTGATTTTGAAAAAGAATTTCCACTTTTGATTCAACCTCGGGACAATTTTTCACTTTGCCACTTCACAATTTTTCACTGCATTAAAAGCGGACACATGTCTATAGTGGAAATCACTGTATGGGCTCAGCAATACTTCAGAAAACCATAATCTGTGAAAACAGTTGATTACTGCATCCGTTTTCACAGACAGTGGTTTGCCAATGTCATCCAATGTCAGTTTTTACCCTTGTCTCTTGCAAACAGAGATTTCTCCAGATTCTCTGAATCTTTTAATGATATTGGGTACCATAGATGATGTGATCCCCAAATTCTTTGCAATTTTACATTGAGGAACGTTATTCTTAAATTGTTGCACTGTTTGCCCCTGCAGTCTTTCACAGAGCCCCATCTTTACTTCTGAGAGACTCTGCCTCTCTGGGATGCTCTTTGTATACCCATTATGTTACTGATCTGTTGCCAATTAACCTAATTAGTTTTTTTTTTTACCATTACACAACTTTTTCAGTCTTTTGTTTCCCCGTCCCAACTTTTCTAAGACTTGTTGCTGACATCAAATTCAAACTGATCATATATTTAAAAAAAAAACAATATAATTTCTTAGTTTCAACATTTGATATATTGTCTTTGTACTATTTTCAGTGAAATATAGTGTTTCCAAGATTTGCAAATCATCACATTCTGCTTTTATGTTTTACACAGTGTCCCACATGTATGGAATTGGAGTTGTAAATGCTTCCCTGCAAAATCAAGCCCAGGTTCTGTGCATAAAACATAATATATCTTGTTAGCTCACTTTGTTATGATACAGAGGAATGAGTCGTGCCATTAAATATAATGGGCCAAGTTTGACAAGACATATTTGATTTACAACAAAGTATTACAACACCGTTTCATTAAATTGTCTCATGGATGACTCTGAACAGCTGCATATTATAGAAACAAGCCATTGAGCAAATGCTGATGATTCCCTTCCTTGGAAAATTAAAACATAAAATTGGATTAACATGTGTAATATTGATATTGTTCCTAGGTGCCATCTCTTTGGATAAATATTTGCAAATACAAAGATTTAACTGGCATGATTTATCAGACTTGGTGCTACTGACTCTCTATATTCTTATTCAGATAGCCCCTGCAGTCTTGAGAAAAAAAAGATGCAATTGTTTTTCTGGTCATTTTTGAACTTTGGGTAAAATAAACTGGCAACACTTTGACTATATAAGGGCCACAAATATGCAATATACAGTATAAATGCTTAACTAAACACCTTGTTGATAAGAGAGGTCAAGGGAAAAGGTTTCAAGTTGACAGGAAGGCTGTAATAATTCAAATTATCACTCTTTACAGTCATGCTGGGCAGAAAACCATCTCAGAACAAACAACACAAGGAACCCTGGGAACAGATGGGCTTCAGCAGCAGAAGATCACATCAGGTTCCACTCCAATCAGCCAAGTACAGGAGTCTGAAGCTACTGTGGGTAGCCTAAATGTATTGAATATAATACATTTAAATATAAATGTATTATATTTAATACATTTATATGTAAATGTATTAAATATAATACATTTTTCACTGACATTGAAAAATGTATTATATTTCTAATCTTTAACTATCCAGTTTAGGCTAACCTCCATTCATCCATCCATTATTTGTAACCGCTTATACTGTTCTACAGGGTTGCAGGCAAGCTGGAGCCTATCCCAGCTGACTATGGGTGAGGGGGGGTACACCCTGGACAAGTCGCCAGGTCATCACAGGGCTGACACAGAGACACAGACAACCATTCACACTCACATTCACACCTACAGTCAATTTAGAGCCACCAATTAGCCTAACCTGCATGTCTTTGGACTGTGGGGGAACCCAGAGCACCTGGAGGAAACCCACGCAGACACAGGGAGAATGCAGAAACTCCATACAGAAAGGCCCTTGTCGACTGCTGGGCTCAAACCCAGGACCTTCTTGCTGTGAGGCAACAGTGCTAACCACTACACCACCGTGCCATCACTTCAAACATCAGAATGGGGAAAATTGTGATCTCTGTGACTTTCACTGTGGCATGGGTGTTGGTGCCAGATGGACTGGTTTGAGTATTTCAGAAACTGCTGATCTCCTGGGGTTTTCACACACACAACAGTCTCTAGAGTTTATACAGAATGGTGGGAAAAACAAAAAAAACATTGAGTGAGCAACAGTTCTGTGGGTGGAAACAAAGACCTACTTGATAAGAGAGGTCAGAGGAAACTGGCCAGATTAGTTTGAGCTCTGAGGAAGGATATAGTAACTCATAGCAACATTTTACAACCATGGTGAGCAGAAAAGCATCTCAGCATGCAATAGCAGAAGACCACATTGGGTTCCAATCCTCTCAGCCAAGAACAGGAATCTTGGAATCAAGAACAAGTACCGATCAAAGTGGCCATGGGTGCTGTGTTAGGGTTAATTTAGAATTGAATCAGCAAGATGGCGGCACGTATGGATGCAGAGGCCCCTCTCTCTCCGCGTTTAGTGTCTAAAAGTGAGTGTTCTAGTGTATGTCTGTGTGTTTTATGTCTACGTACATGTGCAAGTAACACACTGACAATGTTGGTCACAAGATATTGTCACCACTGCCTCCTAGCTATAGGAAATATGACCAAACATCTCATCTTGGACCAGAAAGTCATTGAGGAACTTCAAGGCCTGGGTCTTCTCCGCCAGACTACGGAATCACCGGACTCGCCTGCTGTGTCTCACCCAGAGAGGAGGTGCCAGAAGTGGTGTGAGAGGAAACAGAAGCGTGGCAAGCGCAGAGGTATCCGGGCTAGGCTAGCCGCTAGCCCGCACAGACCTGCAATACCATCCCTCATTCTGGCCAATGTACGCTCACTAGACAACAAAATAGATCACATAGAACTCATGAGATTTCTCTACGTGTCATCCCTGCAATGATCTGGTGACTTGTCCAGGGTGTACCCCGCTTCTCGCCCATAGTCTGCTGGGATAGGCTCCAGCTTGCCTGTGACCCTGCGCAGAATAAGTGGCTACAGATAATGGATGGATGGATGTTTGAAGTGAACATTAACTGAAGCTCTTGATTTGTATCTGCATGATTTTATACATTGTGCTGCTGTCAAGTGATTGGCTGATTAGATAACTGCATAAAACAGCAGGTGGATGAGTGTACCTAATAAAGTAGCCAGTGAGTGTATATAAAAATGAAATGTGTATATTGTTAAACATTTTCACCCGCTAAATCATCGTCGTCATCACCACCATCACCACCAATTAAAAACTCACAAAGCAGTTTGATGTGGATCATGTGATCTCAAAGGAATTTGTTAATAGTGTTGACTTTTCACTGCAAATTGCATTGCAAAGTTACAAAGTCTAATGTTTTTGTTAACCCTAGATTATATCCAAGAAGACAAGAATGCATTGTAAATTATCTTTATTAATACTACATTCACATAAGTCATGGTATTAACTAACAGAATATGTTAAACAGATGTTAATACATACAGTAACTATTACAATTATTAATGTTAATAATAATTGTAATAGTTACTGTAGTCATTTGACTATTTTTTTTTCATGGTCCAAATCCTGCGCTCTGATTGGCTGCCAAGCAGGTCTGTATCCTACGGTAAGGACCCCGGTTACAGACCTCTGGCGACTCACTCGTTCACAACAACAAACATAGTAGCATTTTTTGTCAACATTTATCTTTTTTTTATAAGATTTATTTATAAGATTGTCAAAAATCTTATACATTTTTGCCAGCATTTCTCAGGAGAATAGCATTAATTTTACAGCATGGATAGCGATAACGACAGTGTTCACAGCGAAAGCAAGTTTTACTACCCTGAGCAAGGAGAAATAAAAGAAAACATTTCAGGAGAAAGCTGAAAACCTGTAATTTGATAACACCGAGCAAAAACATGGCTGAATCCTGAATGACTCCTATTTGTATAAATAGGGGTCTACATAGGCGGCAAAATGTAGTTTTTTTTCTTGCCATGGAAGTGCACTTGTATACCGAGGAGGAAGCCATTTGCATTACAGCCATGAATGAGGATTCAAAATAGCATTAATTTTACAGCATGGATAGCGATAACAACAGTGTTCACAGCGAAAGCGAGTTTTACTACCCTGAGGAAGACGAAATAAAAGAAAACATTTCAGGAGAAAGCTAAAACTCTAATTTGCTTAACACCAAGCAAAAACATGGCTGAATCCTGAATGACTCCTATTTGTATAAATATGGGACTACATACTGTAGGTGGCAAAATGTAGTTTTTTTTCCTGCCATGGAAGTGCACTTGTATACCGAGGAGGAAGCATTACAGCTGTGAATGAGGATTCAAAATGGCATCTCGGCTTGGTTTTCCCTTTCGGGCGCTCTTGTTTTCTGTTAAAATTTAGTAAAGAAAAAAATATTATTTACCAGCTTAAGGTCAGTCTGTATGGTGAAATACCGTGACCTCGACCTTGAATACTGACCTCGGCCCAGAGGGCCTCTCTCAGTATTTTCAAGACCTTGGTCATGGTATTTCATGATACGGACCTCCCAGCTGGTAAATAATATTTATTAACTTTTATGTACTAATGTGCTAAGTATTAATGCATGTAGTAATTCCTCATTATGAAAGTATTGCTTAAAGCAGATACGCAGAGTCTTTATTTTTAAATAAATTTCTGAGTGGATAGTATCTCCATCCTTGGCTCTTGTATGCTGCGTAAATGGGAATAAAATATATATATATATATATATATATATATATATATATATATATATATATATATATTTGAGAGTTAAAATTGACCGCAAAGTTGGCATTCAAGCTGCCCCGCTGAGCCAGCCAGCCCTGAGTGCGTGACATCACAGCAGTAACCGGTTTTAAGGCAGAGGCCTTTGACAGCTATAGACCAAAGTCATATAAATAAAAAAAATAAGGTGAAAGTAAGAAATACTGTTACCGACTTGCTCAACTAAGACTGATTTGACTTCATTGATTGTGGATTGAGTCTCATTAAAACAGGATAGGTGTTATAACTTATGCAACATATATGTACATGCATGCATTTTCACTGATAAAACGTAAAAGGCTAATTAAATAATCAGATGAACTGAGACAATCACATTCTGAAGCAAATTAAATAATCTTATACCGCCAACTTAAACACACAATACAAGTTACATGTATTAATCTAAATGCAGGTAAACAACGTTGTAGTATGTTGAGTGGGTGGGTGGCGCACAGAAGTACGGCAGGCCAGAACTGAGTTTCACAAAACTCTTTATTTGCAGCTTTTCAGCTTTTTTAACAAACTCCCAGTCACACAGACACCTATCAGTCCTCTGGTTGGGGAGTGACTCTTCTCTCCTCTCCCCCTCCCTTTATACTCCATCCCTGCAACACACACACACAAATTAACATTAGGTGTAATGATCTAGCCACTTACCTTCCCCGACCCAACCCTCCATTCACAGACTGCTGTTTGGCCACGCCCCCGCTGCCACAAACGTGTTGTTTTTTTTTTTTTATTCAAATGAGAGTCGGAGCTTACTCGTTTGTGTTCTCGCTCGCTTGAAGGCCAATTGTTTTTGAAACAATCTGACTTTCAGTTGTTTGTTCAGTTCTCCGTTCATTCACTTCTTCCATGTAAGGGCGAGATAGCAGCAATATTCAGTTTAGAAATATGACGGCTGCTCCACTCACTCACTTTTCTTCATACTGTGTAGTCCGCCATTACTGCTGGGCTCAGGCAATTACTAAAACCCAGGATGGAACCGGATGTCACCGGTTTTAGCAACAACTGCAGGGAGGTCACTGCCCGAGCGATATGTCCCATCCCATTCCAGCCCAGGTTTTAGCAACAACCCTTGGCTCACTCCGGGAGGATTGGTGCAATTGAACTCACTTTCCTTTTGAAAAAATAAATAAAATAAATACTTTCCTTTTCTTGTAGTTTTCTTTAATTGTTGGTACTGCACCCTCTTTCAATACGGGCTTATAGCCAACACTCGTCAACAGATCAGAGGTCTCGTACGAGTCTTCAGTAAAATGTGCAGAGCAGAGGAGAAACCACTTCGTAACCGCCCAATGTGCCCGTGAACTTCTCGCAAAATGCATCCAAATCTTTGCAGTTTGAACATTCTTGGGCCATGAATGCAATGTAAATCCACCTTCTGTCGTGTTGCTGCACCAGCCAGCAACACATCTACGTGGCATGGCGATAAATTAGCTCAAAATGGAGGATCAGAGTTGCAGTCAGCTGTGTTTTAGTATAGCGGAAATGGCGATGAGACCGATAGGCTTCCTGTTGTGACGTTACGGACATCAAGGTCATTCACTCAGACTGCTACCTATATAAATCACTTTAACCATAAAAATGACTAAATTAGATTTATTGTTGACGCTTAAAACTATTCCTGTACCATTCTTGAGGTCTCAAGGCATTTATAAACGCAAGTGAGGCCATGGCTCTGTGTATATCCTTTAAGTATTAATATATTGCTAATTTGTGGCCCTGACAGTGAAGTGTTATCAATAAACTTAATGAGTACTGTACATATAATGAAGAACTCACTTTTTCAGTGCTTGTGAACATATATGAGCCGACCAACCCACAAACTCTGAATTAAGACACCTAGTCAATTTCTCTTAAGCTGCCTATTTCCGAGAACATGTGCTTCAACAAGATCAGGGGTCATCAAACTATGGCCTGCGGGCCGACTCCGGCCCGCCACACCCCTTTGACCGGCCCCCCAGCCCCTCTGCCCCCCACCACTTGAACCAGCCCTATGAGGCAATCCCCAAAAGTGTTCATGGCCTATTTTTTTAAATTGCTTTTTGGCAAATAACAACATGTCTGCATCTTGTATTTTGTTGATTTTATCAATTAAAATTGATATTTAGTTATAAAATGAACTATTCATATTTTCCAAATTTTCGTCATATGCTCGCGATCAAGCAGTGACAGACAGCGCACGCGCAGAGAACTGTCAGTGTTCAGGACAGCAAAATGGCTAGCGGTCAGCAAAAAGTTGACAGAGAGTGCAGAGTTTTTAAAGAACAGTGGACCACCAATTATTTTTTCGTTCAGTGTAAGGACCGTGCAGTTTGTCTTGTATGTAAAGAAAGTGTGCCGATTTTCAAAGAATATAATCTGCATCGTCACTACGAAACCAGCCACAAAGAGTATGCTAGTTTGCGAGGGCAAACAAGAGAAGACAGGATTCGGAGGATGAAATGCGGACTGGCTGCACAACAGAATGTATTCCTTCACCAAACCCAGATCAACCAGGCTGCTGTCCGAGCTAGCTATAAGGTAGCTCACCTACTAGCTACCCATGGAAAGCCGTTTACTGATGGGGACTTTGTTAAAGTATGCATGCTTGCTGTGGCCGAGGAGGTGTGTCCTGACAAGAAGGATGCACTCAATGCGGTGAGTCTCTCCGCACCTACTATGACCAGGCGAACCGAAGATTTGGGGGACAACGTGTATGACCAGCTGAATGAGAAAGCGTCAGAATTCGAGTTTTTGCTTTGGCCATGGATGAGAGCAATGGCGTGCAGGACACAGCACAACTGCTGTGATCTATTGATCTATTGCTCATATTATTATAATTTCACTGTTTTTTAAAATGTATTTATTTTATAGGCCTATTTATTTGATCTTTATTAAGTGCTGCACACAATT
Organism: Neoarius graeffei; assembly: GCF_027579695.1. Lineage (NCBI taxonomy): Eukaryota > Metazoa > Chordata > Actinopteri > Siluriformes > Ariidae > Neoarius > Neoarius graeffei. The sequence continues at coordinate 38,811,745 of NC_083590.1, read as the reverse complement.
ATTATTAATATTATTAATAATATCAACAAACCTACCTACAATTTATAATTTTCCACTCACCATTGCCAGTGTCAGTCACCTCAACTAGGCAGATGTTTCTTACCTTGACAGCTTTGATGTTATTTTTATTAGAAAATAAATAAATGGAATATCTGTGGTATTTCAAATTAAAACAAAGTGTGAAGACTCGATTACTACTTTTGCAAACCACTAGTAAAGATAAACAAATATGTGCCAGGAATCAAGTGTTGATATAGTAGTGTGGATATAGTAGTGGGGATGGCTGTGCCAGGCTAGTAATCTCTATGACACAATGAGGCCTGCTGGTGGTCCAGTGGCGGCTGCTGGTTTTTAAAACAGGGGAAGCCCATTTTACGCATTCATCGTAAAACCTGTAGGCCGGATATCAAAGCATAGAAAGGTGTGCCCCATTAGCATAGTGAACTAGACAACCCTACCTAGTGGCAGAAAGTATTTTTGCTTGTACATTTCATGTTATAGTCTGGCTTGCCAGGCTAGTGCCTCATATCCTTAATCAAAAATATCAAACATCCAAAAATCACTGGCTATTCAACGAAGAGCCTTGAACAATCATACCCTGTTATGCAACACAGAGTCTTTAACACAACACCCAGCTGTGCAACACATCCTTGAACATCTTCTGCAACACAGTCTGGAAATTCATAACCAGGTAGGCTATGCAACACACAGAACCTTGAATATTATACCCAGGTATAACCTATAACACAGAGCCCACCATTCTCTTAACATTACTGAACAATATACACACTTCAGATTCATGAACATTATATGATGCACACTATTTATACACACATTCTGCCCTCCGCTCCTTTTCCAGAAAATGGTCTGTGCACGGGCGCAGATAGAGGGGGGGACGGGTGGGATTCGTCCCACCCAGATTTAAATTCACTTCGTTCGGTCCCCCCCACTTATAGGGAGGAAAAAACGTCTATGCTGTCTTTCTTTGCATAAGGCAAACCTCACGGAAAAATCAAAAGACTAATTACCATTCGGTTTATTGAGGTGCACGGCAGTGTATACATAGTTGCAACAACTCACATAAAACAAAATAAAGACTGATATTCGTTTGGTTGAGCTCCGCAGACTGCACAGGTTGCGAGCTCGAGCTTGGTTGCTATGGTAACCCACAACAAGTTTGACAGGCATATCGGGGTTGGGGTTGGTTTGCTGGCAGCTTTGTCCCCCCCAGTTTTTTGTCCACCCCCAGTTCAAAAAACGTATCTGCGCCCCTGGGTCTGTGACCCTGTCATACTAGCTGGTTGTGCTTTCCAGAGACTTCATCAATTTCTGTTAGCAGCTAGCACTGCAGATCCCAATAAGGCTCAAGCTAGCCTACAACCAGATTGAACTACAAATGAAATAAACAAGTGAATTCACGAATGATCAAACTGATAGAATGGATAAAAGTTAACGGAGCACAATGAGTAATATTTACATTTATTTACAGAGTAATGTACAGAGACATCAATGAGAAGAAACGTTTATATGAAAAGAAATTCGGACAGCACTTTGGCACATGACTACACTTTCTCGACATCCACTAGGGACTGACTGATCATGCTTCCGTGTTCCTCGCCGATGCCGAAGTACAGAGCCCGCCCTCCTCATGTCTTTAACACTACCTCCAATAATCGTTCATCAGCCCGGCTTCTTGCCCCTCCCACTGTCTCGTTTAGTCCCAGAGAAGCCCGGCTTCCCTGGAAGTGACGATTTTGTTGATTTTAACCAATAACAACTAGCCGAAATTGGCTGTTCAGAGCCCTCTCATAGACTGCAACGGAAACTCGGCTGCCAGCGCATAGAGCCCATTGAAATAAGAAAGGTTACAGCCAGTGTTGCCAGATTGGGCGGTTTTAAGTGCATTTTGGCGGGTTTTGAACATATTTTGGCTGGAAAACGTCAGCAGTATCTGGCAACGCTGGTTACAGCCTGGCAGCAAAGGTGATTCTCGTAGCGAACTGCAAGTTCATCAGACATCACTCAAATAAGTTACAGGATAGTTATGAACGTAAATACAATCTTGTGCATATATTATGTTATGCAAGTTATTGTTTTAATTTGAATTCAACGTCATAGATGCCGCAGTTTGGGGAGAGAATTTTAGGGGAAGCTCGGCTTCCCTTGTTGTCTCTGAGAAATCGCCCCTGTAGTGGTCATATTTGTCTGGGTCATACAATTCTATGTTATATAGCTGACCCGACCCCGGCCCCCCATCACAGTCAGGAACGACCATGTGGCCCCCAGAGAAAAAAGTTTGGTGACTCCTGAACAAGATGTTCAGATTCGGCTCCTCTTTCTATGTCCCAAGTGGAGCTTATTAGAATGATCCTGCCCCCTCATGTGAGTATGTCTACTCATGGCTTGAGAACTGCCTCTGTGAATGAATATTCATGACGAAAGTGCTATCTGATTGGCTCTTGGAAGAGAGGGATGGGGTGAGCAGTGGTTCATTATCATTTAAAGGAACAGGCACTCAAATCGGCCATTTTGAACAGGGCTGTTTAGACAGGGTGAAAAGGGAGCTGTGGTGGTTTATCCCTTTGGTATTTTGACCAAAGCATGTCACAGATATTTTATTAAGACCTCAGGGAACTGTGTTAACTTGTAGAAAAGGGGTATGTCACTTTTAAAGTATAAAATAAAGTTGAATAAATAAATATGAGATGAAATAAATATAGTCTGTATTCCTGGTTGTTTCATCTATTTTAGCTACACAAATTGCTTTCTAAAGAGATGTACGAGTTCACTGAAAAACCTGCAGTACTCATGGTTTTCGTTAAAATATCTCTCTTCTTTGTCTAATATCATTACCCTTGTATCTCTGCCACATTTTGGATAATGGTTATATCCCTCATTTCAACCTCAAACACAGTAACACAGCGGTACCCCATTTTGTTGAAAGAAAATGTGTGCCCAAACTAATGCATGCATGTTCATAAAACATGAGCAATTTTCTACACTGGGTAATGCAGAAAGAGAGTGAACTAAAATGAGGAAATGTCCTGACATACCAGCTGTACAATATGAGAAATCCTTCCTCTGGTGTAATCGGATTTAAAGACAGATTGTTTCATTATCATTCTGTTCAATGTAAAAGCCCATGGCAGGGATGAATGCAGAAGGGCAGTGATAAAAAGCAGAACTGGCAGACGACAATGCTGCACTGAATGTGTGGCTGGGGATGACACGACAGGCCTTGGCAAAACTGCCTGATTTTCTTTTCACAATCTTTTCTCTCCATGTTGATGATATTTCAGGCCTTTGAGAATGCCTGATCTCCTCTAAGCCACAGGTTTGCCTTTGCACTCAACAGTTCATGTCATGCGACACAATTATGAGAGAAAATTTGCTTCTGTAACTGGAAGGATAAGGAAAACTGGATACAATGTTCTGCAGCTCTAACTATCTCCATGAAATTCATCATTGGACAATACAAATCGGATACAATCCAAATTTTTTTTCAAATTTTTTGATCCCAATTCTGATACTAGAGGAATACCTCAGTAGGAATACAAGGAGGTATCAGGATAGGATATAGTTCTTGATTTCAAATATAAGTTTAATTTTCTGTAGTACATGTTTCTTGACAGAACTGAAGATAAGAAAATTTAGTGATTCATGTACTAGGATATATATGGTGGCACGGTGGTGTAGTGTAGTGTAGTTAGCACTGTTGCCTCACAACAAGAAGGTTCTGGGTTCGAGCCCAGTGGCCGATGGGGGCCTTTCTGTGTGGAGTTTGCATGTTCTCCTCTGTCTGTGTGGGTTTCCTCCAGGTGCTCCGGTTTCTCCCACAGTCCAAAGACATGCAGTTAGGTTAACGTGGGATGGCCTTGGGCTGAAGTGCCCAAAAGTGGTGGCGTGCACTTACACAGTGGCTTTGCTCTCCTATGATGAACTAAATTTCGTTGTGCAGTGACAATAAAGGCATTCTATTCTAAAAGTGGCTTTACAGAAATCTAGACAGAGATTTAAATCCCTAAAGGGTTGGAGGTGATGGTGGCAAGGAGAAGATGACATGAAACTTTTAGGGGAGCCAGATTCAAAATGGAAGCCATCCTCTTCTGCGGGACATCGGATAGTGGGAATATTTAGGGATAGTGACTTTTTTGGTCAAATGTATATCTCTAGGATTGTCAATGATTAACTAGGTTCATCAAAAGATGATGAGCAATGTAACATTACATGAGCACAACATCTTCCCAAGTGTGATGGATGCCATCCCACACTGACAGGCTAGACATGCCCTCAGAATTCCTGAATATTGCCTGAATATTTACCTTTATTCTACCAGGCTCACTTTCAAGAGTTGTTTCTTCTGTCTTTGCCTTAGAACTTCCAGTGCAAGAGCTGATCCACTGATTTAGATTAAGACCACAGTGATAATAGACATACAATATGAGTAGCATAATGTGCTCAGTCAGAAGATGTCACAGTAACTGAAATCTCATCTCATTATCTCTAGCCGCTTTATCCTGTTCTACAGGTTCGCAGGCAAGCTGGAGCCTATCCCAGCTGACCATGGGCGAAAGGCGGGATACACCCTGGACAAGTCGCCAGGTCATCACAGGGCAGTAACTGAAATAAGATAATTATTTCACTTGAAAATAAGTGTAACGCGCACAACACAAAATAATCCGAGCATTGTCAGGCTGTCAGGTAAGACTAATATGTTCACTTACAAGCTAGCTAGTGAATAAAGTCAGAAATAGGCTATTGCTGTAGACATTGCTCATAAATTAGCTATGCTAACTAACCAAATGTTCCAGCAATCCATTTACAGTAATGTTCACTAGCTAACTAGCTAGCTTTTACCTGACAGCCTCACAAGCAAATGACATGTCCACTTCAATGGAGCAATTTCTCTGGGTAAGGATGTTCTAGGTTTGATTTCCCCTCCACAAAATGACAAGAAAAGATATATGGATGTTCAAGTGGATGTTTTAAATTCAGTGCTTTCAACCATAGACACAGGTCCTCTTCTTTGGAAGGTGGTGTTTATTGTGTATGGTTTTGTGTATTATGTAAATTGTATGGTGTCCCACAACACTCCAATCGTTTTGCGTTGTATTTGTAACATTGCTGTTCAAATGGAATACTCCTCTTCTTCCAATGATTGTGACATCCTTTATACAAGCATATTATACTACGATTGTAGTCATGTGAAAAAAATAAGTACATCCCATGGAAATTGTAGATTTTTCTCAATATAGTTAAAAAAGTAAACATTTTACTCTCTTTGATACAATTACTACAGAAAAAGGAAATATGTTCCAACAAACGGCACATAAAATTAACATTTTGTAATCTTTTTCATAATTTAAATAAATAAATAAATAAATATCAGTCAAAAGTAAGGACACCCTTACATTTATCATACTTTCAGTTCCATAAAATTAGAATCAGGTGTTCCAGATTAGGTGCCATTGATTCAAACTTCCTGCAGGTGGAGGTGCAGATAGAACCTAACATACAGTGTCTGGTGTCCTCTTTGCTATTGAAGTGTGTGGCGTTATCATGCCAAGATCTAAAGAGCTCTCTAACAACCTCAGAAAAAAAAAGATTGTTCATGCCTATAAATCTGGCAAGGGATTTAAAAAGATCTCTAAATTATTCAAAATAATTCATTCCACTGGAAGGAAAATCATCTACAAGTGGTGTAGATTTCAAGCCACTGCCAATTTGTCCAGGACTGGCTGCCCCAGCAAATTCAGCCCAAGAGCAGATCGTTTGATGCTAAAAGAAGTCTCCAAGAACCCCAAAATGCCATTACTGGATCTGCAGGTAACTCTTGCAACTGTGTGAAAGTGCATACATCTACAATCAGAAAGAGATGTGACAAATTTGACCTGTATGGCAGGCGTGCCAGGAAAAAGCTTTTGTGGTCCAAAAGGAATGTTAAAGCAAGACTACAGTTTGCCAGTGAACATACAGACAAAGACCAAGCCTTTTGGAATAACGTGCTCTGGACAGACCAATCAAAGGTAGAGTTGTTCAGACAAAGCGAGAGGACACACGTGATGCAGAACAAAGACAGCTTTTCAGGAGAAGAACCTCAGACCATCTGTGAAACATGGTGGTGGAAATGTTATGGTTTGGGTTTGCATCACTGCCTCAGGGAAGCTTGCATTCATTGATTCAACTATGCATTCTGAATCATATCAAAGAGTGCTTGAAGATAATGTGAGGTCATCTGTTCAAAAGTTGATGTTGAACCGGAGGTGGTCCTTCCAACAAGATAATGATCCTGAGCACACTCTGAAATCCACCAAGACTTGGCTCAAAAAGAAGAAATGGAGGGTTATGGCATGGCCTAATTAAAGCCTTGATTTGAACCCCATTGAAATGTTGTGGGGAGATTTGAAAAGGGCAGTACATGCAAGTAAACCATCAAACATCTTGCAGCTGAAGGAATTTTGCACAGAAGAGTAGTCAAAATTTCAGCAAGCCAATGTCAGAGACTGGTAGACAATTATGGAAAACACCAACAAGAAGTTATTTCTGTTAAAGAGGGCAATACTAGCTTCTGAAGCTTACTTACTTTCTCCACAGAAGACTATTACAACTATTGATATTTTTGTTGAATAAATGATTCGTTTTTTTCAATTTTCCTTGTTGTTTTGTTCATCATCTTTATCTGTAGGCACTGTATCAAAAGCATGAAATGTTTGCTTGTTTAAATATGTTGAGAAAAGTCTACAATTTCCATGGGATATGCTTATTTTTTTCACATGACTTTGTGTATTATCGCTGTAGTCTTAATTTGAATCAATGGATCCACTGTCACACCAGTTCCAACACAAAGTAAACAAAAACAAACAAAAAAAAAATTGGCCACCCCTTTGTTGTCAGGGAAAATAAAGCAAATAAATTCCCCCATTGTTTTTAAAGCACCATTAGACTTCAAGCATTGAGCAGTTCAGCAGCAATAACTGACTATATGTTCAATCCCCACAGCAAATTTGGGATGGAGCCAGAGCATTAGGTTCTTTGGAACCTCGGACACAAAGGCATTTCAGTATGCATTGTTAATGCACACATGAATGACTGACTACCGAGGAAGATCTGCAATTGGCCAGCACCCTAAGATTACCTACAATGTCCAGCCCCCTGACTATTGGTACAAAGCTAACTATAGCTCCTAAATTCCACATTGTATAACAGAGTCTCTTATAACCAAAGCACTTTCAATAGACTTATCAGCTTCTTCCTTATATCATGTCAGGACATATTCCCTTGCCACATGTCTGTGAGTGGGGCAAAACCTCTTAGACACACAAACAGGAGAGAAGCCATGGTCCTATGTATGTGTGTCCCTTCAGAGACAGAACCTTCAGTCTATTCCCCAAACACGTTTCACTTCCACATATAATAATATTAATAATAATAATAATTTCAATTTATATAGCACCTTTCTCACACCCAAGGTCACTTTACAATTGGGGGGGAGTCCACCAAAAGAGGGTCAGGATGTAATTCCAATGGTGTAGCTACCACAGTCCCACCAGGCGCATGAAGATAAATCCCACACCACCTGCACAGCCGCCATGATGCTGCTGGACAACATTGCTCGGAACACCATGCCATGGATCCACAAAGTGAGCACAGAAGCATTGCCACACAGAGCGCTGGTGTGTCCCAAACCATCTACACAGCCACTGCAATGCCACTGGGCAACATCACTCTGAACACTGCACCAAGCACAGAAGCACCACCATACAGAGTGCTGAACAACCCCGATATTAAAAGAGCAACAAGCTCACTGCAGTCCATAGCGAGGCACAGAGGCATCACCCACGGTGGACCAAGACCTGAAAGGAATCGATGCCAAAACTGGGTCTGGAGCTATGCCACAACTGGCAGATAACACTCAAACAAAAAACAAACATCAAACTACACAAACGCGCAAAAAAAAGAAAAAATGAAAAGCTCTGGTGAGAAGCAGCAGCCAAAATGCGCACGGCATACTCTCAACCGGAAATGGAAAATATGTTTTAATGACTCTTCATAACATGATTTTTGGGAATCTGTTTGTATTTATGCGTCTGTATGTATTTTAACTTTCATAAATTCTTCACGTACAGTACAAATATTGTTGAATGACTTCATTAAAGAATATAAAGTATTTCTTTTAACATACCTCTGTCTGAAAGTTTCATAACGAAGAGCCAGAATTACAGTATTAAAATGCACAAATCCTCTCTAACCACACTGATTGTTTACTGCCCAGCACGTAACTGGATCCAAATCTACAATCAATACAAAGAAAGAAAATGCTTCCATTTTGCAGTCACACAAGAGTTGATCCAATTTTCCCAGAGCTCCATGCCTGCCAGTTGTTATTTATTATTTAACGCTAAACACAATTGGAGCCAGTGATTGAATGGGGGAATTGAGTGTGATTGGCTTCAATAGTGCTTATGTTCTTCATTTACCCTCCTATCTAGCAGTAATGAGATGAGTATTGTTGATAAATAAGCCAAATTAAAGAGACAGAAGATTTTTTTTTCTTGGCTGCCTTGTTGGTATAAATAAAAAATATATTGCTCATTGTCAGTTCAGGTTACATTGGGTACGTTGTTTAATAGAGAATATGGGGTTGGGGGGGGAAATGTTTTTGAGTTGAGAACAAGAGTCCAACCGTCCAAAAGTCAATTTACCAGTAAATAGGAAAATCAGAGAGAGGGCAGATTCACTGTAGCATAATTCAGGAAACATTATAGAGGAAAAAGGAACAAAAGGCACAAACGGGTGCAAAAACATATCATACATTGAACAGATAAGTTCCAAGAGATCCACGGCTCAGAAATGCACAACTAATATACAATGGCAAGACTTTGTATGCAAAACATGTGCATGCAATTCAGAATGCTGGTGAAGGTGACCTCTTGTGGCTGGTGGGAGAAGTGTGTGCATATTTACATTTAGATCATTTAGCAGACTGACTTGAAGTACAGTGTGCAGATATGTTATAATGCTTAAGTGTTTAGTGAAGGGGTAAGGCTTCATTCTTCATTTGAAGACAGCCAGTGACTCAGCTGTTTGGACAGTCTGGGGAAGTTCATTCCATCACCTGGGTGCCAGTACAGAGATGAGTCTTGAGGCATGTCTTCCTTGTGTTTTGATTGATGATGGCTTGAGCTGTGTTTGTGATTAGAAGGGAGCAAGGGTTTGATGAGTGATTGCAGGGAGAAATTGGATCCAAAGCGTCAGTGTGATAAACGTGATGCAGGTTAGATACAGGAAATCGGTGGAGAAAAAGTGCCAGTAGGCTAAACCAATAGGAGAACTTGGGGAGGCTGAACACAAGCCTTGCAGCTGTATTCTACATCAGTTTCAGGGGTCTGATGGTAGCAGGAACAGCTTGCGGTAATCCAGTGATTGCAGTAGGTCAAAATCTGGTGATGTTATAAAGGTGAAACCTGCATGACAGACAGCTGGGTACCCAGACAGGGGTGCCAGGTCAGTCGTGGTGGGATTTAGCTTCAGGTGATGAGTTATTATCCAGCGTGAGATGTTGTGACTATTACAGGTGTACATAAACTCTTTTGCATGCATTATAGGGTAGTCACACTAGAGGCGGAATGAGCCAGAATGCCGTCGGAATGAAAATTCTTTGTATATTCCGGGATATTCGAAGTGCATTCTAAAAATCCTGACTGCATTCCAAACATTCTTGTGGCCGGCCTGAATGTTTTGCTCATGCTCAAAACATTCGAGGTGCATTTGAAGAGGAGAAATATCGAACGGCATTCAAAGTGTATTCTAACTGCATTCTAACTGCATTCTAAATATTCTTACGCCATTCCAACAGCATTCGAAACATTCTGATCGCGTTTGAGGGAAAAATCGAAATGGCAAGCCACTTCAAATCCTGCCAGAATGTCCCGAATGTGCCTCGAATGAGCCGGAATGTACCTCGAGTGCATCTCAATTGCTGCCGGAATCTATTTCGATATTAAAATAGTTCAGCTGGAATGTACTTCGAATGCCATCTGAATATTTCGATTGCCACTCAAATACATCTCGAATGCAGTCAGAATGTCCCGATTGGCCCTCGAATGAGTCCGGACATAATTCAGAACACCACCGAATCACATAAAAACGTGGCTAGCTGCCGTTGGAACTTCAGTCTGCATTGAGGAGTTGCCTGCTCAACATCAACCTTTTGTCCATTGTTTTAAAAAGTTTAAAAAGTTTCCCAAGTTTCTCATGTCATGCCTCCAAGGAAGAAGGGAGCCAAGGTCAAGAACTCCACCATTGGCTTGCAGCCATGGTCGGGTCTGATACCTTCTGGGTTTTCTCCTCCTAATGTTTCTTCTCCTAGCCTCCTCTACATCTCTTTCAAGCAGATCTTGCTGGAGGACAGCAATCTGGAGCAAAACAACATGGTCCAGGGGGTCCATACTCTATGGTGTCTGGGCTGAGACTGATGAAAATGCTAGATTCGGCAGCGTTTTATACCCTATCGGGGACCATTCTGGTGGCATTCTTGGTACACTTGGATCATTCGTGTTACATTCTAAGCACATTCTAAGTATTCGAGCTGCATTCTCTTTGAATTCTTAGATGTTCAAAACATATTTGGCAGCTATTCCAGGAGTGTTCTGACTGCATTTGAGGTGAATTCGTACATCATTCAAGGCACCTTCCAACCAGACTTCGGGTGGTATTCGGGCAGCAATCGAACCGCACTTGTACGGCATTCAAAGTGCATTCTTAATATTCTTACTGCATTCTAACAGCATTCTAGGTATTCCTACTGTGTTCCAACTACATTTGAACTGCATTTGAAAGCTAATACGCTCAGAATGTGCAAGAATCATTCGAGGCAGGTTCGAAGTGCATTCTAAGTATTTGAATGGCATTCTTACAAAGCTGTAAGAATGTTGGTCAGTTTGAAATTCCCACCCGAATGTGGCACGAATTTTGAAAAAAAAATTTCATTCCGGCTGGTTCTGCTTGATTCCTGCTAATTCCGAATAAGTGTGATGGGGGCTTTACATACATACATACAGCGGGGAAAATACTGTAAGTATTGAATGCTTCAACATTTTTATCAGTAAATATATTTCTGATGGGGCTATTGACATGAAATTTCCACCAGATGTCAATAACAACCCAAGTAATTTGCACATACAAAGAAATCAAAACATATATGTCCATAAATTAAGTGTAATAAAGTGAAATGACACAGGGAATACGTATTGAACACATGAAGAGAAGGAGGTGCAGAAAAGCATAGAAAGCCAAGAAACCAGCTGAAATCTGTCAGTATTTAGAAAGCAATCCTGCCCCCTATCAGTGCACATTAATATCAGCTGGTTTAGTCCTAACTGGTGGCCTATAAAAAGGTATCTCATTACCAAGGTGTCAAGCAAGAAGCATCTCATGATGGATAAAAGCAAAGAACTCTCTCAAGACCTTTGCAACCTTATTGTTGCACAACATACTGATGGTATAGAGATCTTGCAGTCACGTGACCAGAAAGTACACAGACGCCATCTTGTCGGTAAAAAACACCGCTGAATACTGCTGCACTCGTGTACAGAATGGATCAATTTCAACCGATGGACTACACGGCTCATTTTTCTAATGAACAGATAACTAGATATATGTCTAAAATAAACGATCTACAGATTAGTGACCCTTATGGCTTACCGGACGGAGTTTTCACGACCGTGTCAGTGGATATGGAACTGCCAGCGGAATACCCAGACGTGTATAATTACCTCATCAACTTTCCCTTGCTGTTCAGTGGTGAGGCACTGCGTGCTTATAAATCTCTGGACAGTTATCTTTACAGAAATTCAGGATTTGTCACCCCCCCTAAGATGTGGCATCTTGTAAAGAAGAAAATAACAATCCTCATTGGATGGGTAAGTCACTTAAGTATTACTAGTACTGCACTGACCAGCCGATTATAGAATAGAATAGAATGGTAATTCCAGCTGTAATTCCAAATCGTCCGTTTTGTTTACCATGGATCTGGCGTTGGAGAGATAGAGGCTTAGCAGTGGAGGTTTGAGTAGCTGTTTTCTGAGCTTAATCAACAGGCCGGCTCTACAGCCTCGCTTTTGCTTCCGCTCCCGGCGCCGCCTCCTTCGCTTTGCTTCCGATAACAATCCACGGAGACCCCGCTGGTCTCACTATCTCGTCCGGAATTTTTTTTTTTCTCATCCGGAATGTTGTGCATGCGATGGAAATCGCTACAAACTGTCATTTTCTGCTGGAAACCAATGTCCAGTAAGTCCATACGGTTGTAGTGGATATTGAAGTCCGGTACAGACGAACAACACGCAAAAATACACACAAAAAACATAAAAAACGTGCACAAGTAGGGAGAGCTTGTAGCCGCAGCCGTTGTAGTAGAATTGTATATAGTAGGGTTTTCCAGAAGAAAAGGTAGAAGTAGAAGCAGAAGGCGGAAATATGGCGTTTGACCGACAAGATGGCGTCTGTCACAATCTGGATCGGCTGTGACGTCACATGCAAGTGCTCCATTGGTTAAAGACGTATTTCTAAACTTCTGAGTGTTCCACCGTTGGGGCCTTTATCCAGAAGTGGAAACAACATCATTTCACCATAAACCGGCTCCTCGCAAAATTTCTGACAGAGGAGTGAAAGAATAATCAGAAGAGTTGTCCAAGAGCCAAGGGACCACATGTGGAGAGCTTCAGACAGACCTGGAATTAGCAGGTACAATTGTTTCAAAGAACACAATAATGTATGCTCACCACGCAAGACTCCATTGCTGAAGAAAAAGCTTGTTGAAGCTCGCTTAAAGTTTGCTGCACAACATTTGGACAAGCCTATGAAATACTGGGAGAATATACAACCCCGATTCCAAAAAAGCTGGGACAAAGTACAAATTGTAAATAAAAACAGAATGCAATAATTTACAAATCTCAAAAACTGATATTGTATTCACAGTAGAACATAGACAGCATATCAAATGTCAAAAGTGAGACATTTTGAAATTTCATGCCAAATATTGGCTCATTTGAAATTTCATGACAGCAACACATCTCAAAAAAGTTGGGACAGGGGCAATACGAGGCTGGAAAAGTTAAAGGTACAAAAAAGGAACAGCTGGAGGACCAAATTGCAACTCATTAGGTCAACTGGCAATAGGTCATTAACATGACTGGGTATAAAAAGAGCATCTTGGAGTGGCAGCAGCTCTCAGAAGTAAAGATGGGAAGAGGATCGCCAATCCCCCTAATTCTGCCCCGGCAAATAGTGGAGCAATATCAGAAAGGAGTTCAACAGTGTAAAATTGCAAAGAGTTTGAACATGTCATCATCTACAGTGCATAATATCAAAAGCTTCAGAGAATCTGGAAGAATCTCTGTGCGTAAGGGTCAAGGCCGGAAAACCATACTGGGTGCCTGTGATCTTCAGGCCCTTAGACGGCACTGCATCACATACAGGCATGCTTCTGTATTGGAAATCACAAAATGGGCTCAAGAATATTTCCAGAGAACATTATCTGTGAACACAATTCACCGTGCCATCCGCCGTTGCCAGCTAAAACTCTATAGTTCAAAGAAGAAGCCGTATCTAAACATGATCCAGAAGTGCAGACGTCTTCTCTGGGCCAAGGCTCATTTAAAATGGACTGTGGCAAAGTGGAAAACTGTTCTGTGGTCAGACGAATCAAAATTTGAAGTTCTTTACGGAAATCGGGGATGCCGTGTCATTTGGACTAAAGAGGAGAAGGACGACCCAAGTTGTTATCAGCGCTCAGTTCAGAAGCCTGCATCTCTGATGGTATGGGGTTGCATTAGTGTGTGTGGCATGGGCAGCTTACACAGCTGGAAAGATACCATCAATGCTGAAAGGTATATCCAGGTTCTAGAGCAACATATGCTCCCATCCAGACGACGTCTCTTTCAGGGAAGACCTTGCATTTTCCAACATGACAATGCCAAACCACATACTGCATCAATTACAGCATCATAGCTGCGTAGAAGAAGGGTCCGGATACTGAACTGGCCAGCCTGCAGTTCAGATCTTTCACCCATAGAAAACATTTGGCGCATCATAAAACGGAAGTTATGACAAAAAAGACCTAAGACAGTTGAGCAACTAGAATCCTGCATTAGACAAGAATGGGTTAACATTCCTATCCCTAAACTTGAGCAACTTGTCTCCTCAGTCCCCAGACATTTACAGACTGTTGTAAAGAGAAAAGGGGATGTCTCACAGTGGTAAACATGGCCTTGTCCCACCTTTTTTGAGATGTGTTGTCGTCATGAAATTTAAAATCACCCAATTTTTCTCTTTAAATGATACATTTTCTCAGTTTAAACATTTGATATGTCATCTATGTTCTATTCTGAATAAAATATGGAATTTTGAAACTTCCACATCATTGCATTCCGTTTTTATTTACAATTTGTTCTTTGTCCCAACTTTTTGGGAATCGAGGTTGTAGTCTGGTCAGATGAGACCAAAATTGAACTCTTTGGATGTCATAACACACACCATATTTGGAGAAGAAATGCCACTGCACATCACCCCAAAAACACCATACCAACAGTGAAGTTTGGAGGTGGGAACATCATGGTGTGGGGCTGTTTTTCAGCATATACTACTGGCAGACTTCATATAATTGAAGGAAGGATGAATGGAGAAATATACCGAGACATTCTTGATAAGAATCTGCTGCCATCTACCAGGATGCTGAAGATGAAACGAGGGTGGATATTTCAGCAAGACAATGATCCCAAACACACAGCCAAGGAAACTCTCAATTGGTTTCAGAGAAAGAAAATAAAGCTGCTAGAACGGCCCAGTCAATCACCCGACTCAAATCCAATTGAAAATCTATGGAAAGAACTGAAGATCAGAGTTCATAGAAGAGGCCCCTGGAACCTTCAAGATTTGAAGGCAGTTTCTGTGGAAGAATGGGCCAAAATTACACCTGAGCAATGCATGCAACTAGTTTCTCCATACAGGAGGCGTCTTGAAGCTGTCATTACCAACAAAGGCTTTTCTACAAAGTATTAAATAAATTTCAGTAAGCATGTTCAATACTTATTCCCTGTGTCATTCCATTTTATTACACTTAATTTATGGACATACATGTTTTGATTTATTTGTATGTGTGAATTACTTGGGTTGTTACCAACATCTGGTGAAAATTTCATGTCAATAGCCCCATCAAAAATATATTTACTGAGAAAAATGTTGATGCGTTCTATACTTATTTTCCTCACGGTACATACATGCATGCAAACACCACATAAGGTACGCAAAGTTAGAGGACAGAGGTGGTAGTATGTCTATCGTCGTGGAGTCAGTCCGAACTAGACTGTGTACCCTTTTTTTTTTCAGAAATCCGTGACAAAGTAGGGATGAGTAGTGACTGGGTCTTGTGAATTGACAGTAGGAAAGGAACCCTTATTTTGTTATGCTCTCTCTTCTGCTGTCTGGCACAATTTGATAGAGCATCTGTCATCATTCCCTCTACTTCCCTCTATCTCCTCCTGCCAGTGTTAAAGGGAAATAGTTTTGTGCTTGTTTATGAACCATGCAGTCCCAGGTGAGATTAGTCTGAATGACAGAACAGAGAGAAGGTCACAGTCAGCTACTTTTGTGCTTGAGTTCTAAACTTTTACTTAATATGGTATATCTTTAATGCTAGTCAAGCTTAATAATGGCCAGGGCTCCTGTTAATCTTAGAAGATTATACAGTATGTTCACCTGCAAGATTATATGTAACACCTTCAACAAACATGGGTTCACTCTCATGAACCCGCTGAGGTCTCCATTCCAGTACTTGAGACATCTATTCCACATACCTCATCTTCCTTGTTTGCTAATAAATTCTTCATTTATTTCTTCAGGGATTTTGTCTTTACTCAAGAAAAATGTGGTGATAATGTTTAATCTTTTTTTTTTTTAAATTATGGCCAGGTTACCTGCCCAAACTGATAATTGCATCATCATTTTTTTTCTTTGGTTAATCAGACACAAGGTATGTCACTATACTTGCCAGAGTAATTGGGGGTTAGGCACCTTGCTCAAGGGCACTTCAGCCAGTCCTGCTGGTCCAGGGAATCAAAACAGTAACCTTTTGATCCCAAAGCTGTTGCTCTAACCATTAAGCCATGGCTTCTCCTAAACATATTCCCCCTAAATCTTCCCCAATCTTTTTTTTTTTTAGAAAGCTCTATTTGTGGTTTAATGTTGTCTATGACTGTGATGACCTGGTGACTTGTCCAGGGTGTACCCTGCCTCTTGCCCATAGTCAGCTGGGATAGGCTCCAGCTTGCCTGCGACCCTGTACAGGATAAGTGGCTATGGATAATTGATGGATGTTGTCTATGATAAGAAAGACCTGTCACTGACATAAAGGAGCTCCCCTTTGGTTTGATTAACTCAAACATTGAGGCAGGACAATGAAAGTTTGGAGTAAAAAAAAATTGTCTGTGTTTGTGAGTTCAACTTCCAGTGATGCCACATTTATCCATAAGAAGGTGATCAACATAAACCTAGCCAATCACAGGCTTCAATTACAGTAGCTCATCTGTACAAACTGTAATTATTATTGTTCATTGACTAGAGCATTTATCTGCCTGTTACAGGATTAGCTGTTAGAAAAGATGTGGTTTCACACAAGAACGCATGTATTAACTAGTAGCTGTGAAAACAGGCTATGAATAAATATGGAAAAATGTAAGTATATGTCTATTGTTGATAACATTCACTTTTTCCACACACTGAAGCAGAGACACACAATGAAGCAACTAAAGAAGAGAACCTGACTCTCCTGCTAATTTCATTGACTTCATTTTCTCTTCCTATTAAAAAAACCCTGAAGCTTAACATCATGAAACTATTTAGAATCCTAAGCATTGCCAGTTTCCTCATCTCCATCTCATTGCCGTCCATCCAACACGTATGACCACAATTAACCTGTTTTTCAAATCAGCTTTCTGTTTGCTTCAATATTTTGTATTTTTCCCAATGCTGAAAATGTCTGCACTTTTCTTTAGATTCTTTATGAGCAATTTTATTTATTTAATTTTTGGTCCTTTTTTCCCACCTGACTTTATTTCAGAAATGTTTTTCTCACATTGTTACAGACAACAAAAAGAAGTAATTCCTGCCAGATTCAACTGAAATAATCAGTAAAAAAGCAACAATAAATATACATAACTTCCATTGATAGGGGAGAGTGGGGCACAACCTAATACATTTTGGTTTTGATTAAATAATTAAATTTCTTTAAAGATAGAATAATCACGTTTTTAGACAAGCAATATATACATCTCTATATAGACATGTCCATTCTGCGTAATGACCCAATTGTACGTGAATTTTGCTGTCGATGTTAGACAGATTTAACACACTTTCTAACATCAACAAATCAGAACAACTCTGGAAAACCTTGAAAATGTCCATCACAGAAGCCACTATAGAGAATATACCAACAAAAAAAAGTGGAGGCAAAGAAAAAATGGATGACCAAAGACATCTGGATTCTTATGGAAAAAAGAAGAAACATTAAGAATAATGAAGAATACAAGAAGTTGAATAATAGAATATGCCAATAATGCAAAAGAGTCATGGCTCAACGAACAATGTTCAGAAATAGAAAAGAACCATCTATACAACAAACCAAGAGCAATGCACCAAAAAGTAAGAGAAACATGCGAAGGAAAAACAACATCAGCATCAGGTTGCATAAATGCCAAAGATGGAAAGATTCTTATTGAAAAAGAAGATAATTTGGAAAACAATGGGAAGAGTACATAGGAGAATTGTACAATGATGATAGGAATGAAGACTACATCATCCAAAAGAACATGGAAGGACCTCTGACCCTCCAAAGTGAAGTAAGAAATGCAATGTCAAGACTACGTCATGGCAAGGCAACTGGGCTAGACAATGTCTCAATAGAGATGCTTCAGGCTCTAGAAAACTTTGGAATAAGTCCTATGATACAGGACACATACCTCCAGATCTGTTGCAAACTCTTTTTATTACCATTCCTAAAAAAAGCAGGAGCCACAGAATGCGAAGCTTGTAGAACAATAAGCCTCATGAGCCATGTTACAAAAATACTATTACATGTGCTAATGCTAAGTGCTAGGAGTAAGATTCAAAGAGAAAGTGCCCCAGAAAGCACAAGCACAACTTTATTCATCACACACTTGTGAAATTTCCTCTCTACATTTAACCCATCTGAAGCAGTGAACACACACATGTGAGCAATGAGCACACACACCCAGAGCAGTGGGCAGCCATGCTAACAGCACCCAGGGAGCAGTCGGGAGTTAGGTGCCTTGCTCAAGGGCACCTCAGCCCAAGGCCGTCCCATATTAACCTAACTGCATGTCTTTGAACTGTGGGGAAAACCAGAGCACCCAGAGGAAACCCATGCAGACACGGGGAGAACATGCAAACTCCACACAGAAAGACCCTTGCCAGCCGCTGGGTTCAAACCCAGAACCTTCTTGCTGTGAGGCGACCATGCTAACCATGGTCGCCTCACAGCAAGAAGGTGAGTGTGGGTTACACCACTGTGCCGCCCGGTGAAGGGAATATCAAATGCTATCGTATCTGTATCCTTCGAACAATTTGTGAAAGAGCTCTAGAGGTGCAAAAAGATGTCTATCTGTGCTTCATAGACTATACTAAAACCTCTGACAGAGTGAAACATGAAAAAATCATGCAAATGTTGGAAAACATAAACATTGCTGAAAAAGACCTCAGGATCATAAAAAAATATGTACTGGAAGCAAACTGCAGCTGTCAGAGTGAACAATGAAATAAGTGAATCCAAAAATATCAAAAGAGACATTTGCCAAGGCAGCGTACTTTCTCCTGATCTCTTCTCATTGTACAGTGAATATGTAATGCCAGAAACTACAGAAACTATTCGATATAATCAATATTGAGAGTGAAAAGTTAGGACTATCCTTACAGTGGTGCTTGAAAGTTTGTGAACCCTTTAGAATTTTCTATATTTCTGCATAAATATGACATAAAACATCATCAGATTTTCACACAAGTCCTAAAAGTAGATAAAGAAAACCCAGTTAAACAAATGAGACAAAAATAGTATACTTGGTCATTAATTTATTTATTGAGGAAACTGATCCAATATTTTCTGTGATTGGCAAAAGTATGTGAACCTCTAGGATTAGCAATTAATTTGAAGGTGAAATTAGAATCAGGTGTTTACAATCAATGGGATGAAAATCAGGTGTGAGTGGGCACCCTGTTTGATTTAAAGAACAGGGATCTATCAAAGTCTGATCTTCACATCCCTTTTCTGGAAGTGTATCATGGGACAAACAAAGGAGATTTCTGAGGACCTCAGGAAAAGCATTGTTGATGCTCATCAGGCTGGAAAAGGTTACAAAACCATCTCTAAGGAGTTTGGACTCCACCAATCCACAATCAGACAGATTGTGTACAAATAGAGGAAATTCAAGACCATTGTTACCCTCCCCAGGACTGGTTGACCAACAAAGATCACTACAAGAGCAAGGCATGTAATAGTCTGCGAGGTCACAAAGGACCCCAGGGTAACTTCTAAGCAACTGAAGGCCTCTCTCACATTGGCTAATGTGAGTTCATGAGTCCAGCAAGAAGGTCCTGGGTTCGAGCCCCGGGGCCGGTGAGGGCCTTTCTGTGTGGAGTTTGCATGTTCTCCCCGTGTCCGCGTGGGTTTCCTCCGGGTGCTCCGGTTTCCCCCACAGTCCAAAGACATGCAGGTTAGGTTAACTGGTGACTCTAAATTGACCGTAGGTGTGAGTGTGAATGGTTGTCTGTGTCTATGTGTCAGCCCTGTGATGACCTGGCGACTTGTCCAGGGTGTACCCCGCCTTTCGCCCGTAGTCAGCTGGGATAGGCTCCAGCTTGCCTGCGACCCTGTAGAAGGATAAAGCGGCTAGAGATAATGAGATGAGATGAGTTCATGAGTCCACTTTGAGGATAACACTGAACAACAATGGTGTGCATAGCAGGGTTGCAAGGAGAAAGCCACTGCTCTCCAAAAACAACATTGCTGCTCATCTGCAGCTTGCTAAAGATCACGTGGACAAGCCAGAAGGCTATTGGAAAAATGTTTTGTGGATGGATGAGACCAAAATAGAACTTTTTGGTTTAAATGAGAAGCATTATGTTTGGAGAAAGGAAAACACTGCATTCCAGCATAAGAACCTTATCACATCTGTGAAACATGGTGGTGATAGTATCATGGTTTGGGCCTGTTTTGCTGCATCTGGGCCAGGACGGCTTGCCATCGTTGATGGAACAATGAATTCTGAATTATACCAGTGAATTCTAAAGGAAAATGTCAGGACATCTGTCTATGAACTGAATCTCAAGAGAAGGTGGGTCATGCAGCAATACAACGACCCTAAGCACACAAGTCATTCTGCCAAAGAATGGTTAAAGAAGAATAAAGTTAATGTTTTGGAATGGCCAAGTCAAAGTCCTGACCTTAATCTGATTGAAATGTTGTGGAAGGACCTGAAGCGAGCAGTTCCTGTGAGGAAACCCACCAACATCCCAGAGTTGAAGCTGTTCTGTATGGTGGAATGGGCTAAAATTCCTCCAAGCCGGTGTGCAGGACTGATCAACAGTTACCGGAAACGTTTAGTTGCAGTTATTGCTGCACAAGGGGGTCACACCAGATACTGAAAGCAAAGGTTCACTTACTTTTGGCACTCACAGATATGTAACATTGGATCGTTTTCCTCAATAAATAAATGACCAAGTATAATATTTTTGTCTCATTTGTTTAACTGGGTTCTCTTTATCTACTTTTAGGACTTGTGTGAAAATCTGATGATGTTTTCAGTCATATTTATGCAGAAATATAGAAAATTCTAAAGGGTTCTAAACTTTCAAGCACCACTGTATTTTTCAGAAAACAATAACATTTTCTCACTTTTAACATTTGATGTGTTGTCTTTGTCCTATTTTCAGTGAAATATAGGGTTTCAATGATTTGCAAATGATCAAATTCTGTTTTTATTTATAGTTTACACAGCATCCTAACTTTTTTAGAAATGGGGTTCTACAATGTTACAAATTACCCCATTGATGGAGTTCATTTAAACAACAGAGGGTTAGTTGTAACTCTTGCAGGAAAAGCAATTAGTGCCAGCAAAATTAATTCCATTCACTATGTTTTGTAAAACATATACAACTTCTTGGACTTTCTCATTGGTCAATCCATTAAGTGCTCTCAAACAAATCCTTTTTATGTTGGCACAGACAAGCTACCAGCTGTAGTCGATCAAGATCACTAGCAGGAAGTTAAGAGGCCTTGGCAAGTTCTTGATTTTAAGATTCCTGTTCTTGGCTGGGAGGAGTGGAACCCAAGGTGGTCTTCTGCTGTTGCATGCTGAGATGCTTTTCTGCTCACAACAGTTGTAAAGATTTGCTATGAGTTACTATATCCTTCCTGGCAGCTCGAACCAATTTGGGGTATGTTTCCCAAAAGCCTCTTAACAGTAAGAGCATCTTAAAGACCCACTGACACAACTTTTTACACCACGTAATATGTGTATTTATTGTTTTATTGCTGTATTGTGAAATAAAATATCCAAAACTCAACTTGAATAAAGGGTCGTCTTTGTAGAAAATCAAGAATTTCAGAGCCGATTTTGTGTTTTTTGCCCCGGCTTCTACAAGCGCCATGAGCCATTTGCCCGTTTTTGCCGCTAGGGCGAGTGACGTCACATCAGTGTATGTCGTTCTGGATTGCATGAAAACAAAACATGAAGCAGGGAAGCTATCAAGATTGTCTGCCCTCACGTCTATTAAAGATTCTGTTTAAACAGCATAATGTCTTAAACATATGGTCCTGGTCACGTCACACTATTGGTCCCACTCCAAAAAACATCATGTCTAAGCTCCTGTTAGATCATGTTAGATACAGTAGCTACTAGAAGTTTAGGTCATATTTATGCAGAAATATCAAAAACTCTAAAGGGTTCACAAACTTTCAAAACATGCCGGATGACATCTTATATCTATCACTCCACACATATCATGTATATTATCCTAACTAAATATATGAAACAAGGTATTGGCCTTTCAGTTGTTGTACATTACTGGTATTAGCTGCTTTGGCCTATTGAAAAGTAATATGCAATGGTATAAGACGCATTTGTGACGTTACAACAAATTTTAAACAAGATACATGTATTGAATAACAACACATAGCCACGTACCCTGGCTCGTTCTCTTTTGGCAAAGGCACCACCGGACTTTCGCTTTTTGACCGCCCCCTCGGGGGGTCTGCTGTCATCTGTTTCTCTTTTGACAGATTGATTCGGCCCGGGCCTGTCAAACAACGTCAGCACAGCTGACTCCTCCAACACAAGTGGATAAGTTGGATCAAACGTTCTTCGAGTTCTGGACGACAAAGTGAAACAGTGCTCCTTGAAATGTGCTGAACAGAGACGTGACCATTTTGTTGACTTCCAGTTCGCACGTGTTTTGGAAACATTTCTTTCCCACTCTTTTGCTATTTCAGGGTGTTTTTTCCAAGGAAAGGAATGGAGTTTCACTCCTTCCGACATGGTGTAAAGGCCTCTGCATGCTCTTGCGACAAGGCTTTCGCAGATAGCTTTTCGCAGACAGTTGTAATTTATTGTTGAGCAGGGGAATAGGCGTGCGCGATGTTATTCACCGGCACAACGCAAGGGGGTGCGAAGTCGCTAGGAGTAGTTGGTGGGTGTGGTTAGTGGAGTGTTTATCCTCCGGTTACTTATAATGACTAGAACTTTTTTTTTTATAATGACTAGAACTGGAGTCGTATAGATGTACGTACTTCCTCACTTCCTCGATCAACCGCTCTTCGTGCTGCTCCATCTTCGCTCGTGTTTTTAAAAATGCCGGTCGTGAAAACAAAACAAACCGGGAAAGTAGGGAAGCGGAAGTGCGTGTACAGCAGATGTAGAGTGGACCAATCAGAGCCCTCTTGTCTGCGGCGCTGTCTGCGAGGCTTCTGCGGTGGTCACAATTTTTGGGAGGTGCGTGCAGAGCGTCTGCGAAGGTGGGGGGGCTACGCAGACACTGTCTGCGACACCGTCTGCGAGGACTGGGTTGTCAGCATAAATTGGCCTTACGGGTGTTCTAAAGGCCAATTTATGCTGACAACCCAGTCCTCGCAGACGGTGTCGCAGACAGTGTCTGCGTAGCCCCCCCACCTTCGCAGACGCTCTGCACGCACCTCCCAAAAATTGTGACCACCGCAGAAGCCTCGCAGACAGCGCCGCAGACAAGAGGGCTCTGATTGGTCCACTCTACATCTGCTGTACACGCACTTCCGCTTCCCTACTTTCCCGGTTTGTTTTGTTTTCACGACCGGTATTTTTAAAAACACGAGCGAAGATGGAGCAGCATGAAGAGCGGTTGATCGAGGAAGTGAGGAAGTACGTACATCTATACGACTCCAGTTCTAGTCATTATAAAAAAAAAAGTTCTAGTCATTATAAGTAACCGGAGGATAAACACTCCACTAACCACACCCACCAACTACTCCTAGCGACTTCGCCCCCCCTTGCGTTGTGCCGGTGAATAACATCGCACACGCCTATTCCCCCGCTCAACAATAAATTACAACTGTCTGCGAAAAGCTATCTGCGAAAGCCTTGTCGCAAGAGCATGCAGAGGCCTGTAAGCCACACATATAATCCCTTTTCGGTTAGACGCCATTTAACTTTTTCACATAAGGAAATCACAACAAAACCACAGCTCAATAATCACAAGACTTGTGAGAACTGAACCAACATAGTGACTTGTAAACAAAAATGACACACTGATGTGACGTCACTTCCGGCATCTCTGAATGAGCCCAGTTCATATCCAGGTCAATCTCCCTGCGTGAAATTTAAAATTACTTCTGATGTTTAAAACGGACAGTTAAACCAAGAATTAAAACCAGAATTTATCTTTGGAGTCATATATTGTTTGTTTAAAAATTAATACGAAATGACTGTCAGTGGGTCTTTAACTAGGAGAGAGAGTGTTCATTGTGCTGCTTGCTCTACCATTTAACGATGATCTTTGTGCTACGATGCTTTTGGGAAAGTCAGCACTGGCCATTTTCCTCTGACCTCTCTGATCAACAAGACGTTTGTTTCTACCCACGGAACTGTCACTCACTCAATGTTTTTAGCTTTTCACACCATTCTGTGTAAACTCTAGAGACTGGTGTGTGTGAAAACCCCAGGAGATCAACAGTTCCTGAAATACTCAAACCAGTCCATCTGGCACCAACACCGATGCCAAAGTGAAAGTCACCGAGATCACAATTTTCCCCATTCTGATGTTTTAAGTACACATTAACTGAAGCACGTGATTTGTGTCTGCATGATTTTATGCACTGTGCTGCTGTCAAGGGATTGGCTGATTAGATAACTGCATGAAACAGCAGGTGCATGAGTGTCTAATAAAGTGGCCGGTGAGTGTATGCATATTTTTGACCTTGTATATAGATTTTGTATCATTTTGATTTCAGAAAACCCAAAATAAACTAAAACTTGTGGACCAAATTCTTTTGTTTGTTTTTTCTTATTAAAAGATGTATGTTGTCCAATCATTCTGCCACAGAAAAAGAACAGTTTAAAGAAACCACTGAAAGCCCAATATTGCCATGACATTCATTGATGGGATTCATTTAAAATACAGAGGGTTAGTTGTAACTCTTGCTAGAAAAGTAATTCTAAGTAAGTCTATGTAAACTTCTGACCACAATTGTACTGTATATACCCTAAAAACACTTTTTTTTTCGACAATTATTTCTTGTGAACACAATTGAATCATTCTGAAACTTGGCTACAGATCATTGTTAGTAAAAGTGGTAATGTGGCCACAAGTACAAAAAAGTCAAAAGTTGAAGTCCTTCTTGTGCTAGCGCTTGGTATTCCCAGGCAGTCTCCTATCCAAGTGTAGCACCCCTTGGCCTTTACCTGGTACTAATGGGGCGCTCCTGGGCTCTTTTAGTAACCCAAACAACTTGACTAATCGTTTGTGTCTTCCCCTCTAATGTGTGTACTATATTTCTAATAAACTTATTTTTTTTTATCTCTTTACTCTTTTATACTATATGTAATGAAAGCTTATTTACAAACCCCTTTTTAATACCTTAATAACACTCAGACCACGTCTTAAATATTAAATAAAAATGTTTGCTTATGAAAATGTTAGTTTTTAAATGAACCAAAAAGTATGAATTTTCAATGTTGTAAATACAAAACACAAAAAAAATGTATTCCATGAATACCTTTCAAATTAAAATGAAATAATCTCAATTTAGTTTACAGATTAACTCAAAATTCACCTTTGCAATTATCACTAATCAGCCCCCATAAGCTACATGAAAGCCATTCAAATTTAACCAATAGCACACAACCTTACAATAATTTGAATGCAAAAATAAACCTGTGGGCCCACACACACACACCCCAGTCAGCAACCTAACTCAGTATCCGACTAAATGTAGCAGGCCTGGAGCGATGCTCGGGTTCGGCGTAGCCCAAAACTAAATGGCTGCTTCACTCACGTATAAGCCAAAATGAATTAAACTGTACCTTAGTCCAAATTGCTCGCATAGTGGGTAGTTCACCTCACCAACGATGTTTGCAGTCTCTGTAGCGATGACAGTCGATAATACCCTGTGGGTATGAAGTCTGGAATCTCCCAGCAATTTGAAAAATCAACGCAGTTCTCCCGCAAGCAGCAGTAGAAGTCTCGTTCAAGGCGCTTAGCATGAGTGTCTAGCTTCAAAGGCTTCAGCGAGTTCACTCACTTTGATTCTCTCAAATGTAAAGTTTCCACAGTCTCTGCTGTATAGTTCAGTTGCACATTCAGTCCGAATAAACTTTAGAACTAACACAGTCTCTGCATTCAAATAAAACGTTAGCCACGTTATACTTCTAACGCGAAGACAGAGGCAGCTTCCACCCTTCAGTTCGTCTTCCTCTCTCTCGCTTTCGTGCAGTTTTTGACCTTTCACCCCAGTAATATTCCAGTGTGTACAAACGTAGTAAAATAAAATACACTTTACACTCAAACATCAAAATAATTAACTTTACAGTATACATTTCACTTCTCTAATGAAATGGTTACATTAGAAATTCAAACATGTTACATACTTAATTACGCATTACATTTGACTTGTAACCCTAGTACACAGTACTATAATTCCCAGGATTCCCATCTTCATTCCCAAAACAGGATTCTTAAGATATAAACTAAACTTATTCCCTTATTTATTCCTCTTATAAAGATAATGTTTTTAGTCCAAATTAGTTATTATGAACTACATGAAATGTCTATTTTACTACTTATTTATCTAAGTGGCTTTTTATCACTGTGTTACACAAGGACTAACCAGGCCCTTAAGGCATATTGGACAATGTCTGTCTCCATTTCTATAGCCCACTGCCTCTCGCCTAAGGTTACAGTAGAGGGCTGGTCCTCTGGTAACCATGAGAGTTTGACTCCCTAGTTACATCTGTATTATGGCATGCCTCTTCAGATGGCAGTAGGTACCATTTTTAATGAAGGTCTTTGGTATAACCTGGCCACAAGTGCACACAGTTTGATATTGTGTATGAACATAAAAATCAATGTTACCTTTTGCCCCTCATTACATTGTTCCCCATGCACCCCTACTTCAGCATTACTAATTACTACTTCAGCCTTTCTTCAGTGTTTTGGGAGCAAGATGCGAATTACTGTTGTGGTCAAAAATTTACATAGGGGAGAGCGGGGTAAGATGAGCCAGAGGGTAAGATGAGCCACCCCCTGTTTCTAAGAAACAGTAAACAAATGTGATCATGTGACCACATTCAAAGGGGGGCGGGACCATTTACTTACACTTGTGGAGAGGAGCACCACATGTCAAACTAGGTGAGGGAGATATTTATAAAAATGTGTTTTTGTGCTTTCTAAGTCAATTCCATGTTTGTCCACAGTGAAGATGATTTAGAGAAGACAAAAGTAGAATAATATTTAGACACATTAGGGTTAAGTTAGTGGCTTTCTAAGCTATGATATGAATGCTAATAAAAATAATTTTGATTAGCCTAATCCCCTTTATTAGCATTTTTCTACAAAATGGTGGCCACGGGGTAAGACGAGCCATTAGATGTGGGGCAAGTTGAGCCACTGGCTCAACTTACCCCATTGGTGGCTGAGCTTACCCAATATGGATGACACTTAAGTTTTCACCTTTACTGGTCATATATGACAACAACATTTTATATATATATATATATATATATATATATATATATATATATATATATATGACATCAGATGAGGAAGACCAGTTGTTAGATGTGGGGGATTATGTTGTGGCAAAATTCACGGGGAAGAAGAAAGTGCATTTCTTCATTGGCCAGATAATCAAATTGGATGTCTTCGAAATAGAGGCAAGATTTGTCAAAAGAAGCCGGTCATGCCATGGCTCTGCAAGAAAGCCGACCTTTGTCTTCAAAGAGAAAGATAAGGCTGTCCTGTCAAGACAGGATATTGTGAAAAAATTGCCCCACCCCTTTACTGTTGGGGGGACAGCACGGCGGGAGAGGCAAATGGTGTTCCCTTGCAATTTGAACGCTTGGAACATTGAATAATGATGAAATGATTGATGGAATGATTGCTGCATGTTTTAGCAATGTTTTAACCTACTGAAAGAAATAAGATTTTTTGGCACTGTTCTACTGTTTTAGTAATTTCTATAATATAGTATATCTCTCATTCCCTCTCTAACCATCCCTCTTTCTATCTATCTATGCATATCTCTCTCTCTCTATCCATCTATCTATCCCTCCCTATCCCATCTCGTTCTATCACCTCTCTCTTCATCTCCCCTTCTCTATGCAACGGCCCTATCCCCCACTTGATTGACTTGACTTGATTCACTGATTGCATTTCTAATAATAAAAGTTGTTTACTTTGTTAACCTAACATGTTTTGTGTTGGCTCAATTTACCCCACACAGTGGCTCATCTTACCCCGTGCATGGGGTAAGTTGAGCCACTTGACATTTTTTTTTCAAGAGGTAATATCACTCTAACCATAAGAGCTTATCAATTATTTTTTGCTCAGATAGTAACAATACACTTTGAAATTTGGTATGGTGTGTAGACTGGAAGCAAAAATGGCTTTAACATGTAGTTATGATGAAAAATGTAAAAAGTGGCTCATCTTACCCCGCTCTCCCCTACAGTGACATGAATGTCATCTTGGATATGAATGTCATGGCAATATTTGGCCTTTCAGTAATTTCTCTGAACTGTTCTTTTTCTGTGGCAGAATGTACAGCATACATCTTTAATTTAAACAAACAAAAAAAGCCACTGGAATTTGGCGCACAAGTTTTAATTTTCTTTGTGTTTTCTGAAATCAACACAGGGTCAAAATTTTATATACGCTCACCTAATATTTGTGTAAAATGTCTCTTTGCAAGATTCACCTTGACATTTTTGTTTACCATGAACAAGCTTCTGGCAGAATTCCGGTTGGATATTTCATGACTCTTCATGGTAGAATTGCTAGAGTTCAATTTTTAATTATTTTTTTTCTTGGCATGGACTCAACTTATAAGTACGGTCCATATATTTTAAATAGGGTTGAAGTCAGGACTTGTTTTAAGCTGAATGTTAGCCTGCTTTATCCTCCACAACCAGCTCTGATGCATGTTTGGGTTTATTGTCCTGTTGCAAGTCCCAAGTCATGTTCAAGTTTCGGATGGTTTATGCTGAAGCATTCTGAGGTAGTCTTCCTTCTTCATTATTCCATCCACTTTGTGCAATGAACCAGTTCCACTGGCAGCAAAACAGCCCCAGAGCATGATGATCCTACTACCACCACCACCAGCTGGTACAGTGTCCCTCTGTACATGGTGGTCATTGTGGCCAAACAACTCAATCTTTGTCTCATCTGGCCATACAGCTATCCTCCAGAAGGTTTTTTTCTTTGTCTGTGTGGTCAGCTTCAAACTTCAGTTAAGACTGAAGGTGTCAATTTTGGAGCAGGGGGTTATTTCTTGGATAGCAGCCTCTTAGTACATGGTTATCTGAAATGTAGACAGTGATCCATCAGCTTCCTGTTCATGGCAGGGCTGTGCCATAGTGGTTTCAGGTTGTTCCTGACCATCTAAACCAATTTCCTTTCAGCTGAGGGTGACAGTTTGGGTTTTCTTGAAGCAAAGTGGCTTGGCAAAGTGACTACACCTCAGAAAAACTTGGATACAATTATTTGAACTGATCTTGGAATTTGTAGTTGCTTAGAAACGGCTCCAAGAGACATTCCAGAGTTGTGTACACCTGTGATCCTCTTTTTAAGATCTGCACTGAGCTCCTTGGACTTTCCCATTTTACTGTGTGTTGGTCAATCCAATGAGTGCTGTAAACAAACCCTTTTTATGAAGACACAGAGAAGCTACCAGCTGTAGTCAATCACGATCACTAACAGGAAGTTAAGAGACCTTGGCCTTGGCAAGATAAGAGACATTTTGGAAGTTTCAGCACCTCTAAATCAATAATCTAAGTGATCATTTGTAAATTTCTGACCCTGTATGTATAATTTTGACCCTGTGTTGATTTCAGAAAACCCAAAGAAAATTAAAACTTGTGCACCACATTCTATTTTTTTATTAAAGATGTATGCTGTACAATCATTCCACCACAGCAAAAGAACAGTTCAAAGAAATTACTGAAAGCCCAAATATTGCCATGATATTCATATCCAAGATAACATTCATGTCACTGTATGTAAACTTCTGACCACAACTGTACCTCCCTCATTACTTTTACTTGCAAGAAATGTAGTCTACTATCCAGTCTGATAGAGAAGAATGTAGCATTAAAAGCACATATCCACATGTTAGAGAGGATTAATGACACTGGGAGAAAGAGAGAATATTCCAGGGGTCTTAGGTTCCTCAGAGACTGTCCAGGGGAAAAGCCAAGGTTTAAGCTCACTCTAGGGAATACCACCCCTCTCTTATTCATGTTTAACAGGTTTGTTCCATGTATTAAGACACCTACCAGGAAGCCAGTGCTTGGATTTTAGAATACTATTTTTATGGCATATGAAACTAGAAGTGCACGAGTGCATAGCTCTGCCAAGCCACATATTCGGATTTGCATCAAAGTCTAAGCAATTGTTTCTTGGGCCATGGCCCACTTTTCCTCAAAATTTCATCAAAATCTGTTCAGTACTTTGAGTTGCATTGGGAAAAGTAAAAAAAAAAATCCTGGATCTGCATACATACCTGGATTCTGGATCCACATATGGTACATATTTGGATTTGCATCAAAATCTAAGCAATAGTTCCTTGGCCCATGACCCACCTTTCCTCAGAATTTAATCAAAATCCATTTACTATTTTTGGAGTTACACTGGGAACAAACAAAACAAAAAAAAAAGAACAAAAAAAAACAAATGGAGGTAAAAACATAACCTCCCCCAACAAAGTTGGCGGAAGTAATTAGCTAGACCCAACCAGATACAGTTAGCTGTAACAGGAGCCAGGACATTGGAACTTAGTGTAATCTTCGGGTATCTGTGAAGCACAAGCTTTTTGGAGATTATTTTTCATGTCAGTGCTAATAAATGTATGCCTTCCTAATGATGTGTAAATTTGAGAAGATGACGTCTGTAGTATGGTGGGTGGTACAATGGTGCAGTGGTTAGCACGGTCACCTCACAGCAAGAAGGCTTTGAACCTCACGACCGATGGGGACCTTTCTGTATGGAGTTTGCGTGTTCTCCCCATGTCTGTGTGGGTTTTCTCCAGGTGCTCCAATTTCCCCCACAGTCCAAAGACATGCAGGTTTGATAAAATATCCAGCCACTGGGATTATACAAGCCAGCACATACTTTGCACCGGTCCCACGCCTGGATAGATTGACGAGGCTTGCATCAGGAAAAGCATCCGGTGTAAAACCTATGCCAAATCAAATATGCGGAACAGATCCACTGTGGCAACCCCTAACAGGAGCAGCCAAAAGAAGAAGATGATGTCTGTAGTATGGTCTGGCCTTATCAAAATACACCAGGCTATTGTTGAAATGCTGGGGATAAATGTGGTGCTCTGAAAATAATGTGGACTTCATATGTATAATTGAGCTCTTTCCTTTTAGCTTGAGATAAGTTAAAAGACAAATTCTTTCCTTTTTGCTTGAGACATCATCTCTTTCGACATACAGTATCTCACTGTGTTATGGTAGGTGAATTATTTCCAGCTACTGTAATCATTTTGTGTGATGTGGGTAATTGGATAAGTCTTAAAAAGTGTGTGTGTGTGTTTTCAAAGTAGAGAGTACAAAAATGAAAAAAAAAGCATGAATATTGAAGATTATTGAGTCAGAGTGGAAAAACATTCAAAAAATACTTTTTTTTTTTTAAATCTGATGTTCCTGAGCTGTCATGAGTTGTTCTGACAGTTCTATAATCGTCATTCATAGTCAGCACTGTGTCAGGGGGCTGTTAGACAGAATTGGCAGGAAATTTGTACAAACGTCAAATGCCAGCTCAGATATGTTAAATGTCATTATGGAAAATAGATAGAAGACTGATGAAGTTTGATCTTTTTTTTTCCTTCTGAACTGGAAATGCATTTATTTTTCTATAATTTTGTGGATGTTAGTGAATAATAGATCATAGTCAGCCGTTTATAGAGTTTGCATCATAACCGATTTTAGAAGTTATTGAACTACAGAACTCATTTTAGTTGGGAGTGACTAGGCGTTCTTGAGTTTCTCCAAATGGTTATATTCTGAGATTGAAACTTAGACCAGATTATGTACAGTGGTGCTTGAAAGTTTGTGAAATCTTCAGAATTTTCTATATTTCTGCATACATATGACCTAAAACATCATCAGATTTTCACACAAGTCCTAAAAGTAGATAAAGAGAACCCAGTTAAACAAATGAGACAAAAATATTATACTTGATCATTTATTTATTGAGGAAAATGATCCAATATTACATATCTGTGAGTGGCAAAAGTATGTGAACCTCTAGGATTAACAGTTAATTTGAAGGTGAAATTAGAGTCAGATGTTTTCAAACAGTGGAATGACAATCAGGTGTGAGTGGGCACCCTGTTTTATTTAAAGAACAGGGATCTATCAAAGTGTGATCTTCACAACATATTTGTGGAAGTGTATCATGGCATGAACAAAGGAGATTTCTGAGGACCTCAGGAAAAGTGTTGTTGATGCTCATCAGGCTGGAAAAGGTTACAAAACCATCTCTAAAGAGTTTGGACTCCACCAATCCACAGTCAGACAGACTGTGTACAAATGGAAGAAATTCAAGACCACTGTTTCCCTCCCCAGGAGTGGTTGACCAACAAAGATCACTACAAGAGCAAGGCGTGTAATAGTCGGCAAGGTCACAAAGGACCCCAGGGTAAGTTCTAAGCAACTGAAGGCCTCTCTCACATTGGCTAATGTTAATGTTCAAGTCAAAGCCCTGACCTTAATCCAATTGAAATGTTGTGGAAGGACCTGAAGCGAGCAGTTCATGTGAGGAAACCCACCAGCATCCCAGAGTTGAAGCTGTTCTGTATGGAGGAATGAGCTAAAGTTCCTCCAAGCTGGTGTGCAGGACTGATCAACAGTTACTGGAAATGTTTAGTTGCAGTTATTGCTGCACAAGGGGGTCACACCAGATACTGAAAGCAAAGATTCACATATTTTTGCCACTCAAAGATATGTAATATTGGATCATTTTCCTCAATAAATAAATCTCATCTCATTATCTCTAGCCACTTTATCCTGTTCTACAGGGTCACAGGCAAGCTGGAGCCTATCCCAGCTGACTATGGGCGAAAGGCAGGGTACACCCTGGACAAGTCGCCAGGTCATCACAGGGCTGACACATAGACACAGACAACCATTCACACTCACACCTACGGTTAATTTAGAGTCACCAGTTAACCTAACCTGCATGTCTTTGGACTGTAGGGGAAACCAGAGCACCCCCACGCGGACATGGGGAGAACATGCAAACTCCGCACAGAAAGGCCCTTGTCGGCCATGGGGCTCGAACCCGGACCTTCTTGCTGTGAGGCAACAGCGCTAACCACTACACCACTGTGCCACCCCTCTCAATAAATAAATGACTAAGTATAATATTTTTGTCTCATTTGTTTAACTGGGTTCTCTTTATCTACTTTTAGGACTTGTGTGAAAATCTGATGATGTTTTAGGTCATATTTATGCAGAAATATAGAAAATTCTAAAGGGTTCACAAACTTTCAAGCGCCACTATTTTGGTGTCTTTTTTTGGGGGGGGGGGGGGGGGGGTTAAAAATAATGCCTGTTATTATAGTTTCTGTACAGCAGGGGGAAGTAATTCTATAAAATAAATTGCTCCAATCAGCAGCAAGCTACAGTGGTGACTCTCACACTGCACCAGAGTTGCTATAGTTTTGAAATGTTTTAGTTCAGTATTTCAGTTTAGTTTGAGTTACTTCCAAGTGCATAAGTAGTTTTAGTTTTACTTTCAGGAATTGACTAGTTTTAGTTTAATTTTTATGTAGTTTTAGTTTTTCAGGTACTATACACTCAGATATCCCATAATAACTAGACATGACACAAGTTGTTTATTTCTGGTACAATTAGACACCATATTGGTTTCCTGATTCTTGTCATAGATATCACCTTCGGTATATTGTGTTGTTGACTATATCAATGAAAATAGGTGTTTTAACACTGAAATAATGCTTAGCAATCATGATAATTTGTGACAGAGGATTTGTGATCACTCTGAACGTGTTAAACAGGAGTGTCAACATTCAGCAAGTATGTTTTTCAATGTTTATAGCCAACATGAAAGAAATCAGTGTTTGCTCAAGTAAATGAAACTCGATATTATGACAGGTCAGACGATCATGTGTTGCATTGTAGGTCTTTCTGATTGAGAAAGGAATTCCCCTTTGTTCCTTACAACTATAAGCTTTATAAACTCCAGCCATCCAGCCATCCATTGTCATTTCATTCTTTAAATAAACCTATTCCACTCCATTCCTTCCATATATAAATCATAACTACAACCATGTAAGAATGTTATCATGATAGCCCTTTATCGGTGTACAATATGAAAATCAGCACACCCAAAATCCATCCATCCATTATCCGTAGCCGCTTTATCCTGTTCTACAGGGTCAGAGGCAAGCTGGAGCCTATCCCAGCTGACTATGGGCGAAAGGCAGGGTACACCCTGGACAAGTCGCCAGGTCATCACAGGGCTGACAGATAGACACAGACAACCATTCACACTCACTTTTGAGCCACCAATTAACCTATCTGCATGTCTTTGGGGGAAACCGGAGCACACAGAGGAAATCCATGCAGACACAGGGAGAACATGCAAACTCCACACAGAAAGGCCCTCGTCAGCCACCGGGTTCAAACCCAGGACCTTCTTGCTGGGAGGCAATAGTGCTAACCACTACACCACCACACCTAAAATCCAAAATGCCATAAATAGCCCAAATATATTGTAACAGATCTCTGACTTTGGGGAAACAGAGGAACAGGAAGCAGGCTTCAGAACACGTAAGTTCTTTTATTTTTGCACACTTTTCATGAAAGAAGCACACACGATGGGGTGTCACAACTCTCTTGTTCCTGACTGTCTGAAAGACACACAGAGACACAGGTTAATAGACAGCCAGTAATTTGACACAGGTGCACCTCATCACACGTTACCCACTGGTTCAACCTGCCTCTTCGCCGTCCATAGCTGACGCCCAACCACGCCCCGCTGCCACACATATGTTTTGAACTTGAATTCTTACTTGTGAAAGGTGATTGCTTTTGAGTTCCAATATTTGTTGGCACTGGGGCAGTTAATCGCAACATTTATCTGTCGCTTATTTCATTTATCTGGCAGAACAAGTAGCTGCTTCTTCTTTGGAGTTTTACGGTAGCTGGCGTTACTTTACTGCCACCTTCTGTATCGAGTCTGTTACTGTATCGAGGGGGAAAACGAAATGAAAATGAAGCTGATTTTATCTGGAATTCTATTTAGATTTAGTTTATGTTGCATTGTTCATTGTAGTTTTTATTTAGTTTTCATTCTTTTTGAAAACTGTCATTTTTATTTTTATCTCAGTTAAAAAAATTTTTTTTTTCACTGCTAGTTTTAATTTTGGATTTAGTTTTTGTGAGTTATATTAACCCTGCTCTGCACTTGCTCAGTAGCATCTGTTGATAGTCATATTGACATCATACCAGCAACTGACACCTTTCAGTGTCTAGGCTGTGTCACAGACATATACAGGGTGTTTCAAAAAATTTTATATTATTTTAGATATAAATATCCCAGAAACTACATAGTCTAGGCAGATGAAACTGAACAGGCTTAATGTTGAGCAATATAAGATTTATTCTTCAAAATGTGAATGAGAAATTCAAAGGTATGTGGATTCCATGAATGATTTCACACCCGGGGCGGCACGGTGATGTAGTGGTTAGCGCTGT
Source organism: Neoarius graeffei (assembly GCF_027579695.1). Classification (NCBI taxonomy): domain Eukaryota; kingdom Metazoa; phylum Chordata; class Actinopteri; order Siluriformes; family Ariidae; genus Neoarius; species Neoarius graeffei. Next base: position 38,776,211 of record NC_083590.1, on the reverse strand, counting down.
CGCCTCACAGCAAGAAGGTCCTGGGTTTGAACCCGGTGGCCGGCGAGGGCCTTTCTGTGCGGAGTTTGCATGGTCTCCCCGTGTCCGCGTGGGTTTCCTCCAGGTGCTCCGGTTTCCCCCACAGTCCAAAGACATGCAGGTTAGGTTAACTGGTGACTCTAAATTGACCATAGGTGTGAATGTGAGTGTGAATGGTTGTCTGTGTCTATGTGTCAGCCCTGTGATGACCTGGCGACTTGTCCAGGGTGTACCCCGCCTTTCGCCCGTAGTCAGCTGGGATAGGCTCCAGCTTGCCTGCGACCCTGTAGAACAGGATAAAGCGGCTAGAGATAATGAGATGAGATGAGGTGAGATTTCACACCCGCTCGACCGTCTCTTCCAATGTTGGTGGTCATCCAGGTCCTTTTGCCCTGCACAGACAGCCTTCCTCTTTGAACTTTTTGTGCCATGTCCAAATCTGCATTGCAGTTGGTGCATTTTTAGAGAATTCTCTCATAAATGCATGCTGCACAGTCTTGTTCGACTGTGTTTGTGCATACTCTAACACACAAAATGCCTTTTCTTTTCCAGTGAATGGCATTTCTATACAGGTGACATGGTGGTGTAGTGGTTAGCACTATCACCTCACAGTAAGAACGTTCTGGGTTCGAGCCCAGTGGCTGACGTGTCCGGAGTTTGCATGTTCTCCCCGTGTCTGCATGAGTTTCCTCCAAGTGCTCCGGTTTCCCCCACAGTCCAAAGACATGCAGGTTAGACTAATTGGTGGCTCTAAATTGACCGTAGGTGTGAATGAGAGTGTGGATGTTTGTTTGTCTCTAAGTGTCAGCCCTGTGATGACCTGGTGACTTGTCCAGGGTGTACCCCGCCATTTGCCCATAGTCAGCTGGGATAGGCTCCAACTTGCCTGCAACCCTGCACAGGATAAGTGGTTATGGATAATGGATGGATGGATGTATCTCCTACAGTCATAATGAATTGGGATGTTAAAACTGACCTTACATGTTACTCTATTTGCTCTCCAATAATCTATGACCAGCCAATCCATTCACAGAAGAATATCCAGACAGGGGCGTTAGCCAAGGTGGCATTTCTTCTTGGCTGCACACATTTACTCAGTGAAATAGATCATATAGTTTTATTGGTGAGTCAGCTCCCCATTCAGACTGTTGACTTTTTGCCTTGGCTCATGTCATCTCTGAATGTCTCTTTTATTAGTTATTGTTTTACTGAGGGAACTCTGCGTTATGTCATACCGCTATTGCAACTTAACTGAAAAGATATAGTTCAGTTTACTGACGATATTCTATGTTTAACCGTAATGACTGCACATTTTACACTAAACTGGATCCAGAAGCACCAGTAATTGATGAAGCTAAATGAGTATAAGGTATTAAATTATAAGGCATCTCTGAAGTGGTAATGCTTTCACTATTTTTTACACAAATTCTCACAATTTAAAAGCAATTTTTTTTTTTTAGGATTTTAAAAATATTGGTTATAAATTGTGTATTTTATCTTAAATTTGTGTGGCACGGTGGTGTAGTGGTTATCACTGTCACCTCACAGCAAGAAGGTTCTGGGTTCAAGCCCAGTGGCTGACAGGGGCCTTTCTGTGTAGAGTTTGCATGTTCTCTCCATGTCTGTGTGGTTTTCCTCTGGGTGCTCCAGTTTCCCCCACAATCCAAAGACATGCAGGTTAGGCTAACTGCTGGCTCTAAATTGACCGTAGGTGTGAACATGAGAGTGAATAGTTGTTTGTCTTTATGTATCAGCCCTGAGATGATCTGGTGACTTGTCCAGGGTGTATCCTGCCCATACTCTCACCCATAGTTAGCTGGGATAGGCTTCAGCTTGTCCATGACCCTGCACAGGATAAGCAGTTACAGATAATGGATGGATGGATCTTAAATTTGAAATATCTGTGAAATGTCAGAAGACACAATGCCTTGGCCAAAAACATATAATAATATATCAGGTAAGCAATAACCTGATCCTCAAGAATGTGATTGAAGAACTGGCATTGTGTGGTAATATCCATCCATCCATTATCTGTAGCCATTTATCCTGTCTGACAGGGTCGCAGGCAAGCTGGAGCCTATCCCAGCTGACTATGGGTGAGAGGCAGTCATCTCAGGACTGACACATATGGCCCTTTTCCACTACCCTTTTTCAGCTCACTTCAGCTCGCTTCAGCTCACTTCAGCCCGACACGGCTCGCGTTTCAACTACCAAAAAACAGCACGACTCAGCTCGCTTCAGCCCTGCTTAGCCCCTAAAACTCGCACCGTTTTGGAGTGGGGCTGAAGCGAGCCAAAGCGAGCCGAGTGAGGCTGGGGGCGTGAGCAGACACTCCCCTGTGCACTGATTGGTGAGGGGGAGTGTCCTCACATGCCCACACATGCCCCGCGAGCACGCTGGGATCTGTAAACACCGTAAACCCAGAAGGAGAAGAATTACGAGAATTATGAAGCCTTATGCGCCTCGCCTCATCTATACGCTCTTGCCAGTATCTGTTGGCGTTGTCGGTGACAACAAGCCACAGCACCAAGACCAGCAACACTAATGACTCCATGTCCTCCATGTTTATTGTTTACTATTCGGGTCGTGAGACTACCGCTTAAAAGCTCACTGATGCCACTGTTTGCGCTGCTTAACGACATCACGTGACGTCCACCCACTTTCGCTAACTCCACCCAATGTGTCCACCCACTTCCAGCCAGCACGGTTCAGCGCGCTTGTAGTCGAAATGCAACTCCAACAGCCCCGCTCAGCTCGACTCAGCACGGCACGGCTCAGCCCGACTCAGCCGCGTTTGTAGTGGAAAAGCGGCAATAGAGACAAACAACCATTCACACTCACATTCACACCTATGTTCAATTTAGAGTCACCAGTTAACCTAACCTGCATGTCTTTGGACTGTGGGGGAAACCGGAGCACCCAGAGGAAACCCACGAGGACACGGGGAGAGCATGCAAACTCCACACAGAAAGGCTCTCATTGGCCACTGGGCTTGAACCCAGGACCTTCTTGCTGTGAGGCGACAGTACTAACGACTACATGTGTGGTAATACTTGTGCACATTTACAAAAATTGGTGATGAAAGAAATATGATGATTAAAAATGTGTGAGTAGAGTACAATTTGTGTATATTTTCTGCTTGATGATGATCCATTTCTATGCACCTTTCTTCAAACCCAATTTTTTTTCCTTTAACCCTTCCTGTCATTCCAAAAAGACCATATAAACAGTTGAGTCATGCACACATGGATTTACTCCTGAAATTGTGAAGACTGTCCTCAGACATAACTCAAATGCACATAAATGCACAATGGCACTTTGCACATTTCTTTTTCTTGTCATTTATTGTACTTAGATAGTGTGATGTTTAGATAGCTAAATATCTACTTAGATAGCTATAGAGAGTTATGTATATTACCTTTTTTAATATTTCTATTTCTCTATAAATGCACCATGGGGAACCTGAAATCGTATTTCACTGCACTGTACTTGTATATGGACATATTGACAATAAAGCTCTCTTGAATCTTGAACTCCAGGTTTAGTGGCTATTCAGTCACTTGTGCATGAACTGCATAGGTGTGGAGTTCAGCTAAAACAGAACTCGCTAATATGTGAGATTCTGAACTTGGATTTAAGACCATTGTGTTATAGCAACTAGGTTGAGGAGTAGGGCTTTACATTAGCACCTGCCCACCCGCCAAATGCGGGTAAAACTCGGCTTTGGCGGGTAATAACTTTAGTCTCACTAGCTACTTTGGCTGGTGGTTTATTCTGTGGTAAGACAATATATTTTAATTGTAGTTTCCTCTGAAGGCATCTGATATAATAAACGCATTGCGATGTAATATTTATGTGCCTACAACTCCCATGAGCACCTGCATAAACATTCTGACTACATGTTAGAATTATTTAGAACGTTCGTTAACATCTCAGATAAAATCAATGATACGGTAACCTGCAGTTAATGAACGAAGCAACAAAGTTGCTGACGACTGACAAGCACACTATGTGGCGGCATATAGCTGGAGTTTCAAACCCTGCTGCTCAGGGAAAAAGGGGCAGAGATGAGCAGGGCCGGAGGCAGCATTTTAAAATCATTGAGGTCCGTGATGCACAAAGCACGCGCCAAAAAATGTTCGACATATTTAAATGAGAGGGGTGAATTACACACCACACAAGAGATCTATTCCTGAAATTACTTTTAATGGTGTTTGAACTGAATATCATCAGTTTTGAAAAAAAAATAATGTATGTGGCAAGAGTAAGAATAATTTAAGCTTGTTTAATGGTTTGATATGGCCCAAGCAATGAGGACAAAAGATACCCAAACCATGTAGCCAATGTAACTAAGATACATTAACAATCTGGCATCCTTTACACCTACACACAAAAATTCTGGGAAAAAAATCAGTATACACCACCATGTTTTAGGCAAAGTTATCCAAGGCAAACGTAAGTTAAAACTTTCCACTCTATTGTTTTGGCTTATTGAATGATTTATTTTTAAAATCACAAACAAGGCAGGCTACAACTGTGCTGCTTCGAAAATGTAAATTTAACAGCTTGATGAAAGTGTGCTGATGGTTACCATGAAAACCCCACATCTCCTGCACTGCGTTCCACCCCTGAGTCATGCGCTCATTCATTTTTGTGTTCTTGGTCTCAGAGCCACACGCACCATACACACACAGAAGACAGAATCAATATTTAACATAATTAACAATGCACTTTTTACAGATACATTTTAATGTTCTTTATTTTTTTTATCCAGTTGAATATTTAGTGTACAAATGTATTTTCACCTCTTAAAAATGACCGAGGTCCGGACCTCGGTGGCCTCATAGCTGGCTACATCCATGGAGATGAACAAGACGCTAATAGGAAGATAAGACAGTTCAATGACAAATGGAAGTTAGGATGAGATTGGCTAGTTCATAGCAAAATCAAAAATACCATGTACTGTGAAGACTGTAGAAAGTATGGCAAAGACAGGCACCAGTAATTTTAAACTCGAAACTATAAAGGACCACAAAAAGTCAAACGCACACATTAGTACTATAATATCAAAATCGGCTATGACGGCTGGTTCGCTACAGGACAGCATTGCTTTCAAGTCCCTGGCTGTCATGAAGTCGGCTGAGCTGGAGAGGATGGAGCTGCTGTTTAGAAACATTCGAGTGATTGGAAAGAAGTTGATCCCACCCCAGCTATCAACTTATGGCCTGCTGGAAGCCTCAGGTCACAAAGACCATTTTTCATGGACCATTCAGACTCATCTGATGATGAATGTAATGAGGACATTTAAATGTCTCTCTCTACACATGTTCACACACACACACACACACACACACACACACACACACACACACACACTATTAATAGATAATACATAATATACATAATAATACTTGATAATACACATAATACTTGCATATCAAAACATCAAATGTTTTTCAATGATAAATGTTTTGAATTGGACTTTTAATATTAGAATCAGTTCAGTTGTACTGAATGTTATTTTTCATATTATATGATATTTCATCCTAGGACAATAAAGGACAATAAAGGACAATTATATGATATTTCATCCTAGGACAATTTCAGCTGAGGGCATTTCATCCCCTCCTTGAACTGCCACCTTATTGTGGTGGAGGGGTTTGTGTGCTTGAATGATCCTAGGAGCTATGTTGTCGGGGGCATTATGCCCCTGTCAGGGTTTCCCAAGGCAGACAGGTCCTAGGTGACAGGCCAGACTAAGAGCAGTTCACCAAAACCCCTATGGAGAAAAATCCGAGGACCGTGACGTCGCCCGGGATGACGCAGCCGGGGCCCCACCCTGGAGCCAGGCCCGGGGTTGGGGCTCGTATGCGAGCGCTTGGTGGCCGGGCCTTTGCCCATGGGGCCCGGCTGGGCTCAGCCCGAAGAGCTGACGTGGGCCCGACCTCCTGTGGGTTCACCACCCACAGAGGTAGCAGTAGGGGACTGGTGCAATGTGGATTGGGTGGCAGTCGAAGGCAGGGGCCTCGACGACCTGATCCCCGGACACAGCGGCTGGCTGTTGGGACATGGAATGTCACTTCGCTGGGGGGGAAAGAGCCTGAGCTTGTGCGGGAGGTTGAGAGGTACCGGCTAGAGATAGTCGGGCTCACCTCCACGCACAGCTTGGGCTCTGGAACCCAGCTCCTCGAGAGGGGCTGGACTCTCCACTTCTCTGGAGTCGCCCGTGGTGAGCGGCGGCGGGCTGGTGTGGGCTTGCTTATAGCTCCCCAGCTCAGCCGCCATGTGTTGGAGTTTACCCCAGTGAACGAGAGGGTCGCCTCGCTGCGCCTTCGGATTGGGGAGAGGGCTCTTGCTGTTGTTTGTGCCTATGGCCCAAATAGCAGTATAGAGTATCCGGCCTTCTTGGAGTCCCTGGGAGAGGTACTGAGGAGTGCTCAGACTGGGGACTCCATTGTGTTACTGGGGGACTTCAATGCTCACGTGGGAGATGACAGTGACACCTGGAGGGGCGTGGTTGGGAGGAACGGCCTCCCCGATCTGAACCCGAGTGGTGTTTTGTTATTGGACTTCTGTGCTAGTCACGGTTTGTCCATAACGAACACCATGTTCGAGCATAAGGGTGTCCATAAGTGCACGTGGCACCAGGACACCTTAGGTCGGAGGTCAATGATAGACTTTGTAGTCGTTTCATCTGATCTCCGGCCCTATGTCTTGGACACTCGGGTGAAGAGAGGGGCTGAGCTGTCAACTGATCACCACCTGGTGGTGAGTTGGATCCGCTGGCGGAGGAGGAAGCTGGACAGACCTGGCAGGCCCAAACGTATGGTGAGGGTCTGCTGGGAACGTCTGGCCGAGCACTCTGTCGGGGAGGTCTTTAACTCCCACCTCCGGGAGAGCTTTTCCCAGCTTCCGAGGGAGGCGGGGGACATTGAGTCTGAGTGGACCATGTTCTCTACCTCCATTGTGGACGCAGCTGTTCAGAGCTGTGGCCGCAAGGTCTCCGGTGCCTGTCGTGGCGGCAATCCCCGAACCCGGTGGTGGACACCAGAAGTAAGGGATGCCGTCAAGCTGAAGAAGGAGTCCTATCGGGCCATGTTAACCTCCAGGACTCCTGATGCAGCTGACGGGTATCGGCAGGCCAGGCGTGCTGCAGCTCGGGCAGTTGCGGAGGCAAAAACTCGGAACTGGGAGGAGTTCGGGGAGGCCATGGAGAAGGACTATCGGTCGGCCTCGAAGAAATTCTGGCAAACCGTCCGGCGCCTCAGGAGGGGGAAGCAGTACTCTGCCAACACTGTTTACAGTGCGGGTGGGGAGCTGTTGACCTCGACTGGGGACATTGTCGGGCGGTGGAAGGAATACTTTGAGGATCTCCTCAATCCCACCGTCATGTCTTCCACTGAGGAGACTGAGGCTGATGACTCAGAGGTGGACTTGTCCATTACCCAAGCCGAAGTCACTGAGGTGGTTTGCAAGCTCCTCGGTGGCAAGGCACCGGGGGTGGATGAGAGCCGCCCTGAGTATCTCAAGTCTCTGGATGTTGTGGGGCTGTCTTGGTTGACACGCCTCTGCAACATCGCGTGGCGGTCAGGGACAGTGCCTCTGGAGTGGCAGACTGGGGTGGTGGTCCCTCTTTTTAAGAAAGGGGACCGGAGAGTGTGCCCCAATTATAGGGGAATCACACTTCTCAGCCTCCCAGGGAAGGTTTACTCCAGGGTACTGGAGAGGAGAATTCGACCAATAGTCGAACCTCGGATCCAGGAGGAACAATGCGGTTTTCGTCCTGGTCGCGGAACACTGGACCAGCTCTATACCCTTCATAGGGTGCTCGAGGGTTCATGGGAGTTTGCCCAACCAGTCCACATGTGCTTTGTGGATCTGGAGAAGGCATTCGACCGTGTCCCCCGTAGTATTCTGTGGGGGGTGCTTCGGGAGTATGGGGTTCGGGGCTCTTTGCTAAGGGCTGTCCGGTCCCTGTACGAACGGAGCAGGAGTCTGGTTCGCATTGCCGGCAGTAAGTCAGACCTGTTCCCAGTGCATGTTGGACTCCGGCAGGGCTGCCCTTTGTCACCGGTTCTGTTCATAATTTTTATGGACAGAATTTCTAGGCGCAGCCAGGGGCCAGAAGGAATCCTGTTTGGGAACCACAGGATTTCATCTCTGCTTTTTGCGGATGATGTTGTCCTGTTGGCTTCTTCAAACCAGGACCTTCAGCATGCACTGGGGCGGTTTGCAGTCGAGTGTGAAGCGGCTGGGATGAGAATCAGCACCTCCAAGTCCGAGGCCATGGTTCTCGACCGGAAAAGGGTGGCTTGCCCTCTCCAGGTTGGTGGAGAAGTTCTGCCTCAAGTGGAGGAGTTTAAGTATCTCGGGATCTTGTTCACGAGTGAGGGAAGGATGGAGCGTGAGATCGACAGGCGGATCGGTGCAGCCTCCGCAGTGATGCGGTCGCTTTACCGGTCCGTTGTGGTGAAGAAGGAGCTGAGCCAAAAGGCGAAGCTCTCAATTTACCGGTCGATCTACGTTCCGACTCTCACCTATGGTCATGAGCTTTGGGTAATGACCGAAAGGACAAGATCGCGGATACAAGCGGCCGAAATGAGTTTCCTTCGCAGGGTGGCTGGGCGCTCCCTTAGAGATAGGGTGAGAAGCACAGTCACTCGGGAGGAGCTCGGAGTAGAGCCGCTGCTGCTCCACATCGAGAGGAATCAGCTGAGGTGGCTCGGGCATCTTTTTCGGATGCCTCCTGGACGCCTCCCTGGGGAGGTGTTCCAGGCATGTCCCCCCGGGAGGAGGCCCCGGGGAAGACCCAGGACACGCTGGAGGGACTATGTCTCTCGGCTGGCCTGGGAACGCCTCGGTGTTCTTCCTGAGGAGCTGGCCGAGGTGTCTGGGGAAAGGGAAGTTTGGGCTTCCCTGCTTAGACTGCTGCCTCCGCGACCCGGTCCCGGATAAAGCGGAAGAAGACGAGACGAGAGATGATATTTCATATTGTAAGGGGCTTGAATTTGAGTTCAATAAACAGAATACTCTGTTTATATTTTTGTCTGAATTGGTTGCATGTTTTCATACAGGGAGCTACAGTACCTTAACAGCACTGAATACTTGAGTGCTACTGTAGAGATATATTATGCGCTGCCATTCATAATTAAATCTAGATCTTCTGAACTTTAACATATCATGGTGAAGAAAAAACTGTGATTTCCTGGCAACAAAATTGTGGCTAATGAAAAGGCTGAATGGCTAGTGACTCGGGAAAACCACTAGCCACAGTGGCCGGTGAGCAAAAAAGTTAATGTAAAGCCCTGGTGAGGAGCAGTATTTAGTCCATTGCCACTGTCTGACAGTTTGATTCATTATAACCACACATTACATATAATGCCAAAATGTATGTTTTGGACTCTAAAAATAGTCAAAAAAATATTGAATGGCATTCAAGGCCAATATTACGTACACCAATAGGACAATATTTATTAATTATTAATGGCAAAAGTACCATTGCAATCTCACAGCTCCAGGGTGGATCCTGATCTCCGGTTACTGTCTCTGTAGAATTCCTGCAGAATTTCTCCATAACTGTATGGGCTTCCTCCTGCCTTCCAAAATCACTCCAGTAAGTGGATTTTTAAATTGCCTCTTGCTTTTATGTCATATTGTATTTCATTTGACAGCAAAGAAATAAATCTATCTGCTTCTTTAGTCTGTATTTTTTAGCCCCTCTTTTTTCTGGTAAGTATATGTATTTACAGACAGTGGTCTAAGTCAGGGGTTCTCAACCTTTTCTGCTTTAAGGCCCACCTATTCATACTTGTAACTAGTCAGGGTCCATTAAAAAAGATCCCCAATTATTCTGGCTCATCTATTCTATTAGAATCTAATAATCTACTGTGAAGTGTATTAATGAGATGCAACATCACTCCCTGTTACAGATGGGAGCCCAGGAATTAAATACGGTAAATACAATAAAAACAAACTGTTTTAATTGTAGGCATTGTATTCAAAACTGTATGGATGTACCAGAAGCCAACATAAACGCATGCATGCAGGTCATTCTCAGTCAAAAGGGATTAATGATCCAAAAGTGGAGTCTGGTCCATTAACACAAGAACTTATTGCCATGTTTTGTACAGAAAATGATCAAGTTATTAAAACCAAGAAGTACACTCAAAAGAAGTGGGTATAGAAACCACTCAATGGGATTAGATCCTTACACGTTAACAAAAAAGGATTTTTCCTATGAGTTGGAAAATGATCCATCCATTGAGTTCCCTGATATCTCAAACTACCGTACCTGGTGCTGCAGACATCGTTCTACACAGACACACAGATGAAAACCTGGAAGAACATGGAGGAGTACAACTTTTTATATGTGGCTGGGTTAAAGATCTGGGGATCAGGACACTACAAGATAGATGGTGGTAGACGGATCTAAGTGCAGGAAGAGTGTTTATTAGCAGGCATGATATTTAAGTCAAGTCAAATTTATTTGTATAGTGCTTTTAACAATAGACATTGTTGCAAAGCAACTTTACAGAGAATTAAAGACTAATTTTATCCCTAATTGATCCCCAACGAGCAAGCCTGTGGCGACGGTGGCAAGGAAAAACTCCCTCAGACGACAGGAGGAAGAAACCTTGAGAGGAACCAGACTCAAAAGGGAACCCATCCTCATTTGGGTGATGAGAGATAACGTGATTATAAATAACTCACTTCTATAACTGTGTCCTATAGACTCACCAAGTATAACTGTGAAACCAGGAAATGTATTATGGTTTTAACATGAAGTCTGTTTTGTTGAAGTTATAAACTGTTCATTGATGGAAACTTGAGTGCAAAACCATTCATGACAACTGCAGTCCTAAAGTTAAAAAGTCAACTGTAGTCCTCAGACATAAATCTATTACTCTAAGTGTCCAGAGTGTCTTCCAAGTGGGTGTGGTTTTTTTTTTTATTATTATTATAATTTTTACAAAAGCAGAATCATAAAGCAGAGTATTTAAACAGTGTTATAAACACGCCTAGAAACAAACATGACAATGATAATAATATTTCACAAAGCCTCTGTGAAAACAGCATCTGTATCTGTGCATGCTGATTGCACTCAAATCAGTATCAGAAGACTCCAACGGCAGTTGCCTTGTAACTGGAGGATGAGAGCAGCACCAGGTGGGCTGGCGTGGTTTAAGACGGACCTTAACTGTAATCAAGTCTTCCGGCAGCCCGCTGCAAGCACCCCAACTAGAACTAGCACATCTCCATCTCCATGGTGCTGCTGGAGAAGGGGGGTGCCCAAAGTGCGTGGGTCTCAGGTGTGCAACCTGTGATCCACCTTAAACAAATTCACACAAAGGCTATTCATGCCAGAACCAATGATCCTCAACTTTCTTTCTTACCCTCTCAAAAGTCTTGTGGCAATGGTACCCTGGATGACGGGGACAGGCTTGGTCAGCTGGAAGTCTCTAGTCTGGAGCCACATACTGGTGGTAGAGCCCTGCACTCCCACGGGAGTCCCGCGGGACTCGCCGCAAAGCAGTGCGGCGCAGGACAAATTTTGAAAGCTCATTGCGGGCGGGACCAGAAGTGCACATATGCAGGCGGGAGCGGGAGTGCACATATGCAGGTGCGGGTGGGAGCGGTGATAAGCTGCAGTCCCGCTAACTAAAAACGTGTTTTAAACAGGTTACACAGTGACGGTAGGCTTGACTCAATGCTATCCCAGAAATCCTTCCTGTAATATGCAAATTTGGCTGTCCAATCAGAGGTGGCCAAATTTGCATATTACAGGAAGGATTTCTGGGATAGCATTGAGTCAAGCCTACCGTCACTGTGTAACCTGTCTCTCTGATTAGAGTTGTAGACTAACTCAAGCAGTAAATCACTTCACTCATGGTATAAAGCAAGCCCATTCACTTTTTTATGCTGATCAGAGAATTACAATGGTTTCTCATGTGACAAAAATGTGTGATTCGCGATTAAATACTTTAATCGCTTGACAGCACTAATGATTATTATTAGAGACACTACATGCTGAATTCAGAAACAAGGTAAATAATAACAAATGTGAACGTGAGCTGTAGATATTTATGCTCAAATCCACTCAAAGTAGGGGGCGGGGCACCATCACACTGCACATTGCACATCATCACACAAGAACTTTCCTGAGAAATAACGCGAACGTCTGCATCATGCGGGATTTGCGGGCGGGAGCGGGACAAAATATGGCAGGCGCGGGCGGGAGCGGGACTGAAAATCATAATTCTTTGCGGGCGCGGGCGGGAGTGGGACTGCACAATGCGGGCGTGGGCAGGAGCGGGACTGAAAAATCCGACCCGCGCAGACCTCTAACTGGCGGCACTTGTGTGAAGGTTGTTCTATCCACGAGGTTGTGGTGATGTGGTAGTTCAGCAGCTACAGGTGTGACTGGGCTGGCCTATTTAGGAGTACCGCAGCCCACTCCGAATGGAGAGACCCCTAGAAAAGGTGGGGTAAACATCGGTTACCACAATCCCCCCCCCCTGACTGGCAGACCATGGGGGCCTGCTTCTATGGTCAAAACCCGAGAAGAAAACTGAAACTGAACCCTTTCAAGGTGGGAGCATGGAATGTGAGGACCCTCATAGACCACGATGACACAGAAAGACCACACTGACGCACTGCCCTTGTGAGTCGGGAGCTTGACCGCTTTAACATTGATATTGCTGCCCTCTCTGAAACAAGACTTGCCAGTGAGGGAAGTCTTTCCGAAGTTGGAGCCAACTATACTTTTTTCTGGAAAGGGAAAGATGCTGAAGAGCGGCAGATCCATGGCATTGGTTTTGCGATCAAGACATCGATCGTGAATTGCTATAACCTAGTCCCAACCGCCATAAATGAGTGTCTCATGACCCTCCGCATGCCACTCCCTGACAGCAACCACCTGACCCTGATCTCCGTCTACACACCAACCCTTAACTCTGAGGATGACATCAAGGAGTCATTCTATGCTGCCCTGAACAGTACCATCCAAGCCGTCCCCAGCAGAGCCAAGCTCCTTGTGTTTGGAGACTTCAATGCCAGAGTCAGTCGCGACCACAGACTCTGGGAGGGCATTCTGGGCAAGCAGGGCCTTGGATCCTGCAACTCCAACGGGCTTGTCCTCCTTGGCCTATGTGCTGAAAATGAACTGGCCATCACTAACACCTTCTTCTGGCTTCCGAATCATCACAAGACCACCTGGAAACACCCACGGTCAAAGCACTGGACCATCCTTAACTACATCCTCACCAGATCACGTGACCGGAGCGATGTCCTTGTGACCCGCAGCATGCCCAGTGCAGACGAATATTGGACAGACCACTGGCTCCTCATATCTTGCCTCAGACTCTGACTGCATAACCTTCCCTGCCACAACAGACCAGCAAAGAGAGCATGTTGCTTCAATGTCGCAAAGCTGAAGATCCCTGGAGTTCAGGAAGACTACTCCAACCATTTCACAGAGCTTCTTAGTGAGACCCCGCCATCAGCACATCAGCCAGACTCCATAGAAGTGGACTGGTCTGTGCTTCGTGGCACCATCAGCAAGGCTGCAGAGGATGTAGTTGGCTACTGTAGTCATCCCCATCAAGACTGGTTTGACCAAAATGATGCCAATATCCGAGAACTGATCGACCAGAAGAGATCTGCCCGCCACGCATGGGAGAATCACCCTACCCACGCCTGCTTGCGATGCTTCCAAAAGGCAAAGCAGGAGTGCCAGCGAAGGGTCCAAGAGATGCAGAACCTCTGGTGGCAAGACAAAGCAAAGCAGTCTTACGCTGACAGCAGAGACCTCTGGCGCTTCTACACTGCAACAAAGGAAATCTTTGGTCCTCGCCGTGGAGGTACCGACACCCTCCGGACTGCCAACGGGGCAACCACCCTTACAGAAGGTCAAGCCATCCTTAAAAGGTGGAAAGAACATTTTCAGATGCTCCTGAATCATCCATCTACCGCGGCTGATGACTTGCTCCGTAAGGTACCCCAACACCCGGTCAGGCATTGGATGTCACTCCCTCCCTCCGACACCGAGTTTCAGAAGGTGCTGAAGTGCATGAAAGCATGGACGGCCCCAGGTCCTGACAACATCCCGTTGGAACTTATCTCTCATGGGGGCAGAGCCATGGAGACCAGGCTTTTCATGATGATCCTGCGCATGTGGGAGACGAAAGCTGTACCTGCAGACCTGAAGGACGCCACAATTATCATCATCTTCAAGAAAGGGAATCGATCCATCTGCGGAAACTACCACGGCATCTCCCTCCTCAGCATCTCTGGAAAGATCTTTGCATGGGTCCTGCTAGACAGGCTCCTGATCATCACTGAGGAAGTCCTCCCAGAGTCTCAGTGTGGCTTCCGGCCATCTCGTGGCACCACTGACATGATCTTATGTGCCTGCCTGGTTCAGGAGAAGTCCCATGAGCTACGACGACCACTCCTTTTCATCTTCTGGGACCTGGAGAAGGCATTCGATAGCGTCCCAAGACCAGCTATGTGGGCAACCTTGAGACACTTTGGCTGTTCCGACCACTTCACAGGCCCTTCACAACAGGATGACTGGTCGTGTCATGGCCAAGAACACCATCTCAGACCACGGGCGCAGATAGAGGGGGGGACGGAGGGGATTCGTCCCACCCAGATTTAAATTCACCTCATTCGGTCCCCCCCACTTATAGGGAGGAAAAAACATCTATGCTGTCTTTCTTTGCATAAGGCAAACCTCACGGAAAAATCAAAAGACTAATTACAGTTTATTGAGGTGCACAGCAGTACATACATAGTTGCAACTGCGCAGACTGCACAGGTTGCGAGCTCGAGCTTGGTTGCTATGGTTACCCACAACAAGTTTGACAGGCATATCGGGGACAGCTCCTCCTAGTTCAGGACCCCAACACGGCATGATGAAGGGTGCCAAAAGGCAGAAAACGATTGCATAGTTTTTTCAAAAAAAAAATAACTGTAAGTAAACTGTGCCTTACTTTATCATATCACCTTGCAATTTTTTGATAGTCTGTTCAAAGTAATCTCATCTCATCTCATTATCTCTAGCCGCTTTATCCTTCTACAGGGTCGCAGGCAAGCTGGAGCCTATCCCAGCTGACTACGGGCGAAAGGCGGGGTACACCCTGGGCAAGTCTCCAGGTCATCACAGGGCTGACACATAGACACAGACAACCATTCACACTCACACCTACGGTCAATTTAGAGCCACCAGTTAACCTAACCTGCATGTCTTTGGACTGTGGGGGAAAACGGAGCACCCAGAGGAAACCCACGCAGACACGGGGAGAACATGCAAACTCCGCACAGAAAGGCCCTCGCCGGCCCCGGGGCTCGAACCCAGGACCTTCTTGCTGTGAGGCGACAGCGCTAACCACTACACCACTGTGCCGCCCCTGTTCAAAGTAATGTCGTAGTGAAAATAAAATCGTACGGAGTAGAGATGCCTTTCTGGTAGCCTCCTTCTTTTGGTGGTAGCCTGTAGATACAGTGCTCAGAAGGCAGTTTTAATGTTTAATCTGGCGTTCCCTGCCATAATTTCAGCGAGCATATTGTTTCATAAGGAAACTTTGCGAAGAGTTGTTGACTGACTGCCGCTCACGCAACACACAGGCATAGTTAGAAAGTCAGGATGCACTGGTTTACACTTTACACACACACACACACACACACACACACACACACACACGTAGCCCAGCCTCTCGCTATGTTTAACAGTTGGAACTTAGCGGTTTTAAAACTAGTTTTGCAGTTTTGCAATTTCTGTGCATGATGATAATGTGTAAACTTTGGATTTCCATAGGCTATGTTAAAATGTTATCATTGTCCTGGCCTGCAGGTAGTTCCTGGTGATGGCAGTGAGGGAGGTGAAATAACATGTATACACACTACCGTTCAAAAGTTTGGGGTCACCCAGACAATTTTGTGTTTTCCATGAAAAGTCACACTTTTATTTACCACCATAAGTTGTAAAATGAATAGAAAATATAGTCAAGACATTTTTCTGGCCATTTTGAGCATTTAATCGACCCCACAAATGTGATGCTCCAGAAACTCAATCTGCTCAAAGGAAGGTCAGTTTTATAGCTTCTCTAAAGAGCTAAACTGTTTTCAGCTGTGCTAACATGATTGTACAAGGGTTTTCTAATCATCCATTAGCCTTCTGAGGCAATGAGCAAACACATTGTACCATTAGAACACTGGAGTGATAGTTGCTGGAAATGGGCCTCTATACACCTATGGAGATATTGCACCAAAAACCAGACATTTGCAGCTAGAATAGTCATTTACCACATTAGCAATGTATAGAGTGTATTTCTGATTAGTTTAAAGTGATCTTCATTGAAAAGAACAGTGCTTTTCTTTCAAAAATAAGGACATTTCAAAGTGACCCCAAACTTTTGAACGGTAGTGTGTGTATATATATATATATATATATATATATATATATATATATATACACACACACACACACATACATGTATACACAAAATGGAATAATTTGCTGACAGCTCAGTCCCCCCCAGTTCAAAAATCCTATCTGCGCCCCTGTCTCAGACCCCTTCTCCATCACCACTGGTCTGAAGCAGGGCTGTGTTCTGGCCCCCACCCTCTTCTCCCTCTACCTTGGGGCCATGATCCATGAGCTTCCTGACACGGCCTCTGGCATCCAACTTCGCTGCCGAATGGATGGAGGCCTCTTCAACACCGGACGCCTCTGCTGTGACACCTCACCACCCTGGTCACAGTTCGGGAGCTGCAGTACGCTGACGACAATGCAACCCCTGTGGACACAGTCACCGCCTTCCAGACTACTGTCGATGCCTTTGATGGTGCCTACTCCCGCTTCGGTCTCACTTCCAACACTGGGAAGACCAAGATCCTTGCGCAGGGAGCCCCAGGCCATCCCCCTCCAGACACCAGCAACGTATGACTCTGTGGTGAAGTCCTTGAGACTGTGGAAGCCTTCCCCTACCTGGGAGACTATCTTTACAACGACTGCACTGTGCAGAAAGACATTGAAAATAGGATTCGTGCCGCACATACAGCTTTTGGAAGGCACTCTAAACGTGTCTTCCTAAACCACAACCTGAATCTTCATACAAAAATCATGGTGTTCCAAGCCATTGTTCTCTCCACCCTCCTTTATGGCTCTGAGGTGTGGGTTCTGTATAGGAGTGACATAAAAAAGCTGGAGCATTTCCAACAGCAGAAACTCTGTGCAATCCTGAAGATCAAATGGCAAGACCTCATCTCCAATGAATCTGTCCTTCTTCAAGCCAATATCCCCAGCATCGGGTCCACGATGGCATGACATCGCCTCCGCTGGGCAGGACACGTCAGAAGAATGCCCACAACCCAACTTCCCTGCCAGATCCTGTTCTCACAACTTGAATCTGGCACAAGATCCTGAGGAGCCCCCAAACGTCGATTTTGCGACCAATTGAAGGCCACTCTCCTTCGTTGCAACATCGACCATGCCAACTGGGAGACCCTCGCCGAGGACCGCACTGAGCAGAGGTGCACCATCATTCAGGGAACAGACTGCATGGAGAATCAACGATGTTGTGAGGTAGAGGCCAAGAGACAACAACGGAAAGAGCAGCTTCTCCTTCCTCGCTCACCACCCACCCTGCCTTGCACAAAGTGTCCCCGACTCTTCCGTTCTGCTCTGGGTTTGAGCAGCCACATAAGACATCTTCACCCCCTGAATCAGTAACAACCGAGGCCGATCTGACATGAACTCTAGTGCTTGGTCATGAGCGACTGCCATCATCATCAATTTCCCATAATGACTGGGTCCCAAGCGCATGCACAACATGCTCCAAGAGTGTGCGTGGCTGCACGAGCTGTGCCACACTCAAGCATGCAAAGGCATTACAGCCAAGCATTCACCTGCTGTGTGACTACAACTTTTAGCTCACATGTATATCACAATCAAAATGCCTCATTTTCATTGCAAAGCATCGCAAGCTGTAGTGTGACTGTAGCTTAATGAGGAGGATGTGATGTTGGATGTAACCCAGCAATTGTACCCTACTACAAGTAAAAATTAGCTTCAACTTGAAAAAAAATCCATGGCCCATTAGATGGCGCTTCGCGACCCACTAATGGGTTGCTGCCCTGTGATTGAGAAACACTGGTCTAAGTGATATTGGGGAAATAAAAATCATCAGACACCTGTAATCACGAAAGGTCTGAGAACCTTTGGGGCATGAACCACACTCAGATTATTTGCATAACCTGAAAAGAACTTCCCAAAACTCAAGTTAAGCACATCCTTTCATCCATCCATCCATTGCTTATCCATTAGGGTTACAGGGGAAGCTGGAAACAATCTCAGCTGAGCTTCGGGCAAGAGGAAGGGTTCACCCTGGTTAGATTAATATGTGTAACTTAACTCATCTCTGAATACAAGTAATTGTTAAATTGACAGCTTACAGTGGTGCTTGAAAGTTTGAGAACCCTTTAGAATTTTCTATATTTCTGCATAAATGTGACCAAAAACATGATCAGATTTGCACACACTTCCTTAAAGTAGATAAAGAGGTCCCTGTTAAACAAATGAGACAAAAAATATTATACTTGGTCATTTATTTATTGAGGGAAATGATCCAATATTATATATCTGTGAGTGGCAAAAGTATGTGAAACTCTAGGATTAGCAGTTAATATGAAGGTGAAATTAGAGTCAGGTGTTTTCAATCAATGGGATGAAAATCAGGTGTGAGTGGGCACCTTGTTTTATTTAAATTATTTTATATATCACAACACATGTTTGTGGAAATGTATCATAGCACGAACAAAGGAGATTTCTGAGGACCTCAAGAAAAAGCATTGTTGATGCTCATCAGGCTGGAAAAGGTTACAAAACCATCTCTAAAGAGTTTGGACTCCACCAATCCACAGTCAGACAGATTGTGTACAAATGGAGGAAATTCAAGACCATTGTTACCCTCCCCAGGAGTGGTTGACCAACAAAGATCACTCCAAGAGCAAGGCGTGTAATAGTCGGCGAGGTCACAAAGGACCCCAGGGTAACTTCTAAGCAACTGAAGGCCTCTCTCACATTGGCTAATGTTAATGTTCATGAGTCTACCATCAGGAGAACACTGAACAACAATAGTGTGCATGGCAGGGTTGCAAGGAGAAAGCCACTGCTCTCCAAAAACAACATTGCTGCTCATCTGCAGCTTGCTAAAAATCACGGTGACCAGCCAGAAGGCTATTGGAAAAATGTTTTGTGGACGGATGAGACCAAACTACAACTTTTTGGTTTCAATGAGAACCGTTATGTTTGGAGAAAAGGAAACACTGCATTCTAGCATAAGAACCTTATCCCATCTGTGAAACATGATGGTGGTAGTATCATGGTTTGGGCCTGTTTTGCTGCATCTGGGCCAGGATGGCTTGCCATCGTTGATGGAATAATGAATTCTGAGTTATACCAGCAAATTCTAAAGGAAAATGTCAGCTGTTCTGTACTGAGGAATGGACTAAAATTCCTCCAAGCCAGTGTGTAGGACTGATCAACAGTTACCGCAAACATTTAGTTGCAGTTATTGCTGCACAAGTGGGTCACACCAGATACTGAAAGCAAAGGTTCACTTACTTTTGCCACTCACAGATATGTAATATTGGATCATTTTCCTCAATAAATAAATGACCAAGTATAATATTTTTGTCTCATTTGTTTAACTGGGTTCTTTTAGCATGCTCCACTATCTATCGACGGTGCTGCAGTGGAGAGGGTGAGCAGCACCAAGTTTCTGGGTGTGCACATCTCTGAAGACCTGTCCTGGAGCAACAACACCGCATCACTGGCCAAAAAAGCCCAACAGCGTCTGTACTTCCTCCGCAAACTGAAGAGAGCAAGAGCCCCGGCCCCCATCATGCACACTTTCTACAGAGGCACCAGCGAGAACATCCTGACCAGCTGCATCACCGTGTGGTACGGTGCCTGCACCGTGTCCTGCTGCAAGTCTCTGCAGCGCATCATGAGAGCAGCTGAGAGGATCATTGGTGTCTCTCTCCCTTCTCTAATGGATATTTATAACTCCCGCCTCACCAGCAAAGCCATCAGGATTGCAGGTGACCCCACCCACCCATCTCACAGCCTCTTCAGCCTGCTGCCGTCGGGGAGGAGACTGCGGAGTCTCTGGGCCAAAACCAGCAGGCTCAAGAACAGTTTCTTTCACCAGGCAGACAGGAGGCTCAACTCCCTCCCTGTTCTGCCCCTCCTCCCCCCTCTGCCCCCTGCCACAGATTCTGCTCGCACACCCCCCTTCAGCATCTGACATGTCATCCTCACAGTTCCCCCCCCAACACACACACACACACACACACACACACATCTCATCGTTCATTAACACACTGAACTCAGAGACTGCACATCTCACTTTACCTCGCTCATTTGCACTATTCCGCACTACCTCATCTTAACAGCTGCTAGTTTGTTTATACTGCTTATTTCATGTTTCATGTTTACCTGCTATACCTCAAGTGTCCTTGACTGGTTATTTGAACCAATTTATGTGTGTGTGTGTGTGTGTGTGTGTGTGTGTGTTTAGTCTACGTCTAGTTCATATCTAGAGTGTTTATACTGTTTATATTGTCTGTTTGAGTGTTTAGTCTGTGTGTAGTTCTTATCTAGTGTTTACACTGTTTATATTGTCTGAGTGTTTAGTCTATGTCTTGTTCTTATCTAGTGTTTATACTGTTTATTTATACTGTTTATATTGTTTGAGTGTTTAGTCTATGTCTAGTTCCTATCTAGAGTGTTTATATTGTTTGTTTTTTTTCAATTATTCTATTTTTATTTATTGCATTGCCTGTTTGCACCGTGGGTCAGAGAGGACTGGTATTTCATCTGTGCTGTATGTCGAGCATGTATAGCATATTTGACAATAAAGTTGACTTGACTTGACTTTATCTATTTTAGGACTTGTGTGAAAATCTGATGATGTTTTAGGTCATATTTATGCAGAAATATAGAAAATTCTAAAGGGTTCACAAACTTTCAAGCACCACTGTAAGTCGCCAACTTTTACCAACTCTTCGTAGTAACTATAGTGAGTGGTGAATACACTGTGGTGAAGATGCTGTCAAATAAAAAGAAAGAATGTTTTCTCAGATTTTTGACTTCCTTTTTTCTGCTTGGGCAGGACTATATTTGTACGAGGTGATGTCAGGTTTCCCTAAACACCAGTCACAATTGGCCATCTGCTCACTCCACCTAATCCCAGTCACAGAAACTGTGACTTGAGAAGTGACTTCGTTGCTACTCACTCAGGCCTCTTTGTGTGAAGTGATGATGGGTGAAAAGACATTTATTTTAGAAATTTTACATGCACAATTTTAATCTAGTAGTTTGTGTGGCAGTAGATGCCATATCCATTAATTAACACATTTTTGGCAAGAACTGAACTGAACTCATGCAGACTCATAAAGGGAGGAGCACTTCATTTCGGGGGGAAAAAATTAGAGACATAAACTTGGATAAGACTTTACCCATGGGGTTTGGGCAGTCCTCCAGCAGCTAGTTTTGAATAATCTCCCAGCCGAGAAAGAGAGAGAGAGGGAGAGAGAGAGAGAAAGAAGGTAAGCCTACCAAGCTATTTGACTGACATGGGTCTGTCTGTTTCACACAGAGCTTCAACTCAAGAGTATTAAGAAAACACTGAGAAAAGACAGAATGTAGGCAGAGAAGGAAATGAGATCAGAGCAGACTCAGCGCTGTAAATTCATCATCAGGTTGGAACAAAAAGCACGGCACAATATTTAAATATGCTCTGTGGGTGTGAAGCCAGAGGGACAGGGAAAAAAGTTGAGAAGATTGTCAATGACTGCACTTTTCTTTGTGGCACTGCAGGGTGTGACAGTTCTGCCAGCCATGCCCTAATTAAGCTGACAGGGACTTCTGATGCCTAATGCTCTCTGTATATCCGTCAGTCACTTCCTTACTGTCTCCCTCTCCTTCTGTTTACTTAATTTCATAACAAAAAAAAAATGCTAAGAGGCAATTTGAATAACCATACAGGTTGGGGGTCTGTCAGCATGGACACAAAATCTTCTGTGAAAAAGGATATTTTGGAGTAAAAGCCATCAGCTGTGCAAACAAAGTGGTTCTGAAGCTGTGAAAGCTGAATCCTGCTGTTAGTCCAAATGATTAGATATTAAGAAAACATAACATTAAAATGCCTTCAGTTCCTGCTGTTGTGAAAAAAAATCCCAAAATATGTCTCTCATTTTTAATAATAATAAACATTAAGGGGCGGCATGGTGGTGTCATGGTTAGCACTGTCGCCTCACAGCAAGAAGGTCTGGGTTCGAGCCCCGTGGCCGGCGAGGGCCTTTCTGTGTGGAGTTTGCATGTTCTCCCCGTGTCCGCGTGGGTTTCCTCTGGGTGCTCCGGTTTCCCCCACAGTCCAAAGACATGCAGGTTAGGTTAACTGGTGACTCTAAATTGACTGTAGGTGTGAATGTGAGTGTGAATGGTTGTCTGTGTCTATGTGTCAGCCCTGTGATGACCTGGCGACTTGTCCAGGGTGTACCCCGCCTTTCGCCCGTAGTCACCTGGGATAGGTTCCAGCTTGCCTGCGACCCTGTAGAACAGGATAAAGTGGCTAGAGATCATGAGATGAGATGAATAAACATTAAAATGTATCAATAAAGGCAGCACGGTGGTACAGCATTTTGTGAATGTGACTTTCATTGCCAGATTTCATGACATCAGGAGCACTGCTTTTGACAAATACTTTTGATGTGTGATCCACTGCGATGGTATTCATTTGTATTCATAAGAAAATGTATTAATTAGGGCAGCATGGTGGTGCAGTGGTTAGCACTGTCACCTCACGGCAAGGAGGTTCTGGGTTTGAGCCTAGCGGCTGGTGAGGGCCTTTCTGTGTGGAGTTTGCATGTTCTCCTCTGTCAGCTTGGGTTTCCTCTGGGTGGTCCAGTTTCCTCCACAGTCCAAAGACATGCAGGTTAGGCTAATTGGTGGCTCTAAATTGACTGTAGGTGTGAATGTGAGTGTGAATGGTTGTTTGTCTCTATGTGTCAGCCCTGTGATGATCTGATGACTTGTCCAGGGTGTACCCTGCCTCTCGCCCATAGTCAGCTGGGATAGGCTCCAGCTTGCCTGCGACCCTGCACAGGATATGGATAATGGATGGATGTATCAATGAAACAGTATGTATTCCATGTCACAGAATAGAAAAAGACGGCTTTCTATGTGTATCTGGGTGAAAAATGTAATATGTAAAAATTTTGCTGTTTGGCAGATATAAGCTGATGTTCTGTTGATTTGTTCACCTTTCTAGATCACTGCCCCATTCAGCTCCATAGAGTTATTATATGCACCGAATGATCACAAAAATTATTCATGCTCACTCAGTGAACATTGTTAATGGAAGAAAAGCAAACACGACAATAAAAGATAGGGGTTACCAAAACAAAAAAACAAAAACATACCTTCAGCTGCGGAAATTTTGATTCATAGCAAATAATCAAAATTAAATTGAATAAATATCCACAAACAAACCCAAAATGTAAGTGCAGACAGGGTGTCAATGATGTGCAGTACCATTACTAATATCCTCAGCGCTGATATAATAATGAAAGAGGGGTTTCCAAACCTACATTGTTAATGTCAACCACAACAGCATTGGAATCACACTTCTCACATGTTCTCACCACGGTTTAATGATGACACATAAAATATTACTAATAGTGTTTTGAAAATAAACAAAAATGTCATAACGTGATAAAGTTCCCCTGTCTTTTTTCATAGCCCTATATAATAAACTCTGATTGGCTACTCTACTACTCAGCTATCAGCTCATATACTGTGAGTAGAGAAAAACACAATGGCGGAGCGTGTTGACAAACAAACTGAAGACGAAATGAAAACTCTACTCAAAAACAACCTCCCCCCAAAATACAAAAAAGCAGCAAAATATGGAATGAAAGTATTTGATCATAAAAGCATATCTTTTTAATTCATCAAGAATTATTATCTCATTTTTCACAAATTGCTCCTGTCATTTCACTGGGTTCGTTTACATTCTATGTGGAAATGATTTTGTTGGATGTTTTGTATAAAGTTTTTATTGAGAATTTGCAAAAAATAAAAATAAAAACGCTTGGTTTCTCAAAATCCAGTGAATGTAGGCAGAATAAAACTGTTATGTAACTGTTATATATAATTTGACACTGAAATTGTACTCTCCTAGTATTTCTACTAATCAGTGATTAATAATGTACTGTAATGCCTTTCATATGTACCCAGCAAATATGTGTGTACTTAAGAAAGTCCCAGGAAAACCCACAAAGGTCTGGAACGGGTTACACATCACTGGAGCCACACAAACACTTTGGAATGGGGCTTATTGTGTACTGACTGTGTTCAGTGCAGGCTCGGGTCCGCAAAATCCTGCACAACGTTATGATAGAGATGTCAATTTAAATATTTGAGTCGGGAAACATTCCATTTGGTCAGAGTTACAGTGGATCTGGAGCTTATTACAAGAACACTGGGAGTGAGGTTGGAGTACATCCTGAATGCTTTGTCCATCTATCGCAAGGATGCACACATTCACACAGTCAGTCACACTGAGGGACAATTTATCTTAGCCAGTCCATCTACTGCCATGTTGTTGGGAGAGGAAATGGGGAGAACTCTATGTGAGGTGGTTACCTGCAACACCACTGTGCTACCATACTGTATTTATACTGGTAGTAAAACATTAAAATTAAGTAAAAGATGTATTAAAATATGTTTTAAATGGTACGTTTGTGTGTTTCCATCTCATGGCAAGCTGTAGCATTGTTAGTGGCATTTTGTGAATGTGACTTTCATTGCCAGATTTCATGACATCAGGAGCACTGCTTTTGACAAACACTTTTGATGTGTGATCCACTGCGATGGTATTCATTTGTATTCATAAGAAAATTTATTAATTAGGGCAGCACGGTGGTGCAGTGGTTAGCACTGCCACCTCACAGCAAGAAGGTTCTGGATTCAAGCTTGCTGATCAACTGGGGTTTCCTCTCATAGTCTGACTGTACCCCTCCTCTAGACCAAAGTCCTCTGGGATTGGCTCCAGCTTACCCATGACTCTCAGCATGATAAGTGGTATAAATGATGGATGGATGGATGCATGCATGGATGAATGGATGTATTAATTATTGCATTATTGCCTTTTGAATGTGAAAAAAAAATTATGCTGGGATCGTGGCCCTGTACTGTAGCTAATAAACATGGCACCTGTCTCTTTCTTGTCTATTAGAGTGACATTATCTAACTGTGGGTGTCTGTGAGCTCATGTCAAAAAGGGCAGTTAGGGTTCAGCTGCCGTGACATTGCATGTGCAGCAGTTTCAAAAGATGTGGTCTTTTATCTGTAACTAATGAGTTATTTGGAAACTGCAAAGGAGAAATTGAGGTTTAAAAAAATTGAATGAATGAACGGATAATTATTATTAAGCTTGTAGGGATTCACCCGGGTGGCACGGTGGTGTACTGGTTAGCACTGTCACCTCACAGCAAGAAGGTCCGGGTTCGAGCCCAGTGGCCAGCGAGGGCCTTTCTGTGTGGAGTTCGCATGTTCTCCCTGTGTCTGTGTGGGTTTCCTCCGGGTGCTCTGGTTTCACCCATAGTCCAAGGACATGCAGGTAAGGTTAACTGGTGGCTCTAAATTGACCATGAGTGTGAATGGTTGTTTGTCTCTGTGTCAGCCCTGCGATAACCTGCCAACTTGTCCAGGATGTACCCCGCCTCTCGCCCATAGTCAGCTGGGATAGGCTCCAGCTTGCCTGCGACCCTGTAGTACAGGATAAGTGGCTACAGATAATGGATGGATGGATGGATGGATTCACCCAATTCATAATTGGATTTGATTCATAATATTGGGTTCATGATTTGATTTTTGTACAATATTTTGGAAAAATATTACAACTTTTTTTTTTTTTGCCTGACACAACTTTTTCAGTCAATTTTTACCCCGTCCCAGCTTTTTTGAATAGTGTTGCTGGCATTAAATTCAAAATAAGCACATATTTAAAAAAAACAATTAAATTTCTCAGTTTCAACATTTGATATGTTGTTTTTGCACTATTTTCAATGAAATATAGGGTTTCCATGATTTGCAAATCATTGCTTTCTGTTTTTATTTATATTTTACACAGCATCTCAACTTTTTTGGAAATGGGGTTGTAAATGAAGAAAATTTGATTCCCAAAAAATGTAACATTTATTAGATTTTTTTTTGTTCGTGTGTGTGTGTGTGTGTGTGTGTGTGTTTGTGCCATTAGAGCTGTGTTACTTCTGCTGAGGGTGAAGTCACATGTATTCTCACTATTATTTGTTATCGCCCTCTGCTGTCTAAACAATGCAATTACTACTCAAAAATTAAGAGATTACACAGCCTGATAATAATCATGATTCATTTTTTATTTGATTTTAATTGTCATAAATTTGTATCATGATTTATTGTCATATGATATATCGTTACATGCCTATTTACTATAGATCAAATCTAGCAGAAGGGAACCGTCAGAGCCTTCTTATGCCTTCAGAGAAGGCCCAAACATATCAGCATTTCAAATGTTATATTTAATTGCTTTCATTCTTTAATTTCTTTCATTCTTTCCTAATTTCATTATAATTATTATCTTCTAATTTGGCCTCATTTTCTATCAAATTTGCTTCAGAAATGAAAGGGTTACTGTCCTGAAAACATTAAAATTGAGTTATCCAATGAGATTTTTTTGTTTGTTGTCTCTAGGCTGAGAAGAGTTTGGAGCTTGGTTATTGGTTAGGACTTCATTGCCAGGACAGAAGGCCATGGCAGTGTATGTTTATGTAGGAATTAACCGATCAGATTTTGATTTACAGTGGGAGGGACCAAAAATTTATCACCCTTTGTGAGCTTAACCATGTCTGCACCATCAGTGCAGCAGTGAAGTAACCTTCCAGCCGGTGTAGCGTTCATCAGTAGTGTTAGCGAATGCTAATAAAGCAGTCAAGCCATTGCTATTGAAAGCAAGTAGCACAGGCTAACGACCGAGAAACTAAGGCCCTGTCCACAC
Source organism: Neoarius graeffei (assembly GCF_027579695.1). NCBI lineage: Eukaryota > Metazoa > Chordata > Actinopteri > Siluriformes > Ariidae > Neoarius > Neoarius graeffei. Next base: position 38,749,086 of record NC_083590.1, on the reverse strand, counting down.
GGCAACGGATTCAGGTGAATCCGATACAATTGTTTATCGTTTAGGCCTGGCGTCCACACGGCACCGGCGTTTTGGGTGCCCCAAAACGCAATCTTTTGAGAACAGGTTCCAGAGTGGAAAGATCTGGCAACGTTGCCGTTGCGAAGTCGTCTGGATGAGTAGAACGGATTTGTTTATGATGACATCACAACCACATGACTGTGAGTGCTTCACGCCGGGTAGAAGTGTAACAAACTCGATGCGAGTTGTCAACAAATCCTATAACTTGGTTCATGAAACGCGCTTACAAAATATTTTCACTGTGAATATTTATTGTGTAATGGTGCAAAGTGAGAGAGAGAGAGGGAGAATAACCCTTAGGGGAGAGTCAATCCTGCCAGCAAAAATAGGGAAAAAAAGGAGCGATCTCACCTCTTCAGATGTTGGTTTAAGTCCTACAATACATTCCTCAAAAAGGGTGTAGAAGAACAAAGTAATCCATCAACGTGTAGCATTCAATTTATTCCGGACCATTAAAGACGCCGCCTTCCGCGTAGAATCATACGTCATCCTCGCCGCCATATTGGATAGGTCAAAGCGGAGAATAAAGATGCCTCATTCATGTGCTGCGTTTAACTGTACCAACAGGTTTGCCATCCAAACGAGATCACATGGGATTACCTTTCACAGGTGAGACTGGAAAAATACTTTTTATTGTATTTGGTCATTATAATGTAATTTTACGAACAGATTTTTCTGACACTGTGGCTAATATGAAGTCTCGCGCATAATAGTTTATGCGCATGCATCCTTACTTCTTCTATTGTTCTGGTGTCTCCGAAGGGACCGTCTTACAGCGCCCCTAGAGGTGTGGCATGTGTATTGCATCATTTTCAGCAAGCGTTGCGTTGCCATATGGACCTGATATTTTACTGATCGTTGCCCATTTGGATGCAATATTTTTTAAAATAACATCTCGTTGCCGTTGTCGTGTGGATGTAGCCTAAGATTTCTGTCCCCAGACTCTTCTTCCATGCACGCTCACCACAGGATTTTTCACTCATACTTAAGTATTCATTTCCCTGTGCAATTTACTTAGTTACTTTTAAAATCAACATCAACAACTACACACAATGGCGCAACCCGGCAGCCTGCCGCTAATCCCTTGCAAAATCCTTTGTACTGTTGCTTTTTTGGTGTGTCCGACTAAGTTTTGGCTGAGCTCAAGTCCCAGCTCTAATAATAATGGTTCGCCACTGAAATCTACACTGCAAAAATGATGTCTTAGCAAGCAAAATATCTTGAAAATTGTTGAAACGGGCGGCACGGTGGTGTAGTGCTTAGCGCTGTCGCCTCACAGCAAGAAGGTCCTGGGTTCGAGCCCCGGGGCCGGCGAGGGCCTTTCTGTGCGGAGTTTGGCATGTTCTCCCCGTGTCCGCGTGGGTTTCCTCCGGGTGCTCCGGTTTCCCCCACAGTCCAAAGACATGCAGGTTAGGTTAACTGGTGACTCTAAATTGACCGTAGGTGTGAGTGTGAATGGTTGTCTGTGTCTATGTGTCAGCCCTGTGATGACCTGGCGACTTGTCCAGGGTGTACCCCGCCTTTCGCCCGTAGTCAGCTGGGATAGGCTCCAGCTTGCCTGCGACCCTGTAGAAGGATAAAGCGGCTAGAGATAATGAGATGAGATGAGATTGTTGAAACGATCTGGTATTTCCTATTAGAAGAATACAAGACATCAATTCTGAGATTATTAAAACGTAGTTCTAGATTGCAACCAACTTATTCTAAGATGTCTTATCAAGTAAAAATATCTGTCCATGCAGCAAGATAATTTCACTAGTATTAAGTAATTTTCTCCTCAAATTCAGTTTTCAATTTTTTGCAGTGTAGTCCTACCTCCTTTATGAAAAATCAGTTCAGGATTCTAAAAATAATTCTAAACATAATTTAAATGAGGGGTGGCATAGTGGTTAGCACTGCTACCTCACAGCAAGAAGGTTCTGGGTTCGAGCCCAGTGGCTGACGGGGGCCTTTCTGTGTGGAGTTTACATGTTCTCCCCATGTCTGCATGGGTTTCCTCTGGGTGCTCTGGTTTCCCCCCACAGTCCAAAGACATGCAGGTTAGGCTAATTGGTGGCCCTAAATTGCCTGTAGGTGTGAATGGTTATGTGTCAGCCCTTTGATGATCTGGTGACTTGTCCAGGGTGTACCCTGCCTCTCACCCATAGTCCGCTGGGATAGGCTCCAGCTTGCCTGCAACCCTGCATAGGATAAGTGGTTATGGATAATGGATGGATAATTGAAATGATTAAAAAAAATGAATTTAATTGTTATTCTCTGCCATTACCAGTATTTTAGCAGCATTTTAATAATCTTGAAAATCTTTAGAATCTGATGTCTGAGTAATAAACTATTCATTCTCTTTGATGGAAGTAAAATTTTCTGCTCTCCTGCAGCTATCCTTTCTTTGCCTGCATTGGGTCAGACAAGACTAAACTGTGAGGAGAATGATAATCCAGATACCACTGGGCTCTGGCAGTGGACTACTTGCATAATGCATTGTTAAGCACATCTGCTCTCTGAACAACAATTTCTGTTGTGCCAGTATGCATCTCCAAAGAATTATAATAAGAAAGTCAATTTTGCCAATCCTGTGCTTTGTTTTTGTAATGTGAAATGAAATGTGTCATCTTTATGGCGACATAATGTGGTAAGGTTTGCATCTCAAAAGTACCCAAAACCCCAGATCTAATTTATTGAGTAACTTGACACTCAGGTTTGGAAGTGAATGGTTCTCAGATTGGCAATCACATATGGCAGTCTATGGCATTTAACCAAATAATCAGAGTCTGCCTTTTGTACATATGACTTCTCCTGTGCTGCTCTAACAACACAGAAATCTGACGATTGGGGGTAGGGGTGGCGCAAATGCTGATGTTGAGTTAGGGGTTGACAAGTGTATTTGTGTCAGATAGACAGTTGCAAAGATGTGTCATGGTGTGGAAATCAAATAAGTCCGATGTGCAGTGTAAGTTGACGTCACAATGCTTTTTAATAAAATGCACTAGTGACAGAACATTACTTTTGTTTAACTCAGAAATGATCAAAAAAATAGGGGCGGCACGGTGGTGTAGTGGTTAGCGCTGTCGCCTCACAGCAAGAGGGTCCTGGGTTCGAGCCCCGGGGCCGGCAAGGGCCTTTCTGTGTGGAGTTTGCATGTTCTCCCCGTGTCCGCGTGGGTTTCCTCCGGGTGCTCCGGTTTCCCCCACAGTCCAAAGACATGCAGGTTAGGTTAACTGGTGACTCTAAATTGACCGTAGGTGTGAATGTGAGTGTGAATGGTTGTCTGTGTCTATGTGTCAGCCCTGTGATGACCTGGCGACTTGTCCAGGGTGTACCCCGCCTTTCGCCCGTAGTCAGCTGGGATAGGCTCCAGCTTGCCTGCGACCCTGTAGAAGGATAAAGCGGCTTGAGATAATGAGATGAGATGATCAAAAATAAAAGTGATGAAACAATTTAAGATCATGGTAAATTTTGTTTTAATGAAATTGCCATTTAGGTTCTTTTGTCCTTCATCAAGGTCTCTACAGTTCTCCAAGTTTAACCATTTTATCTGATCCTGGTCTTTTTTTTTCCCATTTTACAGCTTCTAACTTGAATTAAGTGAGGGACTGAAAATGGAGTGATGGAGGGAGGTAGGGAGGGAATGGAGCAGAGTGGAGGCTGATTTCTCTGTCAGCTTCACACATCTGGACCCTGATATTTTTTTCCTATTCTTCTTGGCAAAATTGCTCAAACTCTGGCAGATTGGATGAAGAACATCAAGAGGGGAATAGTAATTTTCAAGTCTTGCCACAGATTCTCAATCAAACCGAGGTCTAAGTTTTGGGCCATTCTAACACATTCAGGTTTGGTGTGAATATATAAGTCTAAAATGAATGTTAATAAAACCATAATGTATGAGTTAAGAGAATCAGGTATCTCATCGTCGGCTGTCCATCGCTAGTGATGATGACTGCTTCATTAGGATGTGCAGAAACGCAGATGGGCCGCAAAGCCCACACCAGAGCACACCAGACTTATTCTCCTTTCCTAATGAAATGCCTTACACAGTAAGGTAAGACAAATGATCTCATGCCCCCATTGTGTTGTCTCTCTGGACCTCTAGACCTGATGCCAAGGGGATTCACAAAAGTGCCACAGACCTGTTGGGTATGGAAGTTGCCCCGCAGTGACAACTGACTTGCCAAGTGATGCCATCCGTTGGTCATTTGAGTGGCTCTTCTGCATGTCATCAGGTGGTGTGCCATTGACCCTGTTGGGTTCATCTGCCACATTGCACCAAAAAGCACCTTGCTGCCAGCACCTTATTGGTGATGAACTATTTAACCCATAACTGGAACCCAGGCAGGTGCTACCACTCTGGGTCAGAGTGGACCTGGGAACAATGGTGATTAAGTAGTAACTCCACTTTCCCCAATACTCAAGTCCTCCTGGACCTGAGACTCACCACCGTTTGCAGTTTAAAGTCATAGCCAGGACTAATCAGGTATCTACAGTACTATTGACACTGTATCTTGTTGGATGAAGACTGGTTTCTGTCCTGAGTTTTGCAGATATAAAGGAAAGTGCATAGAGAGAATGAGAATTTTAGTGGGTGCCTACCAAATAACTAAAAATGATAAGTGTCAAATGAGTAATTCAACTCATAAAAATGTCATAGTGCCTACAAAAAAGTACTGACTACCCACAAATCCCTACCTCCTCATGATTATTTCTCTTTTTGCTGTTTTGTAACTTCAAGTTTAAGCATGCCAGAATGGGATTTTTCCCTGCTCCTTTTAATATGACTCACTTACAGGAAAAAAAATAATCACTGTATTTCAATATATTAAAGAAAAGTCTAAAATATACTTATTAAGTATTCACTCAATAATATCAAAGTATCCATCCCCTCAGTGTGAATTGTCCTTTGCAGCAATTACAGCACTGAGTTGTCTCTATGAGCTTTGTACATTTTGATTTTGACATTTTCTTCAGCTCCTCAATGCAAATTTTCTCCGATGCCAAATTAGATAGAGAACATTAGTGCCCAGCAGTTTTCAGGTCATGCTACTGATCTTCAACTGAATTAAGTCTGGGCTTTGATTAGGTCAATCCAAAACACACATATTGTTTTATTCCAAGCCATTCCTTCATGGTCTCTACCCTGTGTTTTGGCTATGTCCATCCATCCATCCATCCATCCATCCATCCATCCATCCATCCATCCATCCATCCATCCATCCATCATTATCTATACCACTTATCTGTCAGGGTCACAGGGGAAGTTGGAGTCAATCACGAGAGGCAGGGTACACCCTGGGCAAGCTGCCAATCCGTTGCAGGCTAACATGGAGATGAGCAACCACTGACACTCATATTTACATTGATGGGCAATTTAGAGTAGCCAGTTGACCTCATCCACATGTCTCTGGAATCCATGGAGGCACGAGGAGAACATGCAAACTCCACACAGAAAGGTGCTGGTCAGCTTCAGGGTTTGAACCCAGAACCTTCTTGCTGTGCAGTAATAGTCTAACCACTACTGCACCACCACACCACCCATGAAACATATAGTTTCACTGAAAACGCAGATTTCTCCATGTTCTCCATGTCTTTCTCCAAGTGTCTGTAATAGATGTCTAAAGATCTTTTGTAAATATGATTAATAATATTTGCCAATAGTATTTTACCATGAGGGCAGCACGGTGGTGTAGTGGTTAGCACTGTCACCTCACAGTAAGAAGGTTCTTGGTTCAAGCCCAATGGCTGATGAGGGCCTTTCTGTGTGGAGTTTGCATGTTCTCCCCGTGTCTCTGTGGGTTTCCTCCAGGTGCTCTGGTTTCCCCCACAGTCTGGGATAGGATCCAGCTTGCCTGCAACACTTTAGATCAGGATAAGCAGCTACAGATAATGGATGGATATTTGCCAATAATATTTTACCATTAGGGCGGCATGGTGGTGTCATGGTTAGCACTGTCACCTCAGAGCAAGAAGGTTCTGGGTTTGAGCCCAATGGCCGATGGGGGCCTTTGTGTGTGGAGTTTGCATGTTCTCCCCATGTCTGCATGGGTTTCCTCTGGGTGCTCTGGTTTCCCCCACAGTCCAAAGACATGCAGGCTAGGCTAATTGGTGGCTCTAAATTGAACGTAGGTGTGAATGTGAGTGTGAATGGTTGTTTGTCTCTATTTGTCAGCTCTGCGATGACCTGGTGACTTGTCCAGGGTGTACCCCACCTCTCACCCATAGTCAGCTGGGATAGGCTCCAGCTTGTCCGCAACCCTGCGGAGGATAAGCAGATAATGGATGGATCAATTTTACCATTAGCATTTAAAAAATGGATATAGACCAACAGTGAAGTCCAAGCTTGACTGAATGGATATACTACAGAGGAAATACAGTATGATTTTGATGCAACTAATCGAAATATAAAAATCTTCATTAGCATTTCCTGCTAATGTCAGGCTAGTAAGCAGGCTTACGTTACTTCAGCATTCCTACTGATGATGTGAATGCAAACAGACAAAAAAACCCTTGAAAGTATGTCATTCTCAGAGGAGCTACCCAGTGTGTAGTTCTTCTCAATAAGTCCCTAGAACTGTTTGGCCTGAATGCACTTAATGATATGATATGGGGAAACTGTCACATGATAACATGTACATAATGTTATGTATTAAGTATGAAATCATTGTTGAGTAATACAAAATGTTTTTATTATATTACATTACATTACAGCCCTGTGATGACCTGGCGACTTGTCCAGGGTGTACCCCGCCTTTCGCCCGTAGTCAGCTGGGATAGGCTCCAGCTTGCCTGCGACCCTGTAGAACAGGATAAAGCGACTAGAGATAATGAGATGAGATGAGACATTCCATTCCATTACAGGCATTTAGCAGACACTTATCCAGAGCGACATACAACATACCCAGAGCAGCCTAGAGAGTTGGGGGTTAGGTGCCTTGCTCATGGGCATTTCAGCCATTCCTGCTGGTCCAGTGAATCAAACTGGTGACCTTTTCAGTGTGTCAGCTGTCTGTTACAGGAGAGAAGGAAGAAGGGGAAGGTTATATGAGTATATTAAAAATAATTTAAACCGTGGATAGAGTGTAAAAAGACAGGCTGGTTAGAACATGTTAATATGATGGTTAGAGCTAGTATAATATTCAGAGAAAACAGTTACCTATTTTGCTGCTTGGCCAACATGTTGCACAACCAACAATTCTGAATGTCTCATACTGACTAACCAGTGGAGGATTGTTTAATTCAATTCAGTTCATATAGCACTTTTAACATTACACATTGGATGCGATTCTCCCAATTGTGCGCAAGTTCTTTTTTGCACAATTCCACTTACACACATTTCAGTTATACATGTAAGGCCCTTTTGAAATGGCAATGATTTGGCTTTTACTATCTTAATAGTTTTATGTAAATTAATTACACCATGTTTATGGAAAATGACTGAAATTACCACAATGCACTGGTTTCTTTTATTTGGACATGATGCATGTTTCCTGCTGAAATGTCTAAAAAAAAACCCTTGATGTTGTAACCAATCCTGTGTGAGTGTAGAAGTAGTGATGTGTATCAAGCCTATTAGGATTTAGGGATGATTAATCTTGAATCTGCTGCTACCTATGACACAGAGGTGAAGAAGAGAATTTTGGGGCTACAAAGTTTACTGCTGTAGAGCTGGAGCAGCTAAGTTCGTAAAAAGAGGCTTATTTAACATTTTTGGAGACTGAGTACAGCTAATAGTGTTATGAATGATGAGATGTGGTGAGTTAGGATCCAAAAGCAGAAACACAAACCAGAAAATCCAATGAATAAAAACAGATTTAATTAAAGTCCAAGAGAATAAACAAACAAAAATAGCAAAAATAGTCCAGACAAAAAAAAAAAAAAAACCTGTAAACAAAAAACATAGCACAAAAACATGAAAAAATGGCAAGACATTCTGGCAAAGTCCCTTTCTGAGAATGGTCTATTTATACACAGCAGAGCAGACCAGGAAGTGAATGCCAGCAAGATGGAAGTCCTGTCCCGGATCCGGATTGCGCTGAGTTGGGAGATAATAAATCTCCGGAGTGATACATGAAAGGTGGGGTGAACACATCGCATGGTGAGTGGTAATGTCAGTCTAACGGAACATGGGTTGATTACCTTCTTGATGAGGAAGCGTCCAAAGAACCTGAGTGCCAGCTTGTGAGAGACAGCCCTAAGTGGCAGGTGGTGCATGGAGAGCATAACTCATTGACCCACTCGGTAGGTGGGTGCCTTGGAGCGATGTTTGTCAGCCTGCTTCTTGGATGCAAGTGCGGAGCAAATGAGTCTTCTCCGGGCCAATGCCCACGTCCTCCTGCAGTGGTGTATAAAGGCCTGGGCTGATGGTATGGCGACCTCCTCCTCCTGGCTGGGGAACAGTGGTGGTTGGTACCCTAGTGAGCACTGGAATGGAGAGAAACCTGTGGCAGAGGAAGGGAGAGTGTTATGTGTGTATTCGATCCAAGGTAGGTACTTGCTCCAAGAACTGGCATCTCTAGACGCCATGCACCTGAGTGCAACCTCCAAAGCCTAGTTAGCCCGTTCTGCCTGGCTGTTGGTCTGTGGGTGGAAGCCTGAGGAGAGACTACAGGTGGTCCCAATGAGTTTGCAGAAGGCTCTCCAGAACTGTGCAGTGAACTGAGGATCCCGGTCAGAAACTATGTCGGTAGGCAAACCATGTAGGCAGAAAGTGTGGTGGATGAGTAGTTCTGCAGTCTCTTTGGCTGAGGGGAGCTTGGGCAGAGGAATGAAATGGATGGTCTTCGAAAAACAGTCAATGACAGTGAGGATGCATGTGTTGCCACCTGAGTTGGGGAGTCCTGTGATGAAGTCCAGGGCGATGTGTGACCAAGGTTGATGCAGAGTAGGAAGGGGTCTTAGTAAGCCGGCAGGGGGTTGATTGGCTGTCTTGTTCTGGGAGCATGTGTCACAGGCTGCCACAAACTCCTGGATGTCCTCCTTGATGGATGGCCACCAAAAGCGCTGCTGGATGAGAGCCAGGATTCGGGTGGCTCCCGGATGACAGGCCAGCTTGGAACTGCGACCCTACTGCAGCACCTGAGTTTGCACATGACAAGGAACAAACAGATGGTTATGAGGAATATTGTTGGAGTTACCTTCACCGGGGTCCTGCTCCAGGGCCTTCTGCATGAGTGTCTCAACCTCTAGAATTGCAGCTCCCACCAGGCAGCATGGAGGAAGGATAGTCTCAGGTGGCTTGGACTCCTCTTGGTGGGAAGAGAACATCCTGGAAAGGGCATCGAGTTTGCCGTTCTTGGACCTTGGGCAGTAGGAGAGCATGAAGTTGAATCGGGAGAAGAAGAGAGACCAACGGGCTTGACGGGAGTTGAGATGTTTGGCAGACTTGAGGTACTCCAGGTTTTTATGGTCGGTCCAGACTAGGAACGGGAGGTCTGACCCCTCGAGCCAGTGCCTCCACTCCTCCAAGGCTAGTTTTACGGCCAGTAGTTCTCGGTCGCCAATGTTGTAGTTTCGTTTGGCTGGGGATAGCCGGTGGGAGAAGAAGGAGCATGGGTGGACCTTGTTGTTGTTGGCCCTCTGGGATAGGATGACTCTGACCCCTGACTTGGAGGTGTCGACCTCGACGATAAACTACTTGGTAGAATCAAGTATGGTGAGAATGGGTGCTGTGGTAAACCTGAGACTGGAAAAGGCTTTCTCTGCTTCCTCCCCCCACTTGAACTTGGTCTTGGTCAAGGGCAGGGCTGAGAGAGGTCTGGCCACCATGCTGAAGTTGCGGATGAAATGCCTGTAAAAGCTGGCAAACCCCAGGAAGCGCTGGAGCTCTCGTCTCGAAGATGGGGTGGGCCAGTCAGCGACTGCCTCCAGCTTGAGGGGGTCCATCTGGACCTTAGCTGGTGAAATGATGAACCCCAGGAATGAAACAGAGCCTTGATGGAACTCGCACTTCTCTGCCTTAACGAACAGCTTATTCTCCAGCAGGCGTTGAAGAACCTGCCAGATGTGACCCCATTGTTCCTCCAGGGAGCAAGAGAAAATCAAGATATCGTCCAGGTAAATAAAGACAAAAGTGTTAAGAAAGTCCCTCAAGACATCATTAACCAACGCCTGGAATACCGTGGGCGCGTTAGGCAGGCCGAAAGGGACTACGAGCTAGTGGCCCCAATGTTAACGAGTGTCTGTAGTGTTAGGTTCTTTTCCTGTATTCACGGATATATCAAGTGCTGTAGCATATGTTGTAACGGCAAGAAAAGAGTCAAGTTTTGAACTTTCTTCATTGCAACAAGACCGCAGATGAAGTGAACACGAATTCTGATAAAGCTAGAGAAGCCACGTTTGGAAGAATAGCTTGCTCATCAAAGGCTTATTGTCATCTGGACTGCTTGCTGCTACAGGGAGCTACTAGCCTCCATTGCCGTCATCTTACTTGCCATGCATCCTGGACTGCCGAGTTTGTGAGTAGCTTGTTTGAAGCTCAACTGCCGATTAATCCACCAAGCACGGTAACAGCGTGATTGAACTTTATTTTTCTGTCAGTCAGATTTCATTTGCCATTGGAACTTGCATTGTGGCTAATTTTTCTCATGTGCACCAACATTTAATGGGCCCCTATGTTTTTTTTTTTTACAAGCTTGCTATTATAATTTCTTAGAGATGTACTGAAGTGATTCTGACTGAGTATTATTGACTGGGTTTACATTGAAAACAGTGTTCAATTTTCACTTCATCACTTAACCTTTTGTAAAGGGTATTTTTCTTTTGTTCTTTTCCATTAGTGGGATTAATAGCACCACTCAAGGTAGTGGTTGAATAGGGGTATTGTCAGAGGATTTGTGATACTTTTCAGTTCATTATACAGTTGTGTACGAAGGTGACGGAAAGTGAATTGAGGCTTCTTATTTTTATTTTATATTTAATCAACTATATTTTCTTTACATACATTTGCATGGATTTTACACACGCACACACACACACACACATTTACACATTCTTACACTTTATTTCATTTGAACATAAGGTATAATAAATGTCACCTATTTGTTAAAATTTATCTGAAGTGTGGCATTGCCTTATTGTAGTTTAACTGACACTTCCTGGTAATAAGAACTACTTTTTACATTTACTGTTTTTATTGTACATAAATTCTGAAGATTTACATGGTTTCTGACAGGGACCACTGGTAAAGTATTTCTTCAGTGGAGGCACCATGCTAGTTACTTACTAAATTCATATAGTACTTATTCTAATTTTGATACTAAATCTGCTAACTTTAATGGTAGACAGGAAATCCAGTCAATTCACCATCACCAGCTGGAAACCCAGGATCCTGTTTGTTTTAAATGAGTGTGACCTCAGTGTAGATTAAAACACTAGGGGAAAAGGGGTTATACACATATTCTGATCACTTAACTTCAGAATAAAGGCAGCTTAATGAAATAACCATGATTTATTTAAAACTCTCACAACCGCATGTATTTTGGCTGTGGGGAAATGCTGAACGTCGACTTCCACATTTGCATCGTTGTATCATGTAAATGTCATTGAAATCCATTTAAATCATCAGCCAGACAGTTTTGAAAATAAATGCAAAGGGAGAGCCTCGCAATATTACAACTCACCTCAGGAAGGCATTAGTTTCTACCGTATGTATGACATGAACCCAAAAATAAAGTAAATATACCAAAAGACACGTGCTGGGCCTATGTGAATACGGGTGATTACTGTGGCTGAAAGGCTGTTCATCCAGGACTTTGCACAGGTGGATGATGGCTTCACGGTCCAGATGAAATTGCTGGATGTTCTGTGCATCACTGAGCCCTGTCTTCTTCTCCATCTTTTCCACTCTCTCAGGAGTACAGTCAAATGCAGAGCAGACATTTTGGTTTGGGATTGTTAAGGCATATGTGGCACTAGTGATGACAGGTTGCTGGAACTAATGGACCAGCAATTATAAAATAAGTTGACTACGCCACTCTGGGAAAAATCATTATCCTAACAGGTAACACTGGTTTGCTGTATAGATTAGATTAGATTAGATTAGATTAGATTAGATTAGATTAGATTAGATTAGATTAGATTAGATTAGATTAGAGAAAACTTTATTGATCCCTTTGGGCGGGTTCCCTCAGGGAAATTAAGATTCCAGCAGCATCATTACAGATAAACAGAGAAAAGAAAAAGAGAAAACTTCTAGATAAATTAAAATAAATTAAGTATTTACATATACAAGTATAAAAAAGAATAAGATATGGGGAAGAGAGGAAGGGGGGAGGGGGGGAAAGGTGGGGAGAAGGGGGGGGCGGCGGCAGGAGAGATATTGCACATTATATTGCACATTGTCCGGTATTGCTTATTGTTAGGCTAGGCTACTGCCCCTTCCCATCCTCTGTCCTCCTGTTACCCCTCCTCCCCCCAGAGAGGAGTTGTACAGTCTGATGGCATGAGGGACAAAGGAGTTTTTGAGTCTGTTCATCCTGCACTTGGGAAGGAGCATTCTGTCACTGAACAGGCTCCTCTGGTTGCTGATGATGGTGTGCAGAGGGTGACTGGCATCGTCCATGATGTTCAATAGTTTGTCCATAGACCTCTTCTCTGCCAATTCTCCTCTCCTCTTCTCTATAAATGAGCATGGGGCGTGTGTTCCTTATAAAAATAAACAACTTTATTAATATAGATCATAATCAGATAATAAAAGCAGATGACTCAATTGAGACTATAAAAGTCAAGGAACTGGTATGACAGAAAAACAACAACAACAACAACAACAAAAACAACCCCAAAAATAACCACTCACATGTCTCAGGCTATGACAGTACCAAGTAGAAATATGGTTTACAAAAAAAAAAGGGGGGGGGGGGCAGAGGCTTACCAGTGGAGAGGCACACTGGCAGGAAGGACAAATGTCCCAGAAGACCACTCACACGTGCCCACACACAAACACACACACACACACACACACAGAGCGATGCAGCCGATGGTACACAACACCAAGTGACAGGAATACAGCACACATTGTAGAACTCCACTACTTTAGACACTGTACTGCACAACACTATAAACAACAAATACAACAAATTAAGAATCAAAATAATTAACCCATTTGTATCAATAGCACCACCTACAGGTGAGTTTACAAAACTGTCTAAGCTCCAACACAGAACCTCTAGAATATGGAAACTGAATTAATTGACAGTGGAAAAAAGATAGGACAAACAAGAATAAATGAAAAACAAAATAACTCAAAAGGTATACAAATGTAGCTCACAAGTCCAATACTGACACCTCGTCCAGTAGATGCAGGAATAGACAGGATGTATATGAACCAAGTATCTACTAGCAGGCAGAGGCACAGCACCCACCCGAAAGTCATCAGGAAGTGGGGAAAGAAGCAAACAGCAATGCAGTGACGCAAAGCCAACTGGTGATGCGAAGCAATACAAATAGAGCAAATGTAGCAAAGCAAAACAGAGAAATAAACAAACAAAAATACAGAATAATCAGCAAAACAAAAGCATGATCAGGAAGTGCCGGCATCAGTAAGATTACATCAGCAACCTGGAAGTAATAAGGGCAGCCAGTCAGTCCATCTACAATAAAAAAAAGAAGGTAACTAAACACCCCCCCCAAAAAAAAGAAAATAAAAAAAAGAAACCCATCCACCGAAGACAAAAACTCCCAACACTCAGCCAACTAAAGGAGAACTCGACGGCTTACTGTGGATTACCATATTGGGTTGCAGAGAGCTTGGGTTAACTAAGGATTAAAACACAATAATTGCTTGCACCATCATGCACAGCTATGGAAATGCCATTGATTCAACATCCATGGAGCAACCAGCAGAAAGAATATAATCACCACCAGCCACTTCCACCAGTTATCAGCACGCTACACAGGGACACTAAGCTTACCTACAGCACACCACAATATAAAGAACTTTTAAAAGCAATATGCAAGCTGCACATACAATTTCAAGCAGGGCTTTGAACCGGTTCAAGGAACGAAAACGAAAACCGGGAACTTTTTCTATTTCGCATGGAACAGAAACGAAACCAGAAACTTTATTATTTTTTATGTTCCGGAACAGAAACGCTTATTAAAAATAATGGTAACTGGTTAATACCGTTTTTTATTTCCTTCGTCAAAGTTTCCGTAGCCTACCAATAAAAAAGTCATTCTTCTCCTGCGCAAGTTTCTATGACCCGCTGGGGTTCACTTCCTGCGTGACGTTCGCTGACTGAATGGAGAGAGCGGGAAGGTGGACTACTATCACGTCTCCACATGATAATAAGTGAGTAAGTGCATTACTCAGTAAGTGCATTACTGAGTGTCTGAGCAAAGAAGAGCCTGAATGTTGCAACCTCCCTATTGGCTGTTTGTAAAAATGTATCAATTGTTGCCCTTCCCATGGGAATCATCGCGGGCTCGAGAGACGAGATCTGACGAGTTAGTTCGTTGGTAGCAGAACAAAATGTCTGGACACAAATCGGGTTTTCAGAAAAGGAAAGAAAATAAACGGAGGGTCGAAAATACAAAAAAGGAGGCAGAAAATGCAAAACGAGTTTTAAGGTAGGACAAATGGTTACATTTTAAGGCAGCCCGCCGTGGCTGCAGGCTTTCAGTTGTCATTGAATGGTTACTTTTCTGAGGCAGCCTGCTGTGGCTGCCTGCAGGCTTATTTATTATAGCCCATTTAGTTAAAATAGTTGATATAAAATGTTTATAGTTATAGTTATGTGATGGTTGTCCTGATTTAGACTGTTTTTTTTTTTTTGGGGGGGGGGGGGGGGGGGGGGGGTTGCACGATGTTGCATCCGGGTCCAGATTAGGGCAGAACCAGCCCTGGCTACATTTCAGGTGTAGTTTGTTTTATGTATGTGTGTACTTGCATAGATATGTACTTGGTCTTCCAATATAGTGACTACCGAAATCTCGCGGCGCGGTGACGTCATGCGGTAGCCCTCTATAGGGCCTGACTAGCCTTTGGTAACACACTAAACAAATTATCTTTCATTTTTGGCACTTTTTCTGTTTGTGTAGATGGGAAGACATACTGATAATCCAAATCGCCAACATTTGAAATAATAATTGTTTTGAATTATTTCTTGTCTTATTTAATGAAGGTTGTAATAGAATTAGCCCACATTTGGCTTAAGCTGGATGAGACAGAGACATAATTTTATAGCCATTTGTTAAACAGCTGACAGGGAACGTAATTAACCGTTCCGGGAACGAAATTTTTTTGTTCTAACCGGTTCGGGAACGTCTATTTAATGGTGGAACCCAAAACCAGAAACGTTAAAATTCCGTTTCTGTTCGGAACGAACCAATAGGAAAAAAATTCTGGTTCAAAGCCCTGATTTCAAGTGTTGACACATGGAACCTTGCTGGGCTCGGCGACAAAAGGGCAGTCATCAGAAATGATGCCTCCCGTGTATCGTTATCTGCGTCTTTTATATACCACACCTCAGTAAGCTGTTAATTACCTGTCAGGGGTTGAGAGCCGATACCACATGACACAACCTAGGGAAGTGATAACGTACCCTGCTACACATATGAGAGGCGTGGTTCTTTTACACTCAGCTTGATTAATATTTCTGTATTTACCAGACTTGGTCACAACACCATGTAATGTGATTTTTTTTTCCTTTTAACAGTGTAATAGGGTTACAAGAAATATTATTGTAGTTTAAATCAAATTACACACAGTGTTTTTTAACTTGTGCATGTATTTTATGTGTATAATAATGTTAAAATTAGGCCTACTGTCAACTAAAAAGTCAATATGATGTTTTGACAAGTAGTGGTGCTTGATTTACTATAGCCTTCAGAGGTGCACAGATGAAGATTAAGTAAACCAAGGGCAGAATGCGCATGAATGGTGTTTACAGAAGAAACACTCAGACTAGGTTTTCCTCACCCAAAGCGGGTAACGTAAGTTACGAAGGTAACTATGGATCTGTGAGACTGAGGGATGACCATCACTATGGTCTAAAAATGGAATGATCACCTTCGTTCTGCCTACCACCGAGACCATATGTCAACAAAGTCAGGTCCATGACCTCCGGAAGCAGAACAACTCGCGTTATAAATAGCAGAGATTGCTCCCGGTTCAGTCTCCTATCTTGAGCACCTCAGGATGGTCCAAGCGACAAGGATAGTGACGGTCATTCCTTGGTCTCACAGATCCATAGTTACCTTCGTAACCTACAGTCTGTTTCGACCTTGCTCTGACCGTCACTACGGTCTAAAAAAGGGATGACATATACCAAAAGAGTCGTGAGGAACCCAGAATTAATCATTAGAACCTCGCCTGGTCACGGACATGAGGGTGGTGGCACCGACCGGAGCTGGGCGAGTTACATCCACCCTGTAAAATCTGGTAAAAGTGCATGGCGTAGCCCATGAAGCTGCTGCACAGATATCACCTGCTGCCACACCCCAAGGGCAGCCCAAGATGTAGCTACACTTCTGGTAGAGTGAGCCCTTGTACCCGAAGGGACCAGTATCCCCTGAGCCCTGTAAGCATGGGAGATAACCTCCACCAGCCAATGAGACAGCCTCTGTTTGGAAAGAGGCAGCCCACGCTTCACCACCCCATAACAGACAAAAAGTTGAGAGTGCGTTCTCCTCAAGGAGTGTGTATGGGCCAGATAAGCCCTCAAGGTCCTGACTGGGCACAAAGTGAGCAACTTGTCCTGCTCTGCCTGTGAGGCAGAGAAAGGCTGGAATTGGGACACCTCCAGAACTTGGTTGATGGACTGCTGATTAAGAACCTTTGGCAGAAAAGCTGGATTTGGCCAAAGCGACACACCAGTGCCTCCTGCCTGCCACCTTAGACAGTTGTCGCTAATGGAGAGAGCACACAGCTCTCTGATCCACTTTGCTGAACAGAGTGCCAAGAGAAAAGCAGTCTTAAGGGACAAAGATCGCAAATCTGCATCTGAAATAGGCTCATACGGACCTTCAGTGAGCGATGTTAAGACTGCGGGCAGATCCCAGCTCGGCACCTGCAAGGTGTGACCTGGACGCAACCGGCGGGCTCCCTTCAAGAACTGGCCAATCAAAGGATGCCTACCCAGGGGTCTGTTGTCTGCACCCTGGTGAAAGGCTGAAATGGCCGAAGAATAGACCTTTATTGTACTGACTGCCTTGCCTTGATCCAAATGGGACTGCAAGAAGCGTAAAACATGTGGCACAGGGCAAACTGCTGGCTCAAAACCCATGCTGGCACACCAATCTGAAAAGATCCTTCATCTGAGTGCATAGCAAGCTCTAGTAGATGGAGCCCTGGCATTATTGAGTGTCTCTTGAACAGACTTGTCTAGCCGCTCAGTGATGGACTCTGCAGGGGCCAAACCCATTGACGTAGGGCACCTGGGTTCGGATACCAGATCCGCCCATCCTCCTGTGACAGAAGATCCGCTCTGTATGGTAACTGCCATGGCTGACCCTGCAGCAGCCGGAGCAGGTCCGGGAACCAAGGCCTCGACGGCCACCATGGAGCAACCAGCAGGACTGAGTGTTGGCCCTCTCCGATCCTCCGGAGGACCTGAGCTATGAGAGGGAGTGGAGGAAAAGCATACAACAAGCTTGTTAGCCATTCTTGTGACAGAGCATCCAGGCCCAGACTGCCCCCCTACCCCATAAGGGAGTACCATTCCAGGCAGTGTGTTGTCTCTGCTGACGCAAAGACATCCACTTGGGCAACACCGTACCACATTCAGATCTGGCTGATGACATCTGTGTTCAGTCTCCATTCTCCTGGGAGTGGCCCCGTCCTGGAGAGAATGTTGGCCGCTCTGTTCTCCACACTTGGGATGTGCACTGCCCTCAGTGAAGAGAGTCGTGGCCATGCCCATGTCAGCAACTCCTCCACCACCTGGAGGCACTGCTGGGACCTCGTGCCCCCTTGGTGATTCACATGATACACCGCCGAGGTGCTGTCTGTTCTCACAAGAACATGTTGGTATTGCAACACCAGCAGGAATCTTCAAAGAGCGAGATGGATGGCCTTCAGTTCGAGGATGTTTATGTGCTCCAACATCCACAGGGGTTGCCACATGCCCCTTACTGACCGTCCTTCCCAGACAGCTCGCCAGCCTGTCAGGGACGCGTTCGTCGAGATGACCTGTCTCCTGTGGGGAAGGCCCCCCAGTGGGACATCTCTGAGCAGGAACTCCCGGTCCCTCCAAGGACGTAGCGCTTGCCTGTCATCTTTCAGATGGAGATGGGAAGCATTGAACCAGCACTGCAGGGGGCGTGCCCTCAGCAGGCCAAGAGGAATTACTGCTGCTGCTGCGGCCATCAAACCCAGCAGCTTCTGGACTCTGTGAGCCGTAACAAGACTGCCCAAGCGGAAATACTTCAGCATTTTGATCAAGCTGTCCACTCTCCATGGAGTGAGAGATGCCGTCATGCCAACTGAGTCGAGGAAGATGCCAAGGAATTCCACCCGTTGGCGGGGTTGCAGGTTGCTCTTCTTGTGGTTGACAGTGAAGCCCATGGATTGGATGTGGGCAAGAAATGTGTCTATGTCACGCACTACCTGCTCTCGGGAGGGGGCACAGATGAGCCAATTGTCCAGGTAGGGTAGGATTTTCAGACCTCGAGCCTGGAGGGGGGACAGTGCGGCTGACACCACACGAGTAAAAACCCTTGGGGCCAGGGAAAGGCCAAAAGGAAGGACCTGGAACTGGAACACCCTGCCCTGGAAGGCAAAGCGCAGGAAGGGCCTGTGTTCTGGGCAGATTGGGACATGGAAATATGCGTCCTTTAGGTCCAGAGATGTGAACCACTCCCCCTGCCAGATGGACTGCATCACCACTCTTGTGTGGACCATCTTGAAAGGCAGCACCTTGAGATATCGGTTCAAGAGCCTGAGGTCGAGAACAGGCCGATGGCCGCCATCTTTTTTGGGAACAATAAAATACTTGGAGTAGAACCCAGTGAGCTGTGCGCTGGGTGGTACTTCTGAGATGGCCCGTTTTAGAAGTAACTCTTGAACCTCCTTGATGAGTACGGACATCAAAGCCGGGTCCTTTACGGATGTTGCCCTGACCCCTGAAAATGTAGCGGGTCGCCATCGAAATTGCAATCTGTAGCTGCGAGCCACCTTAGCCATGACCCAAGGGTCTGGTGCAATCCCCTCCCAGGAGGTCCATGACAGCTGGGAAGGACAATTGACAGGTGACCCAAGACTCCGATGCAGGACCACCGCCGTGGCCTGCACCCCTGCCTGTGCCCCGCTGCAGTCCTCTTCTTCCCCTGGGTCGGGGATTTGGGGCTGTACTTCGGTCGGGTGCATGAAATCGCCAGTCCCATGGGGCCACTGGGTCATTACCCACCGGCGGAGGCTGGGTGGGCTGCCGCAGCCTATACCTGCCCATAGGCGCCCGGCTGGCAGTTGAAGCCGACTTACGGCACACATGCTGGACAGCTTCCCTAGATGCTGCAGTGCTCTCAGCGCGATCAAGCACCTCCTGAGATCCTGGGTGAAAGACATGCCCAGGCACCACAGGGAGGCTCAGCAGCTCCTGCTTGATGGCTTCCAGCAGGGAGGTTTGTGCCAGCCAAACCTGTCTGCGGCACAGCACCGCAGAGGCCATAGCGTCCCCCACATCTTGTGTCAGCTGGGAGTGGGAAGAAAGAGCTGCGTCCACCAGGGCCCTGGCGTCCAGATCATCTGGGTTCAGTGTCTTTCGTAGAGCCGCCAGGGTGATGGCTAGAGCGCTACCCATTCAGGCCGCTCGTGCCGATGCATTAAAAGAGCAAGTGGCCAGGCGGTCCATCTTGGCACACTCCTTATGAGGGCAACGTGGATTGGGGGATACGCGGGCAAGGCCCAGGGACATCAATGTGGCCATTGATGGCTCAACTGGTGGCATGTCCCCCAGTCCAGTCTCAACTGGGTAACCATCTGTTGCCAGCTGGCAGCAGCCTTCATGAAACCGGGGGCATTGCGACAACTTACCCCATGTTGACTTGAGCATTGCTGCGTAATTATCTGCCACAGGTATAGGAGGTGGTGGGGTAGCACAACAGACACCCTCCCAAACTCCTCCCAAAGGAGCTGGGGCAGGTGCAGGCACCTGAAGGCCCAGGACCTTGGCAGCGCTCAGCACCCGTGACACAAGGGAGCTGACAGGGGCCTCTTCCATCCCCGTGGAGCCATCAGTCAGCTCTGCAGAGCCAGAATGCATGTCTCCCCCGAGGCCATCCCTACCTGTTGTGTTATCCGTCGCTGTGTGGGGAGCTTAGAGGGATAGCACATCCACATCGCCCCACCCATCCTCCTCACCATAGCTCTCAGGCCTGGATGAGAGGGTACCCCCCTGGCCCAGGGGCAGGGAAGTAGATGATGAGCCCTAGTGACCTTCCAGCTTGTCCATCCTCTGTGACACAGCCTGGAGAACCGAGAGGATCTGGAGTGACTCCGTGTTACCACTCTCTATCACTGTAGCTGAGGCAGGGTGCTTAGCAGGTCTGGGCACCTCTCCTTGGGCAGGCCTGTGGGGGGAATCCCACTGCTGGTCACGTGAATGCTTGTGTTTGTGCTTACTGGAGAGGGACGGCTGGTCGGGGGAGCGTCGCCTCTCTCTCTGGCTCTAGCGCACATGGCCACCCACCTGGCTGGCCCGGCACTGTCTTTCCCCCCTGGAGAGGTCGCAGGCCGTGCTGCAGGGGTTGTCCACGTCCTCCAGCACGTGGGCAGCTCCAAGGCACATTGGACACTCCCTGTGCCCATCTTTGGAACTCACTGAGGCCCTGCAAATCCTGCAGTAGTGGGAAGCCATTGTAGCCACACAGAGGCCTATAGGCAGTCTGAAGTCTGGAGTCCTCCTTGAGTAGTCCACCAAGGTATTATGGTGGCCCACACCAGCGAGTGAACGCACTTAGTGGGCGCACACTAGCTCCACTGGCTGCGAACAGCAGTATAGGGTATGCCACAGGATCACGATGATGGCCAGCAACAGCGCGCGAACACACTTAGCGGGTGCACACTAGCCCCACCAGCTGCGAACAGCGGTATAGGGCATGGCAGAGGAGGGTGTCACAGAGGAGCACTGTCGCAGCCTGCACCTGAATGCACCTGATGAAAATAGGAAAAGCACAGCCCACAGTATTATGATGGCCCACACCAGCACACGAATGCACTTAGTGGGCACACACTAGCCCCACCAGCTGCGAACAGCGGTATAGGGTATGCCACAGGGTCACGGTCAGTGATGGGAATAACGGCGTTAGAAATAAACGGCGTTACTAATGGCGTTACTTTTTTTAGTAACGAGTAATCTAACTAATTACTTTTTACATCGTTATAACGCCGTTCCTGTTACTTACAATAAAATACTATGCGTTACTTTATTAAAGCTGTTCTCATCTGGCACGCTGCTCGTTCAGCCTTTCTTTCCTCTGCTTTAGTGTGGGGCGGGGAGATGCGAGACAACGGCACAGTAAGCCAATCAGAGTAGATTTGGACAACGTACGTGGGTAGGCCACGCCTACTGCACTACTGCGCGCTCTTTCAATCGGAAGACACAGCGATGGCGAGCGGTCAGCCCAGCACTGTGCTTTCACATTGGACATACAGCCATTACTTTTCATTACTTGAAATAAAAGGCAAGAGTGTTTACGTGCAATGCACATTATGTCGAGGAACAAAGCGTTTGTCCTTGTCAGTGGCCAGTAATTAGTAACATAATTTTAATAACTACAAAAATATATTACATTTGATAGATGTCTTATCTCACATTGTCCCACAAAAATATTAATATAGTGTAGATAACATTACTAATTGGTTCTGTTAAGTGTCCATTTCAGTCATTAAACACATTTAACATTCACTTTTATTATGATTACACTAATTGAATTTGATTTTTTTTGAGGGGGAACGAAATGTAACGGAATAATTACTTTCTCTGGTAATTAGTTACTTTTATGACAAAGTAACTCCGTTAGTAACTCAGTTACTTTTTGGGAAAAGTAACTAGTAACTATAACTAATTACTTTTTGAAAGTAACGTGCCCAACACTGGTCATGGTGGTGGCCTGCACCAGCGCACGAATGTACTTAGCGGGTGTACACTAGCCCCACCA
Source organism: Neoarius graeffei (assembly GCF_027579695.1). NCBI lineage: Eukaryota > Metazoa > Chordata > Actinopteri > Siluriformes > Ariidae > Neoarius > Neoarius graeffei. Next base: position 38,726,943 of record NC_083590.1, on the reverse strand, counting down.
GCTGCGAACAGGGGTATAGGGCGTGGCAGAGGAGGGCGTTGCCGAGGAGCACTGTCATGGCCTGCAACTGGATGCACCTGATGGAAACAGGAAAAACACAGCACACAATATTATGATGGCCCGCACCAGCGCACGAATGCACTTAGCGGGCGCACACTAGCCCCACCAGCTGCAGACAGGGGTATAGGGTGTGGCACGAGAACACTGCCGAGGCCTGCACAGTGTGCAAACGCACCTAGCAGGCTACACCAGTGAACAACAACAACAAAAAAAAAGGCACAACACAATAGCAGGTGCACACCAAAACACAGTATAAAACTCAAATAACAAATCCACTTACCGTGGCGATATAGGACAATTCAAACAAATATAGTGCTAGGTGGCCTGTAACAGCAGTCTGACAGGCTCACACAATTTCTGGTTGCGACAACAGCAGTAAAAAACACAGAACATAGGTATTATGGCGGCCCACACAAGCGCGCGAACACACTTAGTGGGCTCGCACTAAGCCCACGGCTGCGAACAGCAGTATAGGCGCACAGTGGTAACAAACTCAGATTACGCATATAACGTCAAACGAAAAGGATACCTGTAAAAACAAGCTTACAGCCTACCAGCAAATTAAGCTAAGCACATAGCTCAGAAATACACAAACCACAACAATCCTCAGGGACACAAGGCGCCCGTACAACACAGGCAAAGAATTAGTGGAATGTGAAGCAAAGAAATTAGGATTTCTTACCTTACGGGTCTCGTACGAGGCGATCAAGGTGAGAGACTGAACCGGGAGCAATCTCTGCTATTTATAATGTGAGTCGTTCTGCTTCCAGAGGTCACGGACATGACTTTGTTGACATATGGTCTTGGTGATAGGCAGAACGAAGGTGATCATTCTTTTTTTAGACCATAGTGACGGTCAGACCGAGGTCGAAACAGATCTACCTTTGTAGCACGTAAGTCATAGACTTAAGTTAAGGGGAGAATACACTCACCCATCCCTTATCAAAAAGAAGTATACTTCAAGTTCATTTTATTAAGTATACTTAAGTAAAGTTAAAGTATATTTCCTTAAGTATACTTTTGTGTACCAAGTATCAATGCACTTACAGTATACTTGTAAGTAAACTAATCTAATACTTCTTGGGACTAAATTGGCCCACTTTTAGTTTATAAAAAGTATACTTTAAGTCTAAGAGAAATGAACTTTGAGAATACAACTAGTATTTTTTTATTTTGTATTGCAAGTATACCACAAGTAAACATATATACTAATAGTTTACTAGTTCTATACTTGTAGTCCACTCTTTAGTTTACAAAAGCATACTTCATAGTATACTGGAAATATACTATGAGTTTACTTGTTTTATTCTTCTAGTCCACTTTTTAGTTTATAAAAGTATACTTTATAGCATACTGGAAATATACTATTAGTTACTGGTTATATACATCTAGTCCACTTTTTAGTTTTGAAGTATACTGTAATTACTCTTCTAGGTATACTATTAGTTTTCTAGCCCTAGCCCTTACCTCATGAACACTACCAGTAGACAACTTAAGTGTTTTGTACCTGAAGTTACAATGAAGTTATAAAGGTAAGAATTCACAAAATACCAACAGATACTCAGGATTAAGAACATATTCATTTTCTTTAAAAATCAAAATTTAAAACAACATTGTATTAAATGCCAAAAGTATAAAAACATGGCAATGACAACTGAAATTGACATTCAAGCTCTAAAGAAAAATAAATAAATAAATAAATAAATAATAATCCCACTCAGGAGAAATTAAAAAAAAAAACTTATATGGAACCACAGACATACCTAAGAGTCAACAATGCTGTCTAACCCAGCAAAGAGCAGCGACAGAAAACATGCTGCCGTATATCACAAAGAAGCCAATATGTGTAAAAAAGAAGTATTTTATACGCTACTATCAAAAGGATATGCACAACTACAGTGCAAATACACTTAAACATAAGGCACATTTACTTTATTACATTTTTGTTAAGTATATTGTGATCAAAATTTACTGTAAGTATAAGTATTAGACTTTTCGATATACTTTTCAGTATAAGCCAAGTATACTTATGTATAACTTTATTAAGTATATCTCTGATAAGTAAATAAAACATAAACTGAAAGCATACTCTCTTATTTTTAGTTTAAAAGAAGTATACTAGAAGCACACTTGAATAAACTTCTTTTTTTTGTAAGGGATACCACCCATACACCTGCTGTGTTATGCAGGTATCTAATCAGCCAATCCCTTGACAGCAGCACAAAGCATAAAATCATGTAGATACAAACCAAGAGCTTCAGATAATGTTCACTTCAAACATCAGAATGGAAAAATTGTGATCTCTGTGACTTTCACTCTGGCATGGGTGTTGGTTTGAGCCAGATGGACTGGTTTGAGTATTTAAGAAACTGCTGATCCCCTGGGGTTTTCACACACAACCGTTTCTAGAGTTTACACAGAATGGTGGGGAGGAAAAAAAAACAACAATACCGAGTGATCGACAGTTCTGTGGGTGGAAATGTCTTGTTGATAAGAAAGGTCAGAGGAAAATATCCAGATTAGTTCGAGCTGCCAGGAAGGAGATAGTAATTCATATAATCACTCTTTACAACCGTGGTGAGCAGAAAAACATGAGCATGCAACAGCAGATCGTGTTGAGTTCCATTCCAAGAACAGGACACTTAGGCCCTGTCCACACGGCAATGGATTCAGGTGAATCTGATAAAATTTTTTTATCGTTTCGGCCTGGCGTCCACACGGCACCGGCGTTTTGGGTGCCCCAAAACGATATTTTTTGAGAACGGGTTCCAGAGTGGAAAAATCTGGCAACGGCGCCGTTGCGAAGTCATCTGGATGAGTAGAACGGATTTGTTTACGATGACGTCACAACCACATGACTAAAACAGACTGTTTTAGACTAAAACAGACTTCAACAGACTGTTTTGTATGAACCACTGCATTGCATTCACTTTTGTATACAGCTTTTCTTTTAAATAAACAAGTAACTGAACCATTTCTTGAATTTCTTTTTTTTATTGGATAAGACTACTTTTCAAAATGTTCACACACAATATAAAAAGTTATATAAATTATATAAAAATACTTTTCAAAATGTTCACACACAATAAGAAAATTAAGTTATATAAAACTATGCACACTAATAAAACTAATTTGTACACACAGAAGGCACAATTTCCTCGCGTAGTCGCAGCCATCTTCTTCTTGTTGTTGTGTGTTTGTTCCTGTGAGTGCTTCACGCCGGGTAGAAGAAGGGGTTTATGCGCATGCGTCCTACTTCTTCTATTGTTCTGGTGTCTCCGATGGGACCATCTTACAGCGCACGTAATGGTGTGGCATGTGTATTGCATCGTTTTCAGCAAGCATTGCGTTGCCATATGTACCTGATATTTTACTGATCCGTTGCCCATGTGGACGCGATATTTTTTTTACCCACTTAAAAAAAAAATCTCATTAACGTTGTTGTGTGGATGTAGCCTTAGAATCAACATTTCTAACAATTAAAGTGGACGGTGAGTGTATGTGTTGGCTGAAAACCATGTACCTGTGTGCTTTTTGGACTTGTGTGCATGGGAAAAATAAAACCCTTTGTCACATAGCAGTTTTACAAAAATCTATAGATTCTGAATATAATTTTTAATTGATAAAATTATCCCTAATGAGCAAGCCAGAGGTGAGGAAAACGTCCCTCAGACAACATGAGGAAGAAAGAAAAGCCTCAAAAGAGAACTCATCCTCATTTGATTGACACCAAATGATGCAATAATAAATCATTTCTCTTCTATAACTATATGCTATATAGTCTATGAGCAATTTATGGGCATCAGGGTTTTATTTCTGAATTCATTATAGTTTTAACTTGAAGTCATTTGTCTTGAAGTTATCAAGTGTTCACTGATTGAGACTTGCAAGCGCAAAACTGTTCAGAGGAATTTCAGTCCTAAGGCTATCCAAGAAAGAACATCCCCATCTATGTTTATGGTTTCTATGTAGTACCATTCGATCATTCCTCCAACAATTCTCCAGACTGAAATAGAACAAACTGAAGATTTTCATTCCAAGACTAGGTTTAAAGTTGCTGCATGGACAGACCATCACTCAACCTTGAAAAACAGAATAAAAGCCTGCATAACCACTCGACAGTGACTCAGCCAGGATTCATGGAAGCGGAACTCAAATGGGACACTGAACAATGAAGTGAAGGTCATCCAACTCAAGACACTATCAAGAAGGAACACTACCATGAAGTGGAGGGGAAAAGAGCAAGACCGTGTAGTTGCAGTGCTGTACGTTACTTCAGTGTTAGGACAAAGACAGACGTGTACCCGTACATTGTACACAAAGATGGCAGACAGCACAGCTGTCTTAATCTACATTTCTACATTTCTGTCATTGATTCTAAGTTATAATAATTGCTATCATTCATAACTACATTTAACATTAGGGAACATAGTTTGTTGACTGAATGAATTTTTTTTTAATAAAATACAGACAGAAATACTGATCACTGGTAGTGAAACAAACAAACAACAAAACATGTATAACAGACTTGGAAATCTGATTCTTCAGACAAACAGTGAAGACAGCTTCCTATAATTCTGGACTCTGAATTATGTTTTAAACTGCATAATAACAATTTCCTGTTTTTCTCATTTAAAGAATGGCACATAGGTGATACGCTATTTCCATTTATAAGATGACAAAATTATTTTTATTATTATTATTACAACCTCAATTCCAAAAAAGTTGGGATGCTGTATAAACTGTAAACAAAAACAGAATGCGATAATTTGCAAATCATGCAAACCGTATATTTCATTGAAAATAGTACAAAGAAAACATACCAAATGTTGAAACTGAGAAATTTTGTTTTTGAAAAATATATGCTCATTTAGAATTTGATGTCAGCAACACGTTTCAGAAAAGTTGTGACAGGGGCATGTTTACCACGGTGTTGCATCGCCTCAATTTTTAACAACACTCTGCAAACATCTGGGAACTGAGGAGACCAGTTGTTGTAGTTTTGAAAGAGAAATGTTGTCCCATTCTTGCCTGATATATAATTTCAGTTGCTCAACAGTTCAGGGTCTCCTTTGTTATATTTTGCACTTCATAATGTGCCAAATGTTTGAAATGGGAGAAAGGTCTGGACTACAGGCAGGCCAGTTTAGCACTCAGGCTCTTACTATGGAGCCATGCAGCTTTAATATGTGGAGAAAGCAGTTTGGCATTGTCTTGCTGAAAGAAGCAAGACTTTCCCTGAAAAAGATTTTGTCTGGATAGCAGCATATTGCTCTGAAACATGTATATATCATTCAGCATTAATGATGCCTTCCCAGATGTACAAGCTATCCATGTCATGTGCACTAATGCACCCTCATACCATCACAGATGCTGGCTTTTGAATTGTGCACTGATAACAAGCTGGATGGGTCCTCTCCTCTTTAGCCTGGAGGACGTGGTGTCCATGATTTCTAAAAAGAATTTCAACTTTTGATGCGTCAGACCTTGGGAAAATTTTCCACTTGCCTCAGTCCATCATAAAAGAGCTCGGGCCCAGAAAAGGTGGCAGTGTTTCTGGATATTGTTTATACATGGTTTTAACTTGCATTTGTGGATGCAGTAATGAACTGTTTTACAAACGATGGTTTTCTAAAGTGTTCCTGAGCCCATACAGTGATTTCCACTACAGACACATGTCTGCTTTTAATACAGTGTCGCCTGAGGGCCTGAAGATCACAGGCATCCAATGTCAGTTTTCAGCCTTGTCTCTTGCATACAGAGATTTCTCCAGATTCTTTGAATCTTTCAATAACATTATATACCAAAAGTGATGTGATCCTGAAATGTTTTGCAAATTTACATTGTGGAACATTTATTCTTACAACCCCGATTCCAAAAAAGTTGGGACAAAGTACAAATTGTAAATAAAAACAGAATGCAATGATGTGGAAGTTTCAAAATTCCATATTTTATTCAGAATAGAACATAGATAACATATCAAATGTTTAAACTGAGAAAATGTATCATTTAAAGAGAAAAATTAGGTGATTTTAAATTTCATGACAACAACACATCTCAAAAAAGTTGGGACAAGGCCATGTTTACCACTGTGAGACATCCCCTTTTCTCTTTACAACAGTCTGTAAACGTCTGGGGACTGAGGAGACAAGTTGCTCAAGTTTAGGGATAGGAATGTTAACCCATTTGTGGCAGTTCGTACGTATGGGCGGAGCACAGAAGACGGCAGGACAGAGCTTAGGTTGGTAAACCGTTTTTATTTTCTCATTTTTCAGTGGACACTTAGCAAATTGACCACAGACAGACACACACACACAACCAGCATCTGGTTCGGGGACAAGCTCTCTCTGCTCTCACTCTCCCTCCTTAAATAGGGCGGGGTCACTGGGGAAGACACACAAGCACATTAATTCACATCAGGTGCAGTGATTCTGCCACTTACCTTCCCTGACTCTGCCCTCCAGTCACAGACCGATGCTTGACCATGCCCCTGCTGCCACATACCCCCACCGCCCGACTCAGGCCGGGCGGCTGTCCGGCCTGCAGCCGACTCCCCCCCCCCCCCTTGATGGGAGAGGAAGTCCGCCATAACCACCTGCGCCCCCGGCCTGTGGATCACCTTGAAGTTAAAGGGTTGGAGTGCCAGATACCAACGGGTGATTCGCGTGTTGGCATCCTTCATGCGGTGGAGCCACTGGAGGGGCGCGTGGTCCGAACAGAGGGTGAAAGGGCGTCCCAGCAGGTAGTAACAGAGGGTGAAGACCACCCACTTGATTGCCAAGCACCCTTTTTCAATGGTGCTGTAGCGCCCCTCACGCACTGACAGCTTCCTACTGATGTATAAGACTGGGCGATCCTCCCCCTCCACCTCCTGGGACAAAACAGCCCCCAGCCCTCTGTCCGACGCATCCGTCTGTAACATAAAGGGGAGAGAAAAGTCAGGGGAGTGTAAAAGTGGCCCCCCACACAGTGCAGCCTTTACCTCAGAAAAAGCCCGCTGGCATTGCTTCATCCACTGGACCAGATCTGGTGCCCCCTTTTTAGTCAGATCAGTCAGCGGGCTGGTGATGTCCGAATAATTAGGTATAAACCTACGATAATAGCCAGCCAGCCTCAGGAACTGTCTCACCCCCTTTTTGGTCTTGGGCCTCGGGCAGGCCTCAATTGCTGCTGTCTTGTTAATTTGGGGACGCGCCTGCCCGTTGCCCAAGTGGAAGCCCAGATACCGTACTTCCACCCACCCAATCGCACACTTCTTCGGGTTGGCTGTGAGACCCGCTCGCCTCAGCGACCTAAGGACGGCCCTCAGATGTTCGAGGTGCCTCGGTCAGTCATTACTATAGATAATAATGTCGTCGAGGTAGGCGGCTGCATAGGTGGCGTGGGGGCGGAGGACCCTATCCATCAGCCACTGAAACGTAGCGGGCGCCCCAAACAGCCCAAAAGGAAGTGTGACAAATTGGCGTAAGCCGAACGGTGTGGAAAAGGCAGTTTTTTCCCGGGATAATGGAGTCAAGGGGATCTGCCAGTGTTGAGTAAAAGCGAGCCGTGCCTAGTCGATCGAGCAACTCATCAATACGAGGCATTGGGTACGCATCGAATTTAGACATCACGTTGACTTTTCTATAGTCTACACAGAACCGGACCGACCCGTCGGCCTTGGGTACCAAGACCACCGGGCTGCTACCAGTCTCTGTGGGACTCCTCAACGATGCCCATTTCGAGCATGGCCTCGAGTTCTTCCCGAAACACTTTTTTCTTGTGTTTGGGTAGCCTATAAGGGCGGCTACGCACTACCACCCCCGGGGGCGTCTCAATGTGGTGCTCTATGAGGTTGGTGTGGCCGGGCAGGGGCGAGAACACGTCTGAAAACTCGGTCTGCAACTGGGCAACCTCCATGAGTTGGGTCGGGGAGAGGTGGTCTCCACAGGGGACCGGAGAGGTACGTGATGCCAATGTTCCCTTTTGAATCTCCGGCCCCAGCTCCGCCTTCTCCGGAACCACCGACACCAACGCCACGGGGACCTCCTTGTTCCAGAGTTTGAGCAGATTGAGGTGGTAAATCTGTAGTGCCCCACCCCTGTCCGTTTGCCTCACCTCATAGTCGACGTCCCCGACTCGCCGTGTGACCTCAAAGGGTCCTTGCCACTTAGCGACTAATTTGGAGCTTGATGTGGGCAACAGTAGAGGACAATTCTCCTGGGTTAGGTGGGTGAGGGTGTGGAGTTTTGTGCGCAGGTCAATAACGTATTGGATTTCATTTTTACTTGGTGAAGGTCCCTCCTCCCAATTTTCCCGCAGCACATCTAGAATGCCGCGTGGCTTACACCCATATAACAATTCGAACGGGGAGAACCCCGTGGAGGCTTGAGGGACCTCTCGCACTGCAAACAACAAGGGTTCGAGCCATTTATCCCAATTACGTGCATCCTCACTTACGAATTTTTAAATTATATTCTTGAGGGTGCGATTGAACCGTTCAACTAAACTGTCCGTTTGTGGGTGATAAACGCTGGTGAGGATCGGCTTAATACCTAACAACCCATACAGTTTGCTCAGTGTACGTGACATAAACGAGGTACCTTGGTCAGTCAGAATCTCTTTTGGGATTCCAACTCGGGAGATGACACAGAAGAGTGCCTCCTCAATACTGCGTGCTGAGATATTGCGAAGAGGCACTGCTTCTGGATATCGCGTTGCATAGTCCACCAGAACTAATATAAAGCGGTACCCTCGGGTTGACCGATCTAATGGCCCGACGAGATCCATCCCAATCCTTTCTAATGGGGTCTCGATTAATGGGAGAGGGCGCAAAGGCGCTTTTGGAATGGCCACTAGATTTACTAACTGGCATTCACGGCACGCCGTACACCACCTACGGACATCGCCGTGAATCCCTGGCCAATAGAACCGGGCCATTATTCGGGCTAGTGTTTTATCCTGCCCTAAGTATCCAGCCATGGGATTAAAGTGAGCCGGTTGGAATACCAATTCCCGGTGGCTCTTCGGAATCAAAAGCTGTGTGACTCGCTCTTTGGTCTGAGTGTCCTGCGTCACTCGGTATAATCTATCCTTCATAATCGTGAAGTAGGGGAAGGATGGGGTGGCATTTGGCTGGAGCATTTGACCATCGATTACTCTCACTTGGTCAAATGCATGCCCCAGAGTCTCGTCTCATGACTGCTCTAATGGAAAATCCGCAAGGGATTCCCCAATAGAGAGAGGAGGAGCCGGCGGCTCCTCACTCTGACGCGGAGATGACGTAGACGGCTCTGTGACAGCTGCTCCCGCCAATGCGACACCGGGACCTCCCCTTATTAAACTACGGCAGGACCCACTCTTCACTAGATGACTCATTAATTCCCCAAATCCCGGCCAATCCGTCCCCAGAATTATCGAGTGGGTAAGGCGAAGATTAACTGCCATCTCGAAAAAAATGTGGACCGACACTAAAGGGTAGTTGTGAACATCCCTGTGCACACACAACACCTTCACCAATTGTGCTCCCCCCAATCCCTCATCTTGCACCAGGTTTTGGTGGATTGAGGTCTGATTACAACCAGAATCCACCAACGCCTGATATGTATCCCCTTGGATACTCACCGGTATGCGATACGCTCCGGCCCGATCGAGGGTGGCTCCTGGCACGTTGGGGATCCGAACCACTGCGCCCACCTCCATTACCGTGCATTGCTGTTGGAGGTGGCCCGGCTCCCCGCAGTGCCAGCAAACCGGCCCGGGCTTCCTCTCCGCACTGGTGTTCTGGGGCTCACTCACCTGAGGGGGGGAAGAGACAGACACAGAAGGGAGAAACGGGAGGGCACCGCGGGTGCGGCGGGCTGGCTGGGGTGGCGCCGGTCCCCGCCTCCGCGGTGGGGGAATGGGGCGAGGATGAGACACTGGAGGAGAGGGGGAGAGAGAGAGAGGAGAGAAGAGAAGAGGCTGTCTGTTGTCCTGCCATCGGGACAGCCGCCAAATGGTCCTCCGCCAGCTCGATTGCCTGATCCAGCGACGCCGGGCGGTGGCACTGGACCCACTTCGCGGTTCTGGCTGGTAAGCATGCGATGAATTGTTCCAGTACCACCTGGTCGATGATCCCTTCGGCGTCGCGGTTGTTGGCCCTCAACCACCGCCAGCAGGTGTCCCGGAGTTGCTGGCCAAACGCGAACGGCCGGCCGACTTCCTCCAAGCACAAAGTGCGGAAGCGCTGACGTTGCTGCTCGGGGGTGCGCCCCACACGCTGGAGGATGGCCCGGCGAAGGTCAGCGTTGGCCAGCCGGCGGTCGGCGGGGAGCTGTAGGGCGGCCAGCTGCGCCTCTCCCGTTAGCAGGGGGAGGAGGCGCACCGCGCGCTGTTCCATCGGCCACCCCGAGGTCTCTGCGACTTGCTCAAAGAGCATGAGGAATGCCTCGAGGTCATCCTGCGGGCCCATCTTTGTTAGGGTGAGGGGGGACGGGCCCACGGTGGGGGAGTTGGTAGACCCCGCCGACGCGAGGAGGTGCCGGAACACCTGACGATCTTCTTACTGAGCCAACACCAGGGCCTCGAACCGCTGTTCCTGCTCCTTTTGGAGGGCGACTAGCATCTGGTGCTGGCTTTGCTGGGCCGTGGCGAGGGCGTGGACCAGGTCGGCGAATGGGGAGGACTCCATGGGGCTGTTCTGTTTCTGCGCTCCAAATTGTCCCGGGTTTAGGCACCAATGTGGCAGTTCGTACGTATGGGCGGAGCACAGAAGATGGCAGGACAGAGCTCAGGTTGGTAAACCATTTTTATTTTCTCACTTTTCAGTGGACACTTAGCAAATTGACCACAGACAGACACACACACACAACCGGCATCTGATAAGGGGACGAGCTCCCTCTGCTCTCGCTCTCCTTCCTTAAATAGGGCGTGGTCACTGGGGAAGACACACAAACACATTAATTCACATCAGGTGCAGTGATTCTGCCACTTACCTTCCCTGACTCCACCCTCCGGTCACAGACCGATGCTTGACCACGCCCCCGCTGCCACACCATTCTTGTCTAATGTAGGATTCCAGTTGCTCAACTGTCTTAGGTATTTTTTGTCATATCTTCCGTTTTATGATGCGCCAAATGTTTTCCATGGGTGAAAGATCTGGACTGCAGGCTGCCCAGTTCAGTACCCAGACCCTTCTTCTACGCAGCCATGATGCTGTAATTGATGCAGTATGTGGTTTGGCATTGTCATGTTGGAAAATGCAAGGTCTTCCCTGAAAAAGACGTCATCTGGATGGGAGCATATGTTGCTCTAGAACAGGGGTGTCAAACCTGATCCATAAAGGGCCTTGTGGCTGCAGGTTTTCATTCCAGCCATGCAGCAGCACACCTGACTTGGCTCATTCAATCAACTGAACTGTCTTCACACAGTCAAATACTTGCAGCCACACCCACCCTTGATTAAAGGGTGGGTGTGTCAGTTGATTGAATAAGCCAAATCAGGGTGCTGCTGCATGGCTGGAATGAAAACCTGCAGCCACACGGCCCTTTATGGATCAGGTTTGACACCCCTGCTCTAGAACCTGGATATACCTTTCAGCATTGATGGTGTCTTTCCAGATGTGTAAGCTGCCAATGCCACACGCACTAATGCAACCCCATACCATCAGAGATGCAGGCTTCTGAACTGAGTGCTGATAACAACTTGGGTTGTCCTTCTCCTCTTTAGTCCGAATGACACAGCGTCCCTGATTTCCATAAAGAACTTCAAATTTTGATTCGTCTGACCACAGAACAGTTTTCCACTTTGCCACAGTCCATTTTAAATGTGCCTTGGCCCAGAGAAGACGTCTGCGCTTCTGGATCATGTTTAGATACGGCTTCTTCTTTGAACTATAGAGTTTTAGCTAGCAACGGCGGATGGCACGGTGAATTGTGTTCACAGATAATGTTCTCTAGAAATATTCCTGAGCCCATTTTGTGATTTCCAATACAGAAGCATGCCTGTATGTGATGCAGTCCCGTCTAAGGGCCTGAAGATCACGGGCACCCAGTATGGTTTTCCGGCCTTGACTCTTACGCACAGAGATTCTTCCAGATTCTCTGAATCTTTTGATGATATTATGCACTGTAGATGATGATATGTTCAAACTCTTTGCAATTTTACACTGTCGAACTCCTTTCTGATATTGCTCCACTATTTGTCGGCGCAGAATTAGGGTGATCCTCTTCCTATCTTTACTTCTGAGAGCTGCTGCCACTCCAAGATGCTCTTTTTATACCCAGTCATGTTAATGACCTATTGCCAATTGACCTAATGAGTTGCAATTTGGTCCTCCAGCTGTTCCTTTTTTGTACCTTTAACTTTTCCAGCCTCTTATTGCCCCTGTCCCAACTTTTTTGAGATGTGTTGCTGTCATGAAATTTCAAATGAGCCAATATTTGGCATGAAATTTCAAAATGTCTCACTTTCGACATTTGATATGTTGTCTATGTTCTATTGTGAATACAATATCAGTTTTTGAGATTTGTAAATTATTGCATTCCATTTTTATTTACAATTTGTACTTTGTCTGAACTTTTTTGGAATCAGGGTTGTAAATCGTTACACCATTTTCCCATGCAGTTTTTACAGATCAGTGAACCCCTCCCCATCTTTACTTCTGAGAGACTCTGCCTCTCTGGGATGCTCTTTTTTATCCCCAATCGTGTTACTGACCTGTTGCCAATTAACCAAATTAGTTTTTTTAGCATTACACAACTTTTTCAGTCTTTCGTTGCCCCTGTCCCAACTTTTCTGAAACATGTTGCTGACATCAAATTCAAAATAAGCGTATATTTTTCAAAACCAATAACATTTCTCAGTTTTAACATTTGATATGTTGTTTTTGTCCTATTTTCAATGAATTACAGGGTTTCCATGATTTGCAACTCTTCACATTCTGTTTTTATTTCTGTTTTACACAGCATCACAACTTTTTTAGAAGTGGGGTTGTCTTATAATCGCAAGCTGCCCAGTAGTAAATGTATCCACCTCTTGACTGGGAGATTGCGAGTTCTACTTGCATTTGGGTCATACCAAAGATCATCATAAAATTGGTACCTACCGCCATCTGGTGAGGTACACTGCATACAAGTGCGAGTAGGTAGTCAAACTCTCACAGTTATCAGAGGACCAGCACCTCACTGTAACCCTAGCTATGTAATAGGTGAGAGGCCAAGGCTACTGAAACGGAGATCGGTGATTCCTGATACACCATAAGGGCCTGGTTAGTACTGGGACAGGAGATTGCCTGAGAAGATCATGTCCTGGCATGGGAGAGACTTTGATTATTTTTATTCTAGTTTGTAATTTCATGCAGTGAACAATATGAAAACCCTTCAGTTTGTCTTTGTTGCTTACATCACTGAAGATTGTTTATGGCTGTTACTGTGACAATGAAAATTAATATTAATGATTTTTTTCCAAACTGCGCTTTTATACTTATCTGGGTTTTACATATTTCAAAGAGATTGAAGAGGAAGACAAGAAGAGGTCCCTCCAGGAAGCCTTTGAGGCTGGCAGTTCTGAGGAGGCGGTTTTTGGCCAAGGAACACTTTACCTTTTCCAATTCAGAATTTTGTGCCAAAAATGTGGGGACAGAATAGGCCTCAAAATAAACTGTTGTTTTGCTGTAATTATTTTTGTGGTGTTTGAAATATAAAAAAAAAAAACCATATGTTTTCCAGATATAATTATATGCTTGTTGTAAATCCTTGTTATAAACCCTGATCTTTATCATATTTATCTTTACTAGAGTCATAGCCTAAGCTTAATTCTGGCTGACCTTAGCAATGATCAACTTTGGACAAAATTATTGTTTTCAACTTTGTAAACAATTTAGCTTTTTACTTTGGGTAGAGCTGGCCAAAGAAAATCCAGTACACATCATCCAGTAGTAGCATGTCACATCAGTACTGGTACTACAATGCACTAACTGCAGTTCCCAGCAGCCTCAGCAAATTACAAGGCCTTGTTGTATTGCCGCCCTTATCCCTCACACCTGCTTCATGTTTTCACTCTTTAGTGGCTTATTGTCTGTTGTGTTGTTACTTGGAGGTCATGCTGTGGTTTGGTTTTCTTTACGGTTTTGCCAGTTCCTTGATTTTTGTTGTGATTTTGTTTGTTTTCCTTCTATTTTTGTTGACTCTAATGCATCCTGACGTGTCCCTGACAAGGATATAACAAGAAAATACATCATTAATGCAGAACGTGGTGGTCATTTCAGTGACGGCACACCAATTCTTGAAAAAATGAAGAGGTGCATTGAACCATGCACGTGGTTGGAGCACAAAAAAATAATGAAGTATGTTGCAGGTTATGTTTTTAATATCACTGTGCATGGGGCTTTTTGACCTTCTCACATGCTGATTCTAGTCCTGGAGTTCTCCTGCACTGCATGTTTTCCATCTTTCCCTGCTCTACCTACCTGACTGAACTCATTAGTGGCCCTTTTGATTAGCTGAGTGCACTGGATTTAATCAAGAGCATGTTAATCACACTAACTTCAATCAGGTGTGTTTGGTTTGAAGTAAGGACAGAGAGAAGATATGCAGGTCAGGGGGATCCAGGAGAAGGATTGAGAAACACTGTTCTAGTGGAAGTGATGAAGGAAATAACGAAATCTGAACACACGTGGTCAGCTGGACACCTTGGAGACGCATGGTAGGCACAGGAGTAAACAACGTTGTGTCTTGTCTGTTCACTTGTGATCCCAAGATACATTTTTAAATCAAGTGTAAACAGGGTCCAACTCAACCTGTTCTCTAGGTTCTTTCATACTCCTCTCACTAGCCTTGTTTTCATGAACCTGCTTAATGTGCAATTTGAAATTGCAAACTTAATAATGAGTGATGGAAATGTTCATTTTGAAAACACACTCAAATATTGCAAAAATGTGTGTACATTCGTATGAGGTGGCTTTTCAGATTATTGTATAAAGCAGTAAACAGTAGTGAAATGAAAAACATTTTGGTGTCTAAGTCACATGTATGACATGAAGAGAAAATTGAAATGCTACCTTTCTGAAAATAGAGTGCTCTGTAAGAGCTATCACAAGAGGAGAAAACCCAGTTTGAATCATATAATGTCACTTAATGGAAACACAGACCATTCACAGTGGGCTTTGTCAAAATTTTCAAACTGTCACTTCTACTGTGCACAAAACTGCAGTGAAAACCCAGCTATTATGTCTCCTCTTTTTCCTGATTGTTCTGGTGTAGGTGCCACTGTGATAAGTGATTCCTGTTAGAATTATGTAGAATTGGGTGTATATGCAGCATCATTGCAGACAATAGCGTATTAATATAAAGCCTGTAAGCATAAAAATAGAGAACTTTAGTTCCAAAGGTTAATAAACCAGTTTAGCTCATGCTAATTTCACACCAGGCCTTCAAATCTATCTGGGCTTGGGACCGGCAATAAGTACTGCACTGTCTTGTACAAACCCAGTGGTTGAGTATTTTACCTAACCTGTGTGTCTCTGGACTGTGGGGAAAACCAGAGCACCCAGAGGAAACCACACAGACATGGGGAGAACATGCAAACTCCACACAGAAAGGACCCCATCAGCTGTGACGTTTGAACCTAGAACCTTCTTGCTGTGAGGCAACAGTGCTAACCACTACATCACTGTGCTGCCTGTGCCCGTGCCCAGAACTGATGCACACCTCTCGTCTCAGCCAGATGCTCTGTGAACATTTCTAGCATTTCTCCTCCTGTTTGTATGTGTATCAAATCAAGTTTATTTGTATAGTGCTTTTAACAATAAACATTGTCGCAAAGCAGCTTTACAGAATTTGAACGACTTAAAACATGAGGTAATTTTATCCCTAATCTATCCCCAATGAGCAAGCCTGTGGCGACGGTGGCAAGGAAAAACTCCCTCAGACGACATGAGGAACAAACCTCGAGAGGAACCAGACTCAAAAGGGAACCCATCCTCATTTGGGCAACAACAGACAGCCTGACTATAATATTAACAGTTTTCACAGGTATAACCCTCAACTGTCCTCATGGGGCCGTCCTTCACAGGAGCGGTGCAATAAAACTCCAACCAGACACAGGGCACCAGGATGGATCAAGCAGGTCCGAGGGGCAGAAGAGGCCAGCATCTCAATCCCAAGATCAACATGTAACTCAGAGGGACAGATGGGGGGGGGGGGGGGGGAAGAGAGACAGAGAAAGAAAACACGTTGTTAGGTATGCCCTAAAAATGACAAGTATTAAATCTGTGTGGTAGGCTCGCAGAGACGAGAGTCTTTACATCAGGCATAACACACAACAATGGCATGTTAATATGGTAAAATATATCATGACCTGCTCTGGCTGGATGCTTGATTGGGTGATGGGAGCACACTCCTCAGCAATGATGAGATGCAGATGGGACCCTTAGGGCTGGCCAAGACAATTCAGTTACATTTCACCGGGTCTGGGACATGCGACAGAATGTCTGACAGCCGATTCCCTGCAGGCTACGATAGCCAGTCGAGATCTCCACCCTCTCCACCAAAAGATTTCCTGTTGACTCCATGTAACTCAGAGGGACAGATTTGGGGTGGGGGGGAGGGAAAGAAAACACAGGTGGTTAGGTATGCCCAATGTCACCTGAATAAGTAGGAACAGTATACATATTGCACCGAGTACAAGCAGTTACTCCGGCAACTAACTATGACAGCATAACTAAAAGGAGAGAGCCAGAAGGTAACACAGGCATGAGGGAGCCCCAGGACATAAAGCAGCCAGCCACTACACCGTCAACAAACTCGAGTGAGCAAGTGAGTGGGGACTGACAGCATCCATACATCCCAGTTTACCAAAACACTCTATGTCTGAGGACCCTCCAGATCTACTCCTTTACCTCATAAACACCATTAACAAAAGGCTTGACTAAACAGATATGTTTTCAGCCTAGACTTAAATGCTGAGACTGTGTCTGATTCCCGAACATTACTTGGAAGGCTGTTCCATAACAGTGGGGCTTTGTAAGAAAAGGCTCTGCCCCCTGATGTAGCCTTCACTATGCAATGTATACACTATACAGTACATATATATATATATATATATATATATATATATATATATATATATATAGACTTAAATGCTGAGACTGTGTCTGATTCCCGAATATTACTTGGAAGGCTGTTCCATAACAGTGGGGCTTTGTAAGAAAAGGCTCTGCCCCCTGATGTAGCCTTCACTATACAATGTATACACTATACAATATATACACTATACAATACACATATATATGTATATATATATATATATATATATATATATATATATATATATGTGTGTGTGTGTGTGTGTGTGTGTGTGTGTGTGCGTATTTCTTTCTGTTTGGAACATTATCTGTATTAATATTTGATTACATCCCTCATACATACATTTTTTAATAAATATATTTAAAAATACTATAAACAGGCGAATAAACATCCATCCATTATCTGTAGCCGCTTATCCTGTCCTACAGGGTCACAGGCAAGCTGGAGCCTATCCCAGCTGACTATGGGCGAAAGGCGGGGTACACCCTGGACAAATCCCAGGTCATCACAGGGCTGACACAGAGACAAACAACCATTCACACCTACAGTCAATTTAGAGTCCCCAATTAACCTAACCTGCATGTCTTTGGACTGTGGGGGAAACCAGAGCACCTGGAGGAAACCCACGCAGACATGGGGAGAACATGCAAACTCCAGACAGAAAGGCCCTTGCCAGCCGCTGGGCTTGAACCCAGGACCTTCTTGCTGTGAGGCGACAGTGTCAACCACTCCACAACTTTTGCATGACTAACAATAGTTTAAAAAAAAAAAGTTTCACTATTTGACAAATAATATAAATTGGCATTCCATTGATTTGATCACCTTTCTAGGTGAACAATTTTGAGACAGTGTGCTCACTGCCCCATTTTGCTCTGTAGAGTTATTGTACCCAGTGGGCAACAAGCACTAAGAGGGACCCACTGGGGCAGGAATCCTGCAACCTATGCTCAGTCTGTGAACATTTTCAGTGGAGGAAGAGCAGCAGACATGACAGGTAATGAAAGCATTGCCTATGAAATGGTGTGGAGTACTGGAATAATGTCCAAACATTAGAAATGCATGTGCATCACAGTGACCCTATGCAATAGCTGAGAAAGTTAAAGAGTTCCCCCTTTTTGAATGTCAAAATTCTTTGGGCAACTTTTAGAACTTTTGTCTGGTTTTTGCTGTAATTTTGCTGAAACCTGGCAATCCTGCGTGTGCCTCACTGCTTATGGCAAATACACCTGTTATATTATAGTTGAACACAAATTTGTATAAAAGCATTCTGCTAGACTGTATGCTGGATGACTATGTTGTCAACTTTCAACTGTGTTACCGTATATCTGCATGCATCGGTGGCGCGCCTCAGACTACAACACACACTCAGCGCCACTTTCAAGCTCATTAGGACTAATTACCATGCACCTGTTCCTGATCAGAGTGCAATCACAGTTCGGGCATATAAAGACTCTCCTCAGACACAGACTTTGTGTTCGATTATGTTTTCTGTTTTCCTGACCTCATCTTGCCTTGCCTCGTATGTACTGTTTGCCAGTCACCTGAAATCTGCATGTTTCTGTTTATACTCTTTGCCTCACATTTTGGAACTGTTTGTTGGCTTGCTTTTAATAAATCTCTTCCTGCACTTACATCCATCCATCCATCGCCCATTCTCATGACAAACTGGCTATTATGGGGTTACTGTTAAAATTCAACAAATCGTAACCTACAGTATAGCACAAGTCGTGTGTGATTGCCTCTGGACTTTAATTTTGATGTGATGTCGCTATTAATGTTGTCCTGTCTCACTAAAATCTATTTTCATGAGCTACTGCTCAATGTGAGGCTTGACCAGGAGCGTCCATCTCTTCTGACAATAACTATCAATGGAGCTTCAAACATCCATTCAATGTGAAATTTAACTGCTTTCTTGTTTTTGGTGATTCTGAAAACCATCGCTTATAACATTTTCAAGGACTATTTACTACCGCTTAAATCCTATTGGTATTGATTTCAGGGTATAATGAGATATAAAATGTCAATTGTCTTCAAGAAACCTCGTGTTCCTATATTACTTCTTCAGAGACATTTCTATTGCACCTGTAATTTTTCACCCATGAGAAAAGGTATTGAGCTAAAGTATGTTTGACATTCACATATTAAGCCATTCCTAGTCATACTATAGGCATTTTCAAAGCCTTAGAGAATATACCATTGCTCTGATAACATAAAGAAGCAGAAAGCCCACATGTCAAAATACATTTTGAATTTAGGTTCTATCTTTTCTCTTGTTCCATCCTCATTTAACATGTCATGCAATGTTTCTGTGGGCCCTGAGCCCCAATATGAATATTTGTCTCTATTTACTTTAGAGCAAAGAGGTGGATGTGGTCTGCAGTTCCACTAGGACACATCACAGTCTCACAGATTTCACAGAGCAACTATAGAAAGCATCCAGACATACAGCATTATAGGCATGGCAACCGCACAGCTAGTGACCATAAAGCTTTGCAGCGGATGATTAAAGCCTCTGAGACCATCATTGGTATTGCGATCACAGACATCAAAAGCATTGGAGAAAGGAGACGTCTGAAGAGGCCACAGAGGATTATAAAGGACAACGCTGACCCAAACCACGATCTCTATTTCCCCCCTGCCATCTGGCAAACACTATAGAACCACTCACAGTCTGCAAACATACTGCAAGCAAACATTCTTGACATAAAGAATCAAGCAACATAAGCTCATATAACAGATATTAGTGGTCTCTTGCAAGTATTTACACATTTTGGACCAACCAATTAATTTATGCACTATTCTGTGTGCATTTACACTACTGTATCATGGCCATTTTAGTGTTTTTGTTTGTTTGTTTATTTGTGTTATTATCCCTATACTTGAACTGCATTCGCTCCAGGACTCAGCTATAACAACTACCTCCACAGACTACAATTCAGCCAATACTTCTCATCTCATCTCATTATCTCTAGCCGCTTTATCCTGTTCTACAGGGTCGCAGGCAAGCTGGAGCCTATCCCAGCTGACTACGGGCGAAAGGTGGGGTACACCCTGGACAAGTCGCCAGGTCATCACAGGGCTTCAGCCAATACATCTCCTTCCATTTTCCCCAACATTGGGCCTAATTTACAACCCCAATTCCAAAAAAGTTGGGGCGATATGTAAAACATAAATAAAAACAGACTGTGAAGATTTGCAAATTATGGAAAACGTATATATTTCATTGAAAATAGTACAAAGACAACATATCAAATTTTGAAACTGAGAATTTTTTATTTAATAAATGTTCATTTTGAATTTGATGTCAGCAACAAATTTCAGAAAAGTTGTGACGGGGCAACAAAAGACAGAAGAAGTTGTGTAATGAAAAAAAGATTAATTGGCAACAGGTCAGTAACATGATTGGGTATAAAAAGAGCATCCCAGAGAGGCAGAGTCTCTCAGAAGTAAAGATGGGGAGGGGTTCACCTCTCTGTGAAACACTGCATAGGCAAACAGTGCAACAATTTAAGAATAATGTTCCTCAATGGAAAATTGCAAAGAATTTGGGGATCACATCATCTATGGTACATAATATAAAAAGATTCAGAGAATCTGGAGGAATCTCTGTATGCAAGAGACAAGGCTGAAAACTGACACTGGATACCTGTGATCTTCAGGCCCTCAGGCGACACTGCATTAAAAGCAGACATGTGTCTGTAGTGGAAATCACTGTATGGGCTCAGGAACACTTCAGAAAACCATCGTCTGTGAAAACAGTTCATTACTGCATCCACAAATACAAGTTAAAACAAGATATAAACAATATCCAGAAACACTGCCACCTTCTCTGGGTCCGAGCTCTTTTACAATGGACTGAGCGAACTGGAAAATTTTCCAGAGGTCTGACAAATCAAAAGTAGAAATTCTTTTTAGAAATCATGGACACCACATTCTCCAGGCTAAAGAGGAGAGGGACCATCCATCTTATTATTCATCCATCCATCCATTAGCTGTAGCCGCTTATCCTGTACAGGGTCACAGGCAAGCTGGAGCCTATCCCAGCTGACTATGGGCGAGAGACGGGGTACACCCTGGAGAAGTCGCCAGATCATCGCAGGGCTCGGCAGTGCACATTTCAAATGCCAGCATCTGTGATGGTATGAGGGGGCATTAGTGCACATGACATGGGTAGCTTGTACATCTGGGAAGGCATCATTAATGCTGAATGATATATACACGTTTCAGAGCAATATGCTGCCATCCAGACAAAATCTTTCTCAGGGAAAGCCTTCCTTCTTTCAGAAAGACAATGCCAAACTGCTTTCTTCACATATTAAAACCGCATGGCTCCATAGTCCGGGTGCTAAACTGGCCTGCCTGCTGTCTGGACTTGTCTCCCATTTAAAACATTTGGTGCATTATGAAGCACAAAATATGACAAAGGAGACCGCAAAATATTGAGCAACTAAAATTGTATATCAGGCAAGAATGGGACGACATTCCTCTTTCAAAACTACAGCAATTGGTCTCCTCAGTTCCCAAACATTTACAGACTGTTGTTCAAAGTAGAGGTGATGCAACACAGTGGTAAACATGCCCCTGTCCCAACTTTTTACCTCCGCCAAGGAGGTTATGTTTTCGTTAGGGTTGGTTTGTTTGTTTGTTGGTTTGTCTGTTAGCAACATTATGGAAAAAGTTATGAATAGACTGCTCTGAAAAATTTCCCAGAGGTGTGACTGGGCACAAGTAACAATCCATTAAATTTTGGCGGTGATCCGGGTCACCTTCTGGATCCCGGATTTTTTTTTAAGGATTCTTGGTAGAGGTCTGCACTCTCCGAGTGCTTTTCTAGTTTTTACATGTGTTGGTGACACCAAATTCAAAATGAGCGTATATTTTTCAAAAACAATAAAATTTCTCAGTTTCAACATTTGATGTGTTTGTACTGTTCTCAGTGAAATATAGGGTCTGCATGATTTGCAAATTATTGCATTTGTTACACCTGCACGCCGTTGTGCGTGCAACAGACAGACTCTCAGGTGCGCTCCGGACAGCACGCATGCCAAGCGGACTCTCACACGTGTGCTGTAAACAACTCACACCTGCATGGGATTAAGGCACAATCAGCACACCTATATAAAGACTGTGAAAGCACACTTACCTTGCAAAATATTGAATTGCATTGTTGACACTTTCCGAGCCTTGTTCCTTGATTGTTCTCCTGGTTTCCTGATCCCTGATTTCCTGTTTCTCATGTTTGATTCCTGCCTAGTCTATGATAGTCAAGTCAAGTCAAGTTTATTTGTATAGCGCTTTTAACAATAAACATTGTCGCAAAGCAACTTTACAGAATTTGAACGACTTAAAACATGAGGTAATTTTATCCCTAATCTATCCCCAATGAGCAAGCCTGAGGCGACGGGGGCAAGGAAAAACTCCCTCAGACGACATGAGGAAGAAACCTCGAGAGGAACCAGACTCAAAAGGGAACCCATCCTCATTTGGGCAACAACAGACAGCATGACTATAACATTAACAGTTTTAACATGAAGACAGTTTCGTTGATGTTGTAACTCTTCATTGATGGAAACTTGAGTGCAAAACTGTTCATGATAACTGCAGTCCTAAAGTTAGCAAGTCAACTGTAGTCCTCAGCCATAAAAGCATTACTGTAAGAGTCCAGAGCGTCTTCCAGGTGTAACTTTTATAACCAGGTGATAGTCTGTTTGTGCCTTGCTCAACCTATTGCCTGTTTCTGGATTGTTTATCTGTTTTCACTTTTATTATTAATAAACTATCTTCTGCACTTACATCCATTTCCCAACCCTTCCCTGACATCATTCTGTTTTTATTTACAGTTTACACAGCATCCCAACTTTTTTTGGAATTGGGGTTGTATCATTCTCTTCATAAAGTTGTGTGTAAATGTTTGCATCAGCCAAACCAAGCTAAAAATTACTGCTGGACTTACTAAAGTTTTTGCAAACACTGACTTTCTCTGTACTTGTGTGTGTATTTGGATGAATGCCAATCACTTAAATTACCAGACACATGCACGACACAGTTGATCTGCATCTAGTGATGCCCATAAAACTCAATAAAAAGCAAAGCTCACACAGCGGAAATGATGAGTGAAAGGCAAAAATAGACCTTCTCAAAGTAAGAAGTGAAAGTTGTTTTGACTCACATTGATGCCAATTTAAAAAAAAAATAGAAAACAGTGTACCTGACAGTCCAAAGTTGGGAGGAAAAGTATGGAAAAGGTGATTTAGATGTAAATTAAAGTGGGGTGAAAAGAAAATGGTTTGAAATGAAAATGAAGAACACAATGTATATCCACAGTCACAGAGTGATCGTTCACACCAAACAGATCAAACAAGGAAACTGCTGTTTTAAAATTTTATTTTATTTTTGTGATTCTTTTCAATTTAAAAGTTAAGTGCCTCTGTGACTCTTGATGAAGAAATCCCTTGTGCCCAGGTCAATGCCATGTTCGAAAAGTAGAAAGACGTGTATATGTATGCAGGAACTGAAAGGTCTGCAGCACACTACACATTACATTAAAACAGCACATTACAGCTTGAGGCATACCAGATCGGTCACTTATTGGTCAGTTAGTGCTGACTCTAATAAAGGGTTGCACAGCATTAAAAGAAAATAAAAACAGAACAAACATAACCGACTTGTACACTGCCTGAGCCCATCCCCCTTTTATATAACTGATGTTTTACCTGAAGGACTGGTCCTTATTTCTCTTAATTTGTCGACTTATGTTAGTTTTATTTATTTATTTATTTCTGTAATATTATTTAATATCGGGCGGCACGGTGGTGTAGTGGTTAGCGCTGTCGCCTCACAGCAAGAAGGTCCGGGTTCGAGCCCTGTGGCCGGCGAGGGCCTTTCTGTGTGGAATTTGCATGTTCTCCCCGTGTCCGCGTGGGTTTCCTCCGGGTGCTCCGGTTTCCCCCACAGTCCAAAGACATGCAGGTTAGGTTAACTGGTGACTCTAAATTGACCGTAGGTGTGAATGTGAGTGTGAATGGTTGTCTGTGTCTATGTGTCAGCCCTGTGATGACCTGGCGACTTGTCAAGGGTGTACCCCGCCTTTCGCCCGTAGTCAGCTGGGATAGGTTCCAGCTTGCCTGCGACCCTGTAGAAGGATAAAGCGGCTAGAGATAATGAGATGAGATGAGATTATTTAATATGAAACAACTGCCTTTCACAAAAGTTTCATTAAATTTGTGTGTAACTGAACTACACAAGCTATTTAAACTTGACAGCAATCTATATACAATATAAAAGTGCACTAACTCATCTCACATTATGATTTGAAGCCAATTAATTGAGGTGTATATTATAAGTTTTCTTAGCTTTACTTTAGTTAGTCTTCTGATGCATACATTTACATACACTCAGGAGCATGAGCAGAATATGAACATTTTTTCCCCCAAATATGGGGTTTTCATGAGTGCTGCTTTGAGTGAAATAAACCAATTTGTGAAGGACACTGGAGGCTGATGTAAATGTGGATAATTTATTTATTACACAGCACAGGAAAACAAGTCAAAAACATGAAGCAAAAGTCAAAAACTGGTAAGGGTCAGGCGATCTTCACACATCATGACCTAGGACAAAAATCCAAGAAAGCAAACACCAGGAAACAAGAGCTATGGTCAGAATACTAGAGAGACTAAACTTGAAACAAAGGCGAAGTAAAGTCAGGCATCCAACACCGAACAAATATCGTGCAAATATAAGTGTGACCTGAGAGTCCTTTAATAGTCTTTACACAGTTATTGTGAACAGGTGTACATAATCATGAGTGTTGTAGTCTGTGGCATTCACGTCTGCAGGCCACAGTGCATTCTCAGTAGTGTAGTTTAGAAGCCTAATTTGAGAATGCAGTCCAATGCTGAACCTGGCAATGAACTGATATCCCCCCCCCCCTTAAGTGCCTACCTTGGAATCAGAGGGATCCTGAGTTGCTGGTCCATGCACTATCCCCCCTCACCAGAGGGATGGGGTGGGGCAATGATGTCCTTGCTGGAGTCTGGAGTTGAAGTGGATCAAAATTCTGAATCTCCGCCTGCAGCTTGCGAAGTTTCCACCTCATCTTCCAGCTTGGGCATCACCAGCGTGGGCACCCCTTGCGACTCTGGTCTGGGCATGGCATTGGAGTCCGTCACATTGGCTTTTGGCATGAGCATGGCACTGGGGGCCATCATGTCAGCCTCTGGCAAATTAGGTGCCTGCTATCACCCCCTCCCCAATTTCTGTGGGGGAGCCATGCTAGGAGCTGGCTCAGCACAGCAGCAATCTGGTCAATGTCCTGCTGCTCCTACCAGATCTGCTTGCACTGGGCCTGGAAATAAATCTGCTACATCCGTGATGCACAATGTATTATGTCAGGAAGGATGCTGGAGGCATATAATAGAGTTTATTACACAGCACAGGCAAACAAGTTCAAAACGTGAAACAAAAGACATAGTCAAAAACAGGCAAGGGTCAGGCATTCTGCACACAACATGAAATAGGGCAAAAATGCAAAAACAAGGAAATAAGAACTCTGGTCAAAACACTACATAGACTTACTTGAACTTGAAACAAAGACTTAGTAAAGTCAGAAATGCAACACTAAACAAATGCCAAGCAAATGTGAGTGTGAGATGAGAGTCCTTTTTATCACCTTTTTGCTATAATTGTGAATAAGTATGCATAATCATGAGCACTGCAATCTGTGGTGGTCATGTTTGCAGGCTGCAGTGTATTTTTGATAGCATAGTCTGGAAGCTTAGTTTGGGAGTGCAGTCTGACACCGCATCTGGCACTGACCTGACAGCTTGATAAATGGGGTCCAATGCATTTAGCATTCTACGTTGGGTTTGTAAGATTTGCTTTGTTTACTCTTGTCTTCAGTTAACTAAGTACATTTTTCAGTGTCTTTTTTTTATTTTAAGTATGTAATGTAGCACTGAATGCCTAATTTTATTGTGTATTATGCTAATAAAGTTGATTTTGACAGTTACATTTATTTACAATCAGTAAAATAAGAGATAAAACAGTTCAAGATCACGTTACTGTTAATTGTTTTCCATCAATTTCATGACGTTTTTTTCCTTGGTTATCCATGGCTTCTTGTTGGGTAAGTAGCTCATGTTCTTTGTCATGACAATTATGATAATCACAGAAATTGTAGTCTGTCAGTAAGACCATCAATGTCTGTTTCATAGTTATTATAGAATATGTGGTCTCAAAGCATTCCTGGGGATTTGTCACAGAATTCTGTGTCCATTTTTTAATAATAGTGTTTGGTTTCCTCTTACATATAATTACAGACACTGAAAGCCACTTTTCTTCTTACTGCTATTGTTCACCAACAGGTCAATAAATCCATTCAGCTTGATGTCACAATCTGGTTGTAGCCATGTTTCCGAAGGGAACATAATTCCTAAAAGAATCATGTTTTTGCACTGGTCCCTCTGACTCTACGAGTGCGTAAAGCTTATGCGGCATGTTTGCCAAGGACCTGACATACATCATAACAATCCTCTGGAGGAGCTATTTTAAAATTTCTTTTCCTTGCATTCCATGATTTGACTTTTGCTCAGTTCCAGTTCTCAAATGTATTATTTTAATTTGGTCTTTCTCATGACTGTTCAAATGTAGAAATGTCTTTAAAATATGTATCTCAGGGACAAAATGCATACCGTAAAATACCAAATAATAGCCGAGTTCCAATTAACCGCCGAGTTCCCTTTAACGGCCGGGTGTACGCATGTGTTGTGACAAATAAAGGCCGGTTCCGAATACTCGCCGGGGTCTAAAAAAAAAAAAAAAGCGTCCGAACGTTCTATCTAGAATCTTGAGGCCCAGCACTTTTCTGGTTTTCTGGTGTTTAAACGATTTTGCATTGCATAGTTTTCTACCGAAACAATATGAATGAATGAATGAATGAATGAATGAATGAAATTATTTCTATAATACTGTTTACAACATTTTGTTACGTGATAATAAACATGCCATTTCAATGTTATAATCTTGGTCTACCGTAATATTTCTTGAGGAATGCAACTCCGTAACTTTTGACAGATGTCTTAGCCACCCCTTTGGGTATACCCAACGAAAGCCAGCGTGTGTGGTGACATTGAGGACTGCGGGTTTCCAAGGTTGGACTGCTGCTTCTGTTAAACGACCTAAATTGCCGAATGCATGCGTCAAAGCACACACTGAGTTTTATTAAAGACCTTATACCATTTCACTTGCCCTTACCCATTCGGATCTGGAAGACGCTTTACAAAAAAGGTGAGAGCGTTCTAACATGCATTTCAGTCTGCTCGCGGCCAATCTAATCCAAGGGGCCTTTTCAACAAGTAATCTGTCGTGCAAGTTGGGCAGAAGCACGCGTCAGGCAGGCAACATGTAGGCCTACAAGTCAGTAACCTATTCAACTAACTTTCATCCGAACTTTAAGTTTTCTACGGGGTCGAGCCACCGTACCAACTCACTCGGGGAATAGGCTCATATCGGCCAAATAGGGAGACGTCTTGGAGAGAAACGTGAGAATGCAAGATGACAGTATGTAGCCACTGCAGGTCACTTATTTTTCAGCATAAGAAAAAACCCTTTGGTTTGACACTTCGCACCCTAATTATGTTGCTTCAACATCGCGCCCTCCATGCAATTTCAGATTGACAGACATCGCGAAGCGCAAAGGGTGGAGGCTGCATGGGTGAGGGTGATAGCAAGTGACCATAACTTTGCAGAGTAATTAAATCACAGTGCTGCACACAGACAATGGTGTGGTTTCTTGATTATTTTGTAAAGCATGCACTTAACTAGTCATTAACAGGAAAAGGTGTGTGATTTATCCTTTATCCACCCCGACTGTGCCATGCGAAGATGCATTCTGCGTCTTCAAAATTCCCCGAAGTCGGCACCGTGCTATCTGTAATCTAACTCTAAACAAACTGTAAGTTATACTGGTTAAAAGTAGGCCTATCTGAGAATGATTTTTTTCCCCGTTTTGAGGTAGATTTTGGGGAAGGTGTTTGTGAAGAAGGAATTAATCGCCTGTTCCAAATAGCCGCCTAGTCTCTAATACGCGCCGGGTCTCTTACGTGATTGAGACAAATAATCGCTCAGGCTATTATTTGGTATTTTATGGTATACTCACCAGCCACTTTATTAGGCACACCCACCTACTGTTTTATGCAGGTATCTAATCAGCCAATCCCTTGACAGCAACACAATGCATAAAATCATGCAGATACATATCAAGAGCTTCAATTCATTTTCAATTCAAACATCAGAATGGGAAAAATTGTGATCACTGTGACTTTCACTGTGGCATGGGTGTTGGTTTGAGCCAGATGGACTGGTTTGAGTATTTCAGAAACTGCTGATCTCCTGGGGTTTTCACACACGACAGTCTCTAGAGTTTACACAGACAGAATGATGCGAAAAACAAACAAACAAACAAACCAAAAAAAAACAGAGTGAGTGACAGTTCTGTGGGTGGAAACGTCTTGTTGATAAGGGAGGTCATAGGAAAATGGCCAGATTGGTTTGAGCTGTCAAGAAGGATATAGCAACTCATAGCAACTCTTTACAACTGTGGTGAGCAGA
Organism: Neoarius graeffei; assembly: GCF_027579695.1. NCBI lineage: Eukaryota > Metazoa > Chordata > Actinopteri > Siluriformes > Ariidae > Neoarius > Neoarius graeffei. Next base: position 38,698,231 of record NC_083590.1, on the reverse strand, counting down.
AAAGCATCTCAGCATGCAACAGCAGAAGACCACATTGGGTTCCACTCCTGCCAGCCAAGAACAGGGACCTTAGAATTAAGAACATGTTCCTATAAAAGTTGCTGGTGAGTGTACATGTTTTTAGATTTCACTGATGACAGAGATAAATGCACAAGGTGTCCGAGATACAGAAGAGGACAAATTCAACTCCGCTTGTTAAAATGCAAGAAAATATCCAGTGACCAAACACAGAACAATAATCTATATTTATTTGGAATGATAGCACACAACACTAACAATGCAACCATATATCTCTTCCATTCACGATGTATTTTGGTAATATTTTTGTCAGTAGCTCTCTTGTCAAACATATCAATTGTAGCCTTACTAATGGCAGCATTTTACAGGCAGGAGTAGACAAATCAAGAGTTTCAGAAATAGAGGTGGGGTGGATTATTGTGCATTCTTTACTAATGGTCCTTTTCAAGTGAAATGATACACAACAACCACTGTTTACTTTTCTGTACTATTATTTTTCCCTACTATTACATTGCTTTGGAGGTGAGCACATAAAAAAGAGCAAACACTGAAGGCAAAGAGCATTTGTGATATCACAGCAGCGTTGTTTTCGTTAACGATGACAAAATGATTTCGTTAATGCACCTTTTTTTCATGACTAAAACGAGACAGTGACGAGCTAAACATAACTCTTTGATCACGAAAATATGACGAGACGTATCTGTTGTTTTTGTTGACGAGACGAGACGAAAATGTTAGTGGGTTGGCTATAGGACTATGAAAATGCATGGCGTTTCCTCCAACAGCACGTGCAACCTGTCTGCCAAATGCTGAAAATATCAGCAATGCACCTGCATCCGGTCCTTGTTTGGTCACGCCCACCACCAGGCATGTCCGGGCACAGTGCACAGTTCATGGACCATGGCGGTGGCAACGCCAGCACAAGGGCTTGGTGGGCGGAAAAGACGCAATGATTTATGGACATACTTTACACATAATCCAGCAGAAAATAAAACGGAATGCCTTGTAGTGGGATACAGAGGTACACGCTGTGGCTGTAAACTACGTGGCAAGAATACGACCAACCTCAAGAGGCATCTAAAAGCTCACCATGCTGCTATTTCTGCGACGGTAAGTTAACATTACAAGAAGTCCTGTTAACAGATCATGTATACGTTTGCTAGCTTTGGTTAATGTCACTCAACAATTGGGCTGTGATGAATTTCCTATGAAGTTTTCCAAAACACCGTGACCTGGCGAAAATGAATGGGACCGCTAGCTTCATGCTAAAGTTGGCTTGGTTAAGCTAACTTAAATTGAATTAACATGTCATGAGTAAAACTTGTCCTGCAGGGATTTTTGGTGGGACAGCAACTGAATGCTTTGTCATATATTGACTCATATTTGAGTTACTGTGAAACATATGGGGGGAAATGTAGCTTTTCAGACCTGTTGCTGTACCTTAATATGTCTAAATGAGCAGCAGCACACCTGGCTACTCTAATATTAGCAGCATGTTTAGCCATCATATTTACATTAACGGACAGCGTGGTCATCTTCTAGTTGTGTGTTCATCATGACGTGTTTGTGCTCTATCAGCACATTGTGACATGTTAAACGGAAGCAGAAACACGAGTCTATGAACAATGGAGCATACACACTAGCAGACATCCCAACCTGCAGAAACTCATTTCAGGGAGGTGTCGTGACGCATGACTTTTTTCCCATCAGCGGGGGGTGGGGGTGTCATGACCCCTCCCTGAAATGAGTTTGGATGTCTGTAAACCAATCAGGATGCTCTTTGTCTAGCATGCACTACATCAGGGGTGTCCAAACTGATCCATAAAGGGCCGTGTGGCTGCAGGTTTTCATTCCAGCCATGCAGCAGCACACCTGACTTGGCTCATTCAACTGAACTGTCTTCACACAGTCAAATACTTGCAGCCACACCCACCCTTGATTAAAGGGTGGGTGTGTCAGTTGATTGAATAAGCCAAATCAGGTGTGCTGCTGCATGGCTGGAATGAAAACCTGCAGCCACACGGCCCTTTATGGATCAGTTTGGACACCCCTGCGCTACATGAACAGGCACACACACAGTCTCTCTCGCTCTCCCTCGCGCACTCCGTCATATGCACGATGCAGACATTAATGTTTCGCGTGCATGCTCTTGCTCGCTTGCTCTAGATTCCGGGAGATATTCTCCAATTTGCGGGCATCAGGGAGCCGCTATCAATATGCGGGAGACTCCCGGAACTTCCGGGAGACTTGGGATGTCTGCACTAGACAGAGTTTATGTAGAGAGCATGCGCACTAGACACTGTTTATGTAGAGAGCATACACACTTCAATCAATCAATCAATCAATCAATCAATCAATCAATCAATCAATCAAATCTTTTATTTCAATTACATATAAACATATAATAGACTACACGAGTCTGCAAATAGCGCACTGCTAATCAAGGCAGACTCATGTTTACAAAGAAAAAAATATTTTATATGAATTAATATAATACTTAAATATGTATGAAAAAGATAATAAAACATACTTGACAAATTAACAACTATTTGGTAACCAAATGAAAAAGAGGAGACAATACTTGTTATTCGATATAAAGATACAGTAATATATCATTCAATAACATTGAAAAAATATATATATAGAGAGAGAGAGGTATACTTGTCATACTGATAATAATAATTCATGCATGGTATTAAATAATATTTAAAGTTAAAACTAAGATAAATAAATAAATATATATAGCTCTTAATTATATATAGAAATAAAGTTATGTAGAAAGAAAGAGTTTGGATATGTCAACATCATATCCATATCTACTTAAATCAGAAAAAAGGTGGTGTCTGACTTTTTTCTTGAATGACAATTTAGATGAAGATCTTATAGAAGTTGGAATCTGGTTCCATACCCTAACACCAACATGGGAAAATTAGTTCTTTTGTAGATTTGTACGAGAATACTGAGTATGTAAGTTCTTGGAGTAAGATGACCTAGTGTTATAAGAATGGATACTAGAAATAGAATAAAATAATTTACAAATGTTTGAGGGTGGGCGGCACGGTGGTGTAGTGGTTAGCGCTGTCGCCTCACAGCAAGAAGGTCCGGGTTCGAGCCCCGGGGCCCGCGAGGGCCTTTCTGTGTGGAGTTTGCATGTTCTCCCCGTGTCCGCGTGGGTTTCCTCCGGGTGCTCCGGTTTCTCCCACAGTCCAAAGACATGCAGGTTAGGTTAACTGGTGACTCTAATTTGACTGTAGGTGTGAATTTGAGTGTGAATGGTTGTCTGTGTCAGCCCTGTGATGACCTGGCGACTTGTCCAGGGTGTACCCCGCCTTTCGCCCGTAGTCAGCTGGGATAGGCTCCAGCTTGCCTGCGACCCTGTAGAAGGATAAAGTGGCTAGAGATAATGAGATGAGATGTTTGAGGGTGCACTTTGATTAACAACATCATACATTTATGGGATGTGGAACGACCTGAAGCGAGCAGTTCATGTGAGGAAACCCACCAACATCCCAGAGTTGAAGCTGTTCTGTATGGAGGAATGGGCTAAAATTCCTCCAAGCCGGTGTGCAGGACTGATCAACAGTTACCGGAAACGTTTAGTTGCAGTTATTGCTGCACAAGAGGGTCACACCAGATACTGAAAGCAAAGGTTCACATACTTTTGCCACTCACAGATATGTAATATTGGATCATTTTCCTCAATAAATAAATGACCAAGTATAATATTTTTGTCTCATTTGTTTAACTGGGTTCTCTTTATCTGCTTTTAGGACTTGTGTGAAAATCTGATAATGTTTTAGGTCATATTTATGCAGAAATATAGAAAATTCTAAAGGGTTCACAAACTTTCAAGCACCACTGTATTTAGCACTTTTAGAAACACCCTTAAATTACAAATTCAAAGCAAACACTACACATCTGCAATCATTTAAACAAGATAATCCTTTGTGGACCCTATTAGTCAATCAGTTTGTGCTTTTTTTTTTGTGGATGTTATCAAGTTTGCACGTTATTACACAGAAAAAAATACCTTAGTAAATCAGAACATCAGTTGTAGAAAAAGTGACATAGGTAACCTTCCATATTCTTGTGCACACACTAAATGAAGGACTGCAAGAAAAGTCCTTTAGAACTAGTAGTGTTTGCTTGCTGAGCACTAAGGGCAAAGTCATTTTCTTGTTATTGTGACCCCACAAGGGCAGACTGTAAAAGGTCCCCACCATGTCACACTTATCTTCTGGCTGTTCTTGTCAAGCTGAGTGATCCAGTTGGTCTGGCAGTCCTCCACTTAACTGTAGAACCAGGCTTACATACTTAACCTTCCATTCTATTAATTTTTATTCTTAACCACCAGGAAGGTTTCCTTCAGAACTCGTGGAGGCCCTACCTAATCCACCTCAAGTGTTTGTAATATGTCATGATAGAGCACCCTGCCAAACCAAGACAGCACTCATGAATAGCTCCTGGTGGTCCTGGTCCCCAAGACTGATGGGTTGGTCTGGTTCTGTGTGGAATATAGAAAAGTCAAAAGTCTAAATTTGACACGTACCCAATTCCTTGCATTGATGAATTGCTCGATCGATTAGGCGCTGCTCACTTATATTCAACACTGGATTTGACAAAGGAATATTGACAGATCCCTTGACTCCTCTATCCTGAGAGAAAACAGCCTTTTCCGCACCGTTCAGATTACACCAATTCATCATGTTTCCTTTTGGGTTATTTGGGGCTCCTACTACATTCCAGTGACTCATGGACAAGATCAGCTGCCCCCATGCCGCGTATGCAGCAGCCTATCTAGATGACCTTATTATATATAGAAATGATTGGCTGCGTCACCTAGAACACCTTAGGGCCATCCTGGAGTTGCTGAGGCATGTGGGGCTCACGGCTAACCCAAAAAAGTGTGCGATTGGGCGGGTGGAAGTACGGTATCTGGGTTTCCACTTGGGTCACAGACAGGTGCCTCCCCAAACTAACAAGATTGCAGCGATTGTGGCCTGCCTGAGGGCGAAGACCAAAAAGGGGGTGAGACAATTCCTGGGGCTGGCTGGCTACTATCACAGGATTATACATAATTATTTGGATGTCACCAGCCCACTGACTGATCTCACTAAAATGGGAGCACCAGATCCGGTCCAGTGGACGGAGCAGTGCCAAAAGGCCTTCACCAAGGTAAAAGCTGCACTGTGTGGAGGGCTGCTTTTACACTTCCCTGACTTCTCTCTTCCTTTTATTTTACAAATGGACACATTGGACAGAGGGCTGGGGGGTGTTCTGTCCCAGAAGGTGGAGGGTGAGGAACTTCCACTGATGTACAGTACATCAGTTGCAATCTCTTGATGTGTGAAAGTAAGTACAGCACCATCGAAAAGGAGTGCCTGGCCATCAAGTGGGCAGTCCTCACCCTCTGGTACTACCTGCTGGGGTGCCCTTTCACCCTCTGTTTGGACCACGCACCGCTCCAGTGGCTCCACCAAATGAAGGATGCCAATGCGTGGATCACCCATTAGTATCTCACCCTCAAGCCTTTAAAATTTGAGGTGATCCACAGGCCAAGGGTGCAGATGGTGGTGGCGAACTTTCTGTCCCATCGGGGGGGGAAGTCCACTGCAAGCCGGATGGCTCCCCAGCCTGAGTCGGACGGTGGGGTTATCTGGCAGCAGGGGCGTGGCCAAGCATCAGTTTGTGAATGGAGGGCAGGGCCAGTGAAGGTGAGTGGCAAAGTCAGTACACCTGCTGTTGATTAATGGTGTGTGTGTGTGTGTGTGTGTGTGTGTGTGTGTGTGTGTGTTTTTGCAGTGACGATGCAGGATAGAAAGGGAGGGAGAGAGCGAAGGAGAAGAATCTCTCCTGACCAGAGCACATGTCTGTGTGGTGTGTGAGAAATGTGAATGAGCAAAGTAGAGCTAAAAAGCTATAAAAAAAAGTAAAAATAACAGTCTGTGTTAACATCATTTCCCGCCTGCCGCACTTCAGTATTCCACCCACATCAGGGACTTACGGTACTACACATTGTATGCTTTTTTTACCTGAATGATTTCTTACTCTGCACACTCATGTAAGCATAATTCTTGTATAGTTCAGTAGCAATTATGAGCATCTTTCCTTAGTTTCAGATAATCTACCTATATTAGTATTGATACTGTAATCTATTGAGAATGATAAGTAGACAAGGTGGTGATTTCAATTGAGGATCTCTACTGAGGATTAAAAAAAAAAATCTCAAAATGCTGATTGTCAGGATGCAGGCATTTATGGATGTATGTGCAGGGGAGAGTGGGGAACACAGACTGGCAAACGAATCAAAGTCAAGGGACAGGCAGGGGTCGATCGATCGGCAGACAGAGTAATAAGGGCTAGACTAAAGAGTAACGAGAACAAGACAATAACAAGGGTCGAGAACATGATAAGGCAGGCAGAATAACAAGGCTTGGTATGACAGGTAAGACACTGAACGATATTTCGCATCGAGTGAGTGTGGGAGAGGTGTTTATATAGAGTGGGCTGATTAAGCAGGAAATGAGTGACAGGTGTAATTAATAGACAGGCGATAGAGGTTGCTGTGGTTCTTGGGTGTTGTAGTTCAGATCGGCCATGTTTGTAGTCTGACTGAAAGTGGCACTCTCTATTGTGTTACTGGCACTGATATTCTTCACTGAGGCTAAAAACTCCACTGAGGATAACAATAGTTCAAGGTATTTTATGGTCTTTATTAAGGAAAAAAATCACTGATCCTGTCCTGAAACTGTATTCTGTTGAAGATGAGACTCATTCAAACTTACCACAAAGTACACTGGGTACAAAAAAAACACCATTCAATCTAAAGAAGGCTCCATAATACTGCTTCACAAAAGTCTGTAAAAGCCCCTGGAAGTCGTCATAACATGCATCAAATGCCATTAAAAGGAAGAATTTGACTCTTATCATGAGTTCGAGTATGCCTGTACAATCAATTCCTTTACCCAATTGGCTAAACTATCAATACCATCAAAAAGTCCCTGATGTACAGACAATGATGTTTTGTAGACTTTTTGGCAGATCCAGAGATAGATAGATAAAGAGAGAGAGAGAGGTTGGCTACATAATCTGTCAGATACATTGCAGTGTCATCCATAACAGTGACAGTGGCAGAGAAGTATGCAGACATAGGCTTGCCCAGTTGGGTCCAAAACCTCTCCGTGAACCCCAATGGATACCTATAAGGTATCCATTGGATACATTGGATACCTATCCTCATATACCTTATACCTTACCTCTCTCTCTCTCTCTCTCTCTCTCTCTGGGTTGCTAGAGCTAAATCAGATTGAAGAAATCTGAACTAGTACATTACTCTGCTTATGTTGAAGTGAAGGAATGTCCTGTGCTCAAACCAAACCTTGTTTATTCACCATTTGCATCACATCTGGTATGCATTTCATGCATATATTTAAGTCTCTTAGATCAAGAATGGGTCGAATTTTGCCTCCATTATAGGGAATCAGAAATTATCTTGAAAAGAACCAAGCAAGGTGATCTGGTCCCTGTGGTTAACAATGAAAACCTTATGTCAACCTCAGTTGCTGCTAATCTGATGTAATGAAAAAACAGCGCTTCAGTCGCAGGGGTAAAAATCATCCCACTATCAGTTTCCAGAAATTATGTCAGGATCATGCTAAATCATTGTTGAATCATGCTGTGGAGGATTTGCTCATGCCCTGTTCTGGAATGAAACGTCCTGTGTTCAACATTGTCATGGCAGCAGATACATGATCCTTATTGTACTCTTTGGAAAATGCTCCATATGCTGTTTTTGAAATCAAACTTTGTGACAGCATTCAACTGTTCCTAAAGGTAGCCTGCTACCTTCAATTAGGTTTCAGAAAGAAGGAAGCATTCAATCAGTGCCTCCTGGGTTTTATGACCCACAGACCTATTGAGGTCTTAGCAGTAGATGGAACAAAGTGTTTTAACCAGGCACTGGCAATGTCATTTGAGCAAGGAACTTGCCATCTTACTTGAGTTAACCCAGTATTTTATTGCACCCCATTGTTATGGGTCTCATAAATGCCTGTAGAATATTTTTCTCACTGCATTTCCCATTGTAGAAATCCTCATTAAAGGCCAGGGGAAAATTTTTGCTTTGTTAATAACCCAACTTACAATCACCAGAGTACCTCAAGCTTTCTCAACCAGGCCTTTTGCAGCACAAAATTATACATACAGTGGTGCTTGAAAGTTTGTGAACCCTTTAGAATTTTCTATATTTCTGCATAAATATGACCTAAAACATCATCAGATTTTCACACAAGTCTTAAAAGTAGAGAAAGAGAACCCAGTTAAACAAATGAGACAAAAATATTATACTTGCTCATTTATTTATTGAGGAAAATGATCCAATATTACATATATGTGAGTGGCAAAGGTATGTGAACCTCTAGGATTAGCAGTTAATTTGAAGGTGAAATTAGAGTCAGGTGTTTTCAATCAATGGGATGACAATCAGGTGTGAGTGGGCACCCTGTTTTATTTAAAGAACAGGGATCTATCAAAGTCTGATCTTCACAACATGTTTGTGGAAGTGTATCATGGCATGAACAAAGGAGATTTCTGAGGACCTCGGGAAAAGTGTTGTTGATGCTCATCAGGCTGGAAAAGGTTACAAAACCATCTCTAAAGCATTTGGACTCCACCAGTCCACAGTCAGACAGATTGTGTACAAATGGAGGAAATTCAAGACCATTGTTACCCTCCCCAGGAGTGGTCAACCAACAAAGATCACTACAAGAGCAAGGTGTGTAATAGTCGGTGAGGTCACAAAGGACCCCAGAGTAAGTTCTAAGCAACTGAAGGCCTCTCTCACATTGGCTAATGTTAATGTTCATGAGTCCACCACCAGGAGAACACTGAACAACAATGGTGTGCATGGCAGGGTTGCAAGGAGAAAGCCACTGCTCTCCAAAAAGAACATTGCTGCTCATCTGCAGTTTGCTAAAGATCATGTGGACAAGCCAGAAGGATATTAGAAAAATGTTTTGTGGACGGATGAGACCAAAATAGAACTTTTTGGTTTAAATGAGAAGCGTTATGTTTGGAGAAAAGGAAACACTGCATTCCAGCATAAGAACCTTATCCCATCTGTGAAACATGGTGGTGGTAGTATCATGGTTTGGGCCTGTTTTGCTGCATCTTGGCCAGGGTGGCTTGCCATCATTGATGGAACAATGAATTCTGAATTAGACCAGCGAATTCTAAAGGAAAATGTCAGGACATCTGTCCATGAACTGAATCTCAAGAGAATGCAGCAAGACAACGGCCCTAAGCACACAAGTCATTCTACCAAAGAATGGTTAAAGAAGGATAAAGTTCATGTTTTGGAATGGCCAAGTCAAAGTCCTGACCTTCATCCAACTGAAATGTTCTGGAAAGACCTGAAGCGAGCAGTTCATGTGAGGAAACCCACCAACATCCTAGAGTTGAAGCTGTTCTGTATGGAGGAATGGGCTAAAATTCTTTCAAGCTGGTGTGTAGGACTGATCAACAGTTACCTGAAACATTTAGTTGCAGTTATTGCTGTACAAGGGGGTCACACCAGATACTGAAAGCAAAGGTTCACATACTTTTGCCACTCACAGATATGTAATATTAGATCATTTTCCTCAATAAATAAATGACCAAGTAAAATATTTTTTCTCATTTGTTTAGCTGGGTTCTCTTTATCTACTTTTAGGACTTGTCTGAAAATCTGATGATGTTTTAGGTCATATTTATGCAGTAATATAGAAAATTCTAAAGGGTTCACAAACTGTCAAGCACCACTGTATGTACCTCCACTGAGGCTACGAGTATTTCAATTGGTCCCTGCCCTAGGGCTTCTGCACCTGCTACTGCAGTCATTATCTGTATCCTATTATCAAGTCACATCTTTTATGCGCACTTCAATCCCTGCTGCAACAACACAGCATCAGAGGAAGGAAATGAATTGCCAGAAGGTGTAGTTCTGGTATTGCTATCGGCTTTATGCTGCAGTTATGGAAAAGTGCCGTAAGTGCTCATCAAACAATCTTTAGTCTCAAGCAATCTGGGCATTTTTCAAGTCCGTCACCCATTCATCAACTTCACAAAATTTTGAAATTTTGATTGTATTATATTGTGAAATGAGTTCCACTTGTTCCCGTGATTCAGTCATACAGGATGTGAGAATTAAAGTTCAATAACATAAATACCATAATCCAAGATATGGGGTAATACACATTTATTTTCTAATGCAGGTTTAATAATAAGAAAATTAGTTTAGTTATTCACAAGAAATAAAGTATGACAGCAGTATATTGAGCTTTAAAGCCACTTTCTGAAATCTCAAATACTTGACAAGATGAGAATTGGAAAGAGAATGTGCACAAGCCTTTTATATGCAACCCACATGGAGCCACAGTCATGAAGGCTAATATATTTGGAAGGAAAGCGCACAGGACAACTAATTCCAAAGGAAACCTCCCTGATGGACCAGAAGTAAAATGTTTTTGCATAAAGAAGAATGTTACACTACCATTCAAAAGTTTGGGGTCACTTTGAAATGTCCTTATTTTTGAAAGAAAAGCACTGTTCTTTTCAATGAAGATCACTTTAAACTAATCAGAAATACACTCTATACATTGCTAATGTGGTAAATGACTATTCTAGCTGCAAATGTCTGGTTTTTGGTGCAATATCTCCATAGGTGTATAGAGGCCCATTTCCAGCAACTATCACTCCAGTGTTCTAATGGTACAATGTGTTTGCTCATTGCCTCAGAAGGCTAATGGATGATTAGAAAACCCTTGTACAATCATGTTAGCACAGCTGAAAACAGTTGAGCTCTTTAGAGAAGCTATAAAACTGACCTTCCTTTGAGCAGATTGAGTTTCTGGAGCATCACATTTGTGGGGTCGATTAAATGCTCAAAATGGCCAGAAAAATGTCTTGACTATATTTTCTATTCATTTTACAACTTATGGTGGTAAATAAAAGTGTGACTTTTCATGGAAAACACAAAATTGTCTGGGTGACCCCAAACTTTTGAACGGTAGTGTACAGTGTATGACTAGTCTTTAAAACAATACTATACCGGTAGCTAAAAATTAGATTGCTAAAATTAAGCACTATTGGTGAATGATTGGTGAAATTATATTATTTTAATCTGTGAATGTATTATTAAATAAAAAAAATCATATGTATTTAAAAACAAATAATTTGCTATGCATGTCACATGACCCACCTGTGAGAGTATAACCTTCAGTTCTCTTTTGCAAATTTAGTTGCTGTTTTTCTCACAAAGTGCATGTTGCAGATAGGCTTCAGTGGAACCCCAACAGGCAGCACAGTGGTGTAGTAGTTAGCACTGTCACTTCACAGCAAGAAGGTCCTGGGTTTGAGCTCAGTGCCCGATGAGGGCCTTTCTGTGTGGAGTGTGCATGTTCTCCCCGTGTGTGCATGGGTTTTCTCCGGGAGCTCTGGTTTCCCCCACAGTCCAAAGACATGCAGGTTAGGCTAATTGGTGGCTCTAAATTGACCATAGGTGTGAGTGTGAATGGTTGTTTGTCTCTATGTGTCAGCCTTGCAATGACCTGGCGACTTGTCCAGGGTGTACCCCGCCTCTCGCCCATAGTCAGCTGGGATAGGCTCCAGCTTGCCTGTGACCCTGCACAGGATAAGTGGCTACAGATGATGGATGGATGGAACCCCAACACAGTTTGACTCACTCCCCAATAACCCTTCAATATCTCTACTCCCCAATGTCCTAGATCTATTGTATGCACAAGGCAATGGATGTGGGGAGTAAAATCAACAGTCAGAACAGCACCTGAAGCTCAACACAGGCAAGACAGAGGTAATCTAGGTCACCTTCACCCAGTGCGAAGAACCTAGGGGCCATGTTCAATGACAAACTCTCCTTCTCAGCGAACATTGCTACAGTGACCCGGATGTGTAGATTCCTCCTCAGCAACATTTGAAGGATCTGCTCTTTTCTCACCACATACTCTACTCAGCTCCTGGTCCAAGCACTGATCCTCTCCCACTTGGACTCCTGCAACTCTCTCCTTGCTGGCCTTCCAGCTTCTGCCACCAGATCCCTGCAGCTCATCCAGAATGCTGCAGCTTGCCTGGTCTACAACCTCCTTCGTTCTTCCCATGTCACCCCCTGTTTGCCAACCTGCACTGGCTACCTATCGCCCCTACATGCTAGCCAGATCCCTACATTCTGCTACTACTGGTCACCTGGCCCCTCCTCTTCTCTGCTCCTGCCCAGCCTGCTCAAGACTGCTGTCTGTCCTGGCTCCCTGTTGGTGGAATGACCTTCCCATTGAGGTCAAAACTGCCAACTCCTTGACCACCTTCAAGGACAGACTGAAGACTCACCTCTTCAGGCTGCACCTGTTAGGGTTTTGCTGGGATTCGAACCTGGTTCGTTGGTGTGATAATCCAGCAAACCCCCACTAGGCCACCAGGGGGATGACTCAAATGCAGAGGCGTGAGGCGGAAGTAGAAAAAGAATCAAAAGGTTTATTTAAACTATATACACTATATACAGGGCAAAACAAAAGACAAAAAAAAACCAAAGAGTAAAATCCAAAAGAAAAGCAAAGTGCAAAAATACAAAAGCTAAGAAGATCAAAAAACACAGTACAAAGGAAACTGGAGATAAACATAACAGCACAAAGACTCCGTGACAAGAGGACTGAACTCAGGGGTATAAATAGACAAACTAATTAAGGACACAGGTGAAGATAATTAGGCAATTAACACAAACACAAAACACAGGAACAGTGGCGGCCTCTAGAGGCCAAAATAAACACGACATGAAAAGGAAATAACAGTGGCCTCTAGAGGCCAAAACAGTCCTAGTCCTAACAGGACCCCCCCCTCTAGGAGCGTCTCCTGACGTTCCCAGGGCGATCCGGATGGGCCGAATGGAAGTCCCGACATAGTTCTTTATCAAGGACATCCCGAGCAGGAACCCAGCAGCGCTCCTCAGGACCATAGCCCTCCCAGTCCACCAGATATTGCAACCCGCCGCGGACCCGGCGGGAGTCAAGCAGGCGATTCACAGTGAACACAGTCTGCCCCTGGAAGATGCGGGGGGGTGGGGGGTTCCTAGGGGCAGGGGCATACGTAGACGTCAGTACGGGCCGTAACAGGGAAACATGGAAAGTGGGGTTGATCCTCAGAGTCCGGGGCAACTGGAGCCGGTAGGAGACAGGGTTCACCCTGCGCACCACCTTGAAGGGGCCAATGTAGCGAGGAGCAAGCTTGCGGTTCTCCACCCGCAGTGGAAGGTCCTTAGTGGACAGCCAAACACGCTGCCCAGGGCGGAAAGCGTGTGCAGGTCTTCTATGGCGGTTGGCCTGAGTCTGGTTGGTTCTGGAGGTCTGTATGAGGGTCTTCCTGACCTTGCTCCAGGTCTTGCGACACCGTCTCACATATTGGTTGACCGAGGGCACCCCCGCGTCCTCCTCCTGGTCCGGGAACAGAGGTGGCTGGAACCCGAATTGGCACTGGAATGGCGACAGCTTGGTGGCCGATGACTGCAGGGTGTTGTGGGCGTACTCCGCCCATGGCAGCCAGGTGCTCCACGATGTCGGGTTATCCATAGCCAGGCCTCGCAGGGTGGTTTCCAGGTCCTGGTTGAGCCTCTCCGTCTGACCATTGGACTGTGGGTGAAACCCAGAGGAGAGGCTGGCAGTGGCTCCGATGACCTTGCAGAACCCGTGCCACACTCGGGAGGAGAACTGGGGCCCTCGGTCTGAGACGATGTCCTGTGGAAGACCAAAGACTCGGAAGACATGATTAAACAAAAGTTTCGCAGTTTCAAGAGCAGAGGGGAGTTTGCACAGTGGTATGAAGCGGCAGGCCTTGGAGAATCTGTCAACTAAGACCAAAATGACCGTGTTACCTTGTGACTCAGGGAGACCCGTGATAAAGTCGACTGCCACGTGGGACCAGGGACGCCGGGGAATGGTCAGAGGATGCAGGAGACCCTGGGGACGCTGTCGTGGGTTCTAGGTTCTGGTGCAAACCTCACAGGACAGGACAAATGACCTTACTTCCTTCTCCATGTTAGGCCACCAGAAGCGTCTTTTCAGGAAGTCCAGGGTCCTCCGAGCTCCCGGGTGGGCGGTGAGAGGGGAAGAGTGACCCCACTGGAGAACCTTGGCCCGGGCTTGATGTGGGACGTACAAGAGGCCTGGTGGCCCCGTCCCAGGACCGGGGTCCTGGCTTTGGGCTCGTCGGACAGCCTCCTCAATACCCCAGCGGACAGGGGCCACAATCCGGGACACAGGGATAATAGGCCCGACTTCATTCTCCCTGTTAGTGGCAGAGAACAGTCTGGACAGTGCGTCAGGTTTGGTGTTCTTGGAGCCGGGGCGGTATGAGAGGGTGAAGTCAAACCGACTGAAAAACAGGGCCCACCTAGCCTGTCGAGGGTTCAGTCTCTTGGCTTGCTGGAGGTACTCCAGGTTCTTGTGGTCAGTCCAAACCAGGAATGGATGTTGTGCTCCCTCCAGCCAGTGCCTCCACTCCTCAAGGGCCAGTTTGACCGCTAGCAGTTCTCGATCCCCCACATCGTACCGGGACTCAGCAGGACTCAGGCGGTGGGAGAAGTAAGCGCAGGGGTGCAGCTTTCCTTCCGAACGTTGAGAGAGCACCGCGCCGACACCACTGTCCGAGGCGTCCACCTCCACGATGAATGGTTGGGAGGTGTCCGGGAGAACCAGAATGGGTGCCATGCAGAAGCGGTCCTTGAGGTCTTTGAACGCCTTTTCTGCCTGAGGAGACCAGCCATAAGATCCACCTGTCCCTTTGGTGAGGTCTGACATGGGTGCTGCCACAGAACTGAAGTTCCTGATGAACTTGCGGTAGAAGTTAGCGAATCCTAAGAACCGCTGAACCTCCTTAACGGACTTGGGAGTAGGCCAATCCCGGACGGCCAGGGTCTTGGCAGGGTCCATTTGGAGTTGGCCTGTCCGTACAATAAATCCCAGAAAGGAGACCTTGGGAACATGAAATTCGCATTTCTGGGCCTTGGCGAACAGATTGTTCTGTAGCAGCCTCTGGAGAACCTGGCGGACATGGTGGCGGTGCTCCTGCACGGTCTTGGAAAAGATAAGGATGTCGTCGAGGTAGACAAAAACGTATAGGTTAATCATGTCCCTTAAGACGTCGTTGATTAGGGCCTGAAAAACAGCTGGTGCGTTGGTGAGTCCGAAGGGCATCACCTGGTATTCGTAGTGCCCAGACGGGGTGTTAAAGGCAGTCTTCCACTCGTCTCCCTGTCGGATACAGATGAGGTGGTATGCGTTCCGTAGGTCCAACTTGGTGAAGACGGTGGCGCCTTGGAGCAGGTCGAAAGCTGTGGACATCAGCGGAAGGGGATATCGGTTGCGCACAGTGATCTTATTCAGGCCCCTGTAATCAATACATGGTCGGAGCCCCCCATCCTTCTTGCCGACAAAGAAGAAGCCGGCTCCAGCAGGTGAAGTGGAGGGTCGAATAAACCCAGAGACCAGGGCATCTTTGAGGTATTCCTCCATGGCCTTGCGTTCTGGCTGAGAGAGTGAAAACAGTCTGCCACGAGGAGGGGTAGTCCCAGGGAGCAAGTCGATGGCACAGTCGTAGGCCCAGTGCGGAGGAAGAACGGCGGCCCTGCTCTTGCTGAATACCTCCTTGAGATCCCAGTACTCTGTGGGAACTTGAGATAACTCGGTGAGATCAGGGGGCTCGGCAGGAGACACAGGAGAGCTAGAGAGCAGACAAGAGGCATGGCATGCAGGGCCCCATTCCACAACCTGGCTTGTTACCCAGTCTATGCGAGGGTTGTGGCGAGTAAGCCAAGGAAGGCCTAGAATAACTGGGAACTCAGGTGAAGGAATCAGGTGCAGGGATATTTCTTCCTTGTGACCTTGAGACTGGAGGAAAACTGGAGAAGTAACTTGGGTGACTCTTCCATCACCTAACGCTTGGCCATCGAGGGCAGACACAGACAGAGGGACTTCAAGAGGTGCAGTAGGTATATTGATGCTTTGGGCGAAGTGAATATCCATAAAGTTCCCAGCCGCCCCTGAGTCTATCAAAGCTTGACAAGAGTGGACAGACTCACCCCAGGAGATGGAGACCGGGATGTAGATTCCTTGGCCAGGGAGTCCGGGAGAGAGGGTAGGCCCCGTCACAACCCTCCCTCGGCTGGACGGGGCGGTCCTTTTCCCAAGAGTTCGGGACATGATGCTCGGAAGTGACCAGGCTTGCCACAGTAGATGCAGCACTTGTCCCTCCTTCTGCGCTCCCTCTCAGATGCGGAGAGGCGAGTACGACCCACTTGCATGGGTTCTGGACAGTCACTGAAGGAGGTAGATGGTCTCCAGGTAGAGGTAGGGAGGCTGGGGGGGCTCAAGGCTTGGTGGCGTTCTCTCATCCTGTTGTCCAGACGAATAGCATGTGAGATGAGGGTTTCGAGGTCACTTGGGCATCCAATAGAGGCCAGACCGTCCTTGATGGGGTCAGACAGACCATGGTGGAAGGCTGACACCAGGGCAGTCTCGTTCCATCCACTTACTGCTGCGAGTGTTCGGAACGAGATGGCGTAATCTGCGACGCTTCCTCCTTGCCGGATGGACATGAGCTTTCGGGCTGCGTCGGTACTGATGTCTGCCTGATCGAAGACCCGAAGCATCTCTTCAGAAAACAGCTGGAAATCAAAGCACTCAGGTCCCTGTCTTTGCCAGATAGCAGTAGCCCAGGCTCGCGCCTTACCAGCTAATAAGGTGATCACAAAGGCAATCTTGCGGCGATCCGTAGTGTAGGTGGTAGGCTGAAGCTCAAAGGTGAGTTGACACTGGGTAAGGAACTCTCGGCACTCACTGTGCTTGCCGTCATACCTCTGTGGTGCAGGAAGGCTGGGTTCGCGAGGTGAAGAAGGCAGCATTGCAGGAGGCACTGGAGCAGGAGTGGGAGCTGGATCAGGAGCAGGAACTGGATCAGGAGCAGGAGATGCAGGCAGAGATGTCAGCTGTGCCAGGGTTTTCCCAATTTGCTGAAGCAGTTCCTCGTGGCGAGCGAGGGCCTCACGTTGGCTGGTGAGCGTACGTCCATGAGCGTCCATGGTCGCTCCGAAGCGTGTCAAAGCTGCCATAATTCCCTGAAGGTTGGCCGGGTAGACAGTTGAAGCAGCCTCTGCTGAGTCGGTCATGACGGAGTCTTTCTGTTAGGGTTTTGCTGGGATTCGAACCTGGTTCGTTGGTGTGATAATCCAGCAAACCCCCACTAGGCCACCAGGGGGATGACTCAAATGCAGAGGCGTGAGGCGGAAGTAGAAAAAGAATCAAAAGGTTTATTTAAACTATATACACTATATACAGGGCAAAACAAAAGACAAAAAAAAACCAAAGAGTAAAATCCAAAAGAAAAGCAAAGTGCAAAAATACAAAAGCTAAGAAGATCAAAAAACACAGTACAAAGGAAACTGGAGATAAACATAACAGCACAAAGACTCCGTGACAAGAGGACTGAACTCAGGGGTATAAATAGACAAACTAATTAAGGACACAGGTGAAGATAATTAGGCAATTAACACAAACACAAAACACAGGAACAGTGGCGGCCTCTAGAGGCCAAAATAAACACAACATGAAAAGGAAATAACAGCGGCCTCTAGAGGCCAAAACAGTCCTAGTCCTAACAGCACCTCTCCCCTTCTTCTCTGCCCACTGTGTAACTGAGTATCGGTCTTGACCAACCCAGGTTGTGTACTGTCTAGCCTCGGGTTAGCTGTTTAAGTTCTCTATTTAGTTGTACTTTATATGGTTGGTTTGTTTCCTTGGCTGTTTGAGTATTGGTACTGCAACAGAATAGAATGCCAAGTGTTGTCACTTGTTCAGTTGGCACTGGAACTTTCTGGTTTAGAAGTTCAGCACTGCATGTACCGGTACCTGACTTTTGCACTTGTTGTACGTCACTCTGGATAAAAGCATCTGCTAAATGCCATGTAATGTCATGTAATAACATCCATGTTACATCCACCCAGAATAGAACATACATACTGTACTCTCAAATAAATAAATAAATAAATGGTTGATGAATGTTAATTATTAAGTGCCTGCAATGTGCAAACTCTCCAGCAATTTTAATTTTTGACTGCCCACTCTACCCACTTTACCTGCACATTCTGTAGTTGGAAAAGACTGAAGTAGCACACAGTGCCAACCGTTTGGACAAAAATATTCCTAGAACTGTGTTTAACTCCTTTGGGTATAATGTGTACAATTGTACACATGAAGTTCCATAGCATGAAGTTCCATAGCATTTTTCCTTGTGTCTGAATGGGTTAAGCAAATTATGTGAGCAAATTGTGAGCAAAAACAATGATTATGGTTTTATTTCTCACATGTTCAGTCAGTTCAATTTCCTGATGCAGTTACATCAGCCTGCGATGACCTGGCGACTTGTCCAGGGTGTACCCTGCCTCTCGCCCATAGTCAGCTGGGATAGGCTCCAGCTTGCCTGTGACCCTGTAGGACAGGATGAGCGGCTACAGATAATGGGTGGATGGATGGTAGATGAATGTTAATTATTAAGTACCTGCAATGTGCAAACTCTCCAGTGATTTTAATTTTTTGATTGCCCACTCTGTAGTTGGAAAAGACTGAAGTAGCACACAGTGCCAACCGTTTGGACAAAAATATTCCTAGAACTGTGTTTAACCCCTTTGGACATAATGTGTACAATTGTACACATGAAGTTCCATAGCATTTTTCCTTGTGTCCGAATGGGTTAAGCAAATTATGTGAGCAAATTGTGAGCAAAAACAATAATTATGATTTTATTTCTCATATGTTCAGTCAGTTCAATTTCCTGATGCAGTTACATCAGCCTGCGATGACCTGGTGACTTGTCCAGGGTGTACCCCGCCTCTCGCCCATAGTCAGCTGAGATAGGCTCCAGCATGCCTGCGACCCTACACAGGATAAACAGCGACAGATAATGGATGGATGGACAGTTACATCAGCAGCAAAAATTTGAGCTCATTTATTGAGAAAAGAAGACACCCCGAGCACTTCCCAGATAGAGAATACACTCAGGTTAAATGGGCCCTGTTCCCCTTCCCTTTCCTCCTTATGCGCTATCCCAACCCTAGCCAGGTTTCCATTAACCTGCTTATTATCTCATCTCATCTCATTATCTCTAGCCGCTTTATCCTGTTCTACAGGGTCGCAGGCAAGCTGGAGCCTATCCCAGCTGACTACGGGCGAAAGGCGGGGTACACCCTGGACAAGTCGCCAGGTCATCACAGGGCTGACACATAGACACAGACAACCATTCACACTCACATTCACACCTATGGTCAATTTAGAGTCACCAGTTAACCTAACCTGCATGTCTTTGGACTGTGGGGGAAACTGGAGCACCCGGAGGAAACCCACGCGGACATGGGGAGAGCATGCAAACTCCACACAGAAAGGCCCTCGCCGGCCACAGGGCTCGAACCCGGACCTTCTTGCTGTGAGGCGACAGTGCTACCCACTACACCACCGTGCCGCCCTAACCTGCTTATTATGCAATTTGAAATTGCAAACTAAAAAAATTAATTATGGACACGTGAAAAAAAAAAAACTTAAATATCTCAAAGTTTATTCGCTCACATGAAGTAGTTTTTCAGACAATTTGACAAAGCAATATTTCACCAATTTGAAATGGAAATCGAAGCCAGGAGCTGGAGCAAACATGGTGTTTGCCGAGCCAGGAGATGTAGAGAGCTCTTTGGTGGAGGCTGCCCTGTCAGCTTCTGGGGAGTCCATATGGGCTTCAACCCCCCCAATTAGCAATTATTAATATGAATATATTGATAATCATAATTAATTATGAATTATTTAATTATAATAATTTGGGTGGTTCTTGCTCCTGAGACTCAGGGACAAGAATGTGAACATGCAGCCAAACTATATGAGGCCCTGTAGGCATGGGTGCTCAATTTTTAACAGGTATTTTGCCCACCAGCATGCAGGGCATATGAGTCTGGACAACATAACCCTCACCCCTTCGAGCTCCTTTGGTTTGGGCTCTGAAAAGCTCTCAAAATATTGATGGCATTGCTCACAGTAATCCGCAAGCATGTCCTCTGTGCCCTTGGAGGGAGCCATGCAGACAGATTTCCCTGCTGAGGGAACAATATGAGCCCAAATTCAGGCATGGTGGATCAAGCCTGGTGCCATCCCCCTTGTCCTCCTGCTGCATTCATATTATCAGGTGAAGTATTCTGTCAGGTCAGGGATGTAGAAATGGATACATGTGCACTAAAGAGGGTTTGTTAAAAGGTATGTCAGACACACCCAATATACAAGGCAAAAAATATGGTCATAAACAGGCGATGGTCAGGCAATCTACAAATAGCATAAACTGGAAAAGAACAGGAGCAAAATGAAAAATCCAAAACAAAGAACTCTCTCTCTCTCTATCTCTTCTTGAAACACATCTGATTAAACTCATGGGCTAATTATCCAGCTTGCCATAAGATGGACCATGTGTGTTTGGGAGCAGGGAAAGCTTGAAGTCCTCAATACTTCTCCCACTTGATTAAATGAAGCCTCTTGAATCCAGCTTCCTTTCCAATTTTTTTCCCTCTCTTTTTATACTGGATATTTCTGGGGTTGTTCATAATTTTATTACTTCTCTTTTGCACATACTGTAGGAACAAATCTTTTGTTTTTATTGGCCCTGTTTGACACAAGGGTGTCAGAGGGTGGGGTGTAATTTGTGCGAATTACTATGGTTTCTGTGTGTGGTCAGGCTGTAGTCCTATTTTAGACTCTTCCTATTTGTGTTCCTATCTGTTCTGGAGATGTCCCATTCAAATCTGCCTGATAATAAAGTAAAAGATATGATGAATAGATAACACGGTGGATAGGCACAGGTTAAGTGTCGTTTAAACTGCTTGTTGTGCTACATGACTTTAGTGTGCTATATTGTGTTCTGGCCTTTTGAAACAAAACCCCGTTTGTCATATTAGGACAATTTCTGCAATTTAGCAATACAGTAAAATCTTTATAATAATAATAATGGGGGGTGGCACGGTGGTATAGTGGTTAGCGCTGTCGCCTCACAGCAAGAAGGTCCTGGGTTCGAGCCCCGTGGCCGACGAGGGCCTTTCTGTGCGGAGTTTGCATGTTCTCCCCGTGTCCGCGTGGGTTTCCTCCGGGTGCTCCGGTTTCCCCCACAGTCCAAAGACATGCAGGTTAGGTTAACTGGTGACTCTAAATTGACCGTAGGTGTGAATGTGAGTGTGAATTGTTGTCTGTGTCTATGTGTCAGCCCTGTGATGACCTGGCGACTTGTCCAGAGTGTACCCCGCCTTTCGCCCGTAGTCAGCTGGGATAGGCTCCAGCTTGCCTGCGACCCTGTAGGACAGGATAAAGCGGCTAGAGATAATGAGATGAGATGAGATGAGATGAGATAATAATGGGGGGTGACACGGTGGTGTAGTGGTTAGCGCTGTCGCCTCACAGTAAGAAGGTCCGGGTTTGAGCCCAGTGGCCGGCGAGGGCCTTTCTGTGCAGAGTTTGCATGTTCTCCCCATGTCCGTGTGGGTTTCCTCCGGGTGCTCCGGTTTCCCCCACAGTCCAAAGACATGCAGGTTAGGTTAACTGGTGACTCTAAATTGACCGTAGGTGTGAATGTGAGTGTGAATGGTTGTCTGTGTCTATGTGTCAGCCCTGTGATGACCTGGTGACTTGTCCAGGGTGTACCCCGCCTTTCGCCCGTAGTCAGCTGGGATAGGCTCCAGCTTGCCTGCGACCCTGTAGAACAGGATAAAGCGGCTAGAGATAATGAGATGAGATAATAATGGGGTGGCACGGTGGTGTAGTGGTTAGCACTGTTGTCTCACAGCAAGAAGGTTCTGGGTTTGAGCCCAGTGACCGACAGGGGGCCTTTCTGTGTGGAGTTTGCATGTTCTCTCCGTGTCTGTGTGGGTTTCCTTCGGGTGCTCCGGTTTCCTCCACAGTCCAAAGACATGCAGGTTAGGTTAATTGGTGGCTCTAAAGTGACTGTAGATGTGAATGTGAGTGTGAATGGTTGTTTGTCTCTATGTGTCAGCCCTGTGATGACCTAGTGACTTGTCAAGGGTGTACCCCGCCTCTCTCCCATAGTCAGCTGGGACAGACTCCAGCTTGGCCGCAACCCTGCACAGGATAAGTGGTTATGGATAATGGATGGACAGATGGATGGATATTATTATTATTATTATTATTAAGTTTAACTTATATAGCACCTTTCTCACACCCAAGGTCATTTTACAATTAAAAAAAAAGTCTGTCAAAAGAGATCAGGATGTAACTACAGTGGCATAGTTGACCACAGTCCCACCATAAAGTGCATGAGGTTAAATCCCACACCACCTGCACAGGCATCACAACACCACTGGGCAACAGCACTCAGAACACTGTGCCATGGATCCAGAACTCGAGCACAGAATCACCACTGCACAGAGCTATGGGCAACTCCAATGTTAAAGAGAACAACAAGCTCACTGCAGTCCATAGCAAGCAGAACACACCCAAAAACTTGGTCTGGAGCTACGCTACAACTGGAAGATAAAACATTCAAACAAAGAACAAACATCAAACCATACAAACAGAAAGAAAAAAGAGGGGAAAAAAGAAAACGCTCTGGTGAGAAGTGGCAGCCAAAACGTGCACAGCGTACTCTCAACTGGAAATGGAAGAAGAAAGATTTGATAAAATTCTTGTCAACAAAAATTAACATTTTATTTCATTGCAGTAATTTATTAGAAGAATGCCTATAATATCGTGCATGTTCCAAATGTTGTTTCAAAGTTTTGGTGTCTTCAGTGTTGTTCTGGGGTGTAGAAAATGGCAATATTAAAAAAAAAAACAGATACAAATCACTTTACTAATTCAAATCACTGATACTGTATAACTCATTAGCACTTCTGAAAATCTACCTCTTCCCTTGGTTCTTTGCACATCTTGTGCTCATTGTTTGTGCACTTTGCCGATTGTCTTTGTTTTGCCTTGTTGTACTGTGTAGCTTTTGTGTTGGTATATTTAAAAAGCAAAACAAAAAAATATATAATAAATACCTTGGATACTACTCCTTCTGATCCAATGTTTTTTCTGTATTTTTGTGAATTAAAAGACACTTCATGCCTTAAAATAAAATATTATTATTATTATTATTATTATTATTATTATTATTATTATTTCTTCCCCCGGAGTGACCTCAGTCAGACATCATTGACCATACTTTTCCATAATTCATGGTCTGCCATTGCTATTGGCAACTGATACTTCTCAAGATTGGTGTCTTCTACCAGTTGACCAATAAAGGTTTGTGCTGGTCATCCTCTATTGCGTTTTCTGTGGATTGACTCCCAAAGAATCACCTTGTGGATTACCTCCTCCTTACTACTCCAGCAATGGTCAGAAAAATGTAGTCTCCTTTCTGCTATAGTTGTTGAAAGTTTTGGAAGGTCTCCATAGAGCTCTTTGTAATTCGATGTTGCCAGTTCACATTTTGAACTGCTCTGAGCATCGCGTTTTCTAGTAAGAATTTTTTCTAGTATTTCTTACTAGAAATAATATTTAAATCACAGAAAGTACCATATGTATTTGCATCCAAGCCAAGGTTTTTTCCTGCCTTCTGCCTGGTGTTCCCTGGAAGGACTCCAGCTCCACTGTGACCCATATCGGGATAAAGCAGTTTCTGAAACAGAATGCAATAAGTGAAATGAATGAATGAATGAATGTACCTTTTTTCTTATTTATTTTTTCTTATTTCTTATTTATTTTTTTAGGCTTAGTGTGAGGGGTTGTGATGCTTTTGTGAAGTTCAGCTCATGCGTTCAGCATGAATAAAACCATCCAAAATGAGCAATAGCTCTATTCAGTCACAAGAAAATAAAGGTTTTCCATCCATCCATCCATCATCCATAGCCACATATCCTGTACAGGGTTGCGGGCAAGTTGGAGCTATCCCAGCTGACTATGGGCAAGAGGTGGGGTACACCCTGGACAGGTCACCAGATCATTGCAGGGCTGACACATAGAGACAAACAAAAATTCACACTCACTTTAGAGTCACCAATTAGCCTAACCTGCATGTCTTTGGACTGTGGGGGAAACCGGAGAACCCAGAGGAAACCCACACAGACACGGGGAGAACACGCAAACTCCACACAGAAAGGCCCTCATCAGCCACTAGACTTGAACCAAGAACCTTCTTGCTATGAGGCGACAGTGCTAACCACTACACCACCGTGCTGCCATAAAGATTTTCCTAAAAAAAAAAAAGTCTGTGTTTATTATAGATTGTAGTGCATTACTGCATATCACTTTGTCCATTATTATTATTATTATTATTATTATTATTATTGTCAGTGAGACAGGATATAATACATTGACAGTAATAGTTTAATCATTAAGCGATTGACAGCTTTGCTCTCACAGATAATATCACCACCAGCCTCCAGTGCTTCTCATGTAATAATAGACGAAGCATGCAAATCTGAGAATTATGAATCAGTGTGTAATTTATTATTGTATTATTGCACTTCTGTTCAATAAAACTGTAAATTAGAACCCCATGTATTATGAATAATGAATATGGGATGGTGAATTGATTTCATATACCAAATAAGATTTTTAATAGCTTTTATGATTGACTATCTAAATAAAATCCGGCATCCTTAATCTGTTCCAGTGTCGGAGAAGTGATGCAAAAGTGATGCCTAAAGACCAATATAAATCAATGCCTTAAAATGAACTGTTTATGCTAAACTGGAAGATGGTTTGGATCTTTCTCTGCTAAGGTACATTAATTCTATCAAATCTAAACAGCTGTATAAGCAAAATCGCCTGCATATACATAGCAAATAGCTCACACACACACACACACACACACACACACACACACGTTCAGTCAATGTTCACCTTCTGACCCACAGTCTTCTTTCAGGCTTGTGCAAACAGGGAACTAGAAAATACTTCCCTGAAAGCATACAATGTAGCAATAGCTTGCTCTGCTCAATATGACCTATACCACCCCAGGAAAATAAAGTAATTTCAGTAGTAGAAGCACAGCGCACACTCAACTCGTCCCTCTCTCAGTAGAATAAACATGAGCTTCTGTATACAGCCTCCAGGCTTCTGAGCTGTCCAGATAAGAATCCTCACAAGCAATGATCTACCTTAAGCAGAGACACACTGTAGGAAGCTGTCACTAGGGTGGGTCACCCTGCATATCAGATGTACCCCGGTTAGCCATGCATCGCTGACCAGTACACACATTCTAGGCTTTTGTCCCACAAGGAGCTGAGCTGAACAACCCATGTTCCAAAGAAAAGGCAAGAACTGAGTACATTTTTATACAAGGCTAAGTGAAATAAAAAATATATATACACATCATACAGAAATTCTTTTCGACACATAACCCAGACTTGATAGGAAGTTGGGCACCCCTGGAGCAAAGGGTCTTGCACAAGGGTCCAACAGCGGCAGCACTGAGGCTTGAACCCCAACCTCCTGATCAGTAATCCAGAGCTTTAACCACTGAGTCACCCCTGCACTGAGCCACCCCTGCACTGAGCCATCACACTAACCTATTCTTTTTTGGTATCAAACCATCCATTATCCATAACTGCTTATCCTGTGCAGGGTTGGGGGCAAGCTGGAGCCTATCCCAGCTGACTATGGACAAGAGGCAGGGTACACCCTGGACATGTCACCTGGTCATCGCAGGGCTGACACATAGAGACAAACAACCATTCACACTTATGGTCAATTTAGGGTGTATTCAGACCAGGATAGTTCGATAGTTCACTTGCTTTGGTCCGAACCAAATGTTTTTTTTTATTTTTTCATTTTGGTGCAGTTCGCTTTCACACTGTACATTTTAGTAAGCGGACCAAAATCTGTCAACAAAGCCACGCGCCCTGAGTTCGTTCAGCTATTGGTCAGAGACGACACGCGCACAAAGCGTTAAGTTCAAAAGTAGTCATGGAGGCTTTCTGTGCTGTTATTCTTTTTAATATCATCAAAGCTATATGTTTTTTCCAGTTTGTACTGTTTTCACAATTGTGCGATTACTATGCTGTTGTACAAGTAATTTATCAACGACAACTTCAAAGGGCAAGGCGGCTACGGAGGATAGCGCTGATGAGCGCACATCATGTTGTGACAGTTCTGGCTCTTCACACAATAGATGAATTTCTTTTTTGCGTCGCTAGTACCACCACTTTTTGAAAGAATGTCCCTGATTTTAATGTAGGTCTGACGGAGTTTCTTCACTTTTAGCCGACATTGTTCTGGGGAGCGTGTGAACCCCTTCTCCTTCATTTTCTCACTGAATACAGCAAGCACGTCGGCATTTTTGTGTGTTCTCTCCAAAAGCTCAGATATGTGGACATCTGCCCATATATCCACAAGGGTGCGCGTTTCTTCCTCGGCCCACGTTTGCCCCCTACTCATTTTTTGTACTCTGTAGTCTAGCCTACCACTGGTCTGAATGACTGAATGACTGTTGTAAAGTTCCCTTGACAACCGAAACAGTGTTTGCACTTTGCGGTGGAGTGTCAAGACTCTGTTTCCCATAATGCTCGACAAACGACGGAAGCTCCCGAGGTACAAAAAAGCAAAACTGTCGGATTAGGTCCGGTCTGCTTTCACACCTCCAAAAGATCCGCACCAGAGTTCCTTTGGTCCGGACCGAGTCCGACCTTGCAGCTCGGTCTCGGTCCGCTTGTTTGGTCCGGACCAGAGTTCGGTGGTTTGTATTCAGACCAACCCAAAAGGTCCGGACCAAGGGAAATTTGGCTCGTTTGGTCCGGACCAAACAACATAGGTGTGAATATGCCCTTAGAGTCACCAATTAACCTAACCGGCATGTCATTGAACTGTGGGGGAAACCAGAGCAAACCCACATAGACACGAGGAGAACATGCACACTCCACACAGAAAGGACCCTGTCAGCCTCTGGGAGTGAACCAGGAACCTTCTTACTGTGAGGCGACTGTGCTAACCACTACACCACCATGCCACCCTGGTAGCAAACATGATTTAAAAACCTACAGGCTTAAAAAAAAAAAAAAAAATACTTTAAGCTACTGATGGAATCAGGCACCTATGAATGTCGAGTCAAGGCAGAAAGCCCATCCGCATTGTAAGGAACCTTGACCCATAAGTATGCCTGTAAGTATCCCCAGCAGCTATGTGAGCAACACTGTTCACATAATCATCTTCACTCCTTTTGTGCACATGGAGGATAGAGAGCATAGATCCGTTCCAGGAAGAGAGCTTAAAAACTTGAAACTCTTTCATTAATGATGAATAAATCATTCACCTGTGGATTTGTCAGGTTTCAAAAAAATATCAAAGCCAGGTAACTCAACCTCACGTTCAGATGAAAGTGGAAAATGTGATTAGTTATAGGTTACAGTGAAGAAAAATAAAAAACATTTTCTTTGTTTTCTTACAAAGTCTACCAACTTACTGTAATCTTTTTTTAAATAATACAGAAAACAACAGGGGCGGCACGGTGGTGTAGTGGTTAGCGCTGTCGCCTCACAGCAAGAAGGTCCTGGGGCCGGCGAGGGCCTTTCTGTGTGGAGTTTGCATGTTCTCCCCGTGTCCGTGTGGGTTTCCTCCGGGTGCTCCGGTTTCCCCCACAGTCCAAAGACATGCAGGTTAGGTTAACTGGTGACTCTAAATTGACCGTAGGTGTGAATGTGAGTGTGAATGGTTGTCTGTGTCTATGTGTCAGCCCTGTGATGACCTGGCGACTTGTCCAGGGTGTACCCCGCCTTTCGCCTTTTTAGAAGGATAAAGCGGCTAGAGATAATGAGATGAGATGAGACAGAAAACAACAACAACAAAAATAACATACCTTTGTTAATACAGTTGTACCCCTAGTGCAGTGTTTCTCAACCACTGGGAGCCGTGAAGTGCCATCTAGTGGGCCGCAAATTTTTTTTTTCAAGTTGATGTTAATTTTTTACTTGTAGTCAGGTACAGTTGCTGGGTTGCATCCAACATTACATCCATCTCATTAAGTTATGGTCACACTACAGCTCACGATGCTTTGCGATGGGTTATCGATGAAAATGAGGCATTTTGGTGGTGATATACACGTGAGCTAAAAGTTGTGGTCACACAGTAGGTGAACACTTGACTGTCACACCTTTGCACGCTTGAGCCTGGTGCAGCTCGAGTGGCCGCACGCACTCATGGAGCGCATTGTGTGTGCACTTGGGACCCAGTCATTA
Organism: Neoarius graeffei; assembly: GCF_027579695.1. Lineage (NCBI taxonomy): Eukaryota > Metazoa > Chordata > Actinopteri > Siluriformes > Ariidae > Neoarius > Neoarius graeffei. The sequence continues at coordinate 38,669,928 of NC_083590.1, read as the reverse complement.
TGGGAAACATCTGATAATGATTTGAGTGCAATCAGCATATGCAGATATGGACACTGTTTTCACAGAGGCTTTGCAAAGTATTATCACTATTACGTTTGTTTCTAGCCATGTTTATAATGCTGTTTAAATATTCTGCTTTCTGTTTTGCTTTTGTAAACGCCTGCTAATAAACACTCTTCCTGCACTTAGATCGTTCTACCGCCATTTATCTTGTAGTGTCCTGATCCCCAGATCTTTAACCCAGCCACATATAGAAAGTTGTACTCTTCCAGGTTTTCATCTGTGTGTCCATGTAGAATGATGTCTGAAGCACCAGATAGTTTAAGATGTCGGGGAATTCAATTATGGATAATTTTCCAACTCATTGGAAAAATCCTTTTTTGTTAATGTGTAAGGATCTAATCCCATTGAGTGATTTCTATATTCACTTCTCTTGAGTGTACTTTTTTGGTTTTAATAACTTGCTTGTTTGCTGTACACAAACAAGGCAATAAATTATTGTGTTAATGGACCAGACTCCACTTTTGGATCATTAATCCCTTTTGACTGAGAATGACCTGCATGCATGGTTTTATGTTGGCTTCTGGTACATCCATACAGTTTTAAATACAATACCTACAATTAAAAAACAGTTTGTTTGTATTGCATTAATTTAATTCCTGGGCTCCCATCTGTAACAGGGAGCCATGTTGCATCCCATTGATATACTTTAAAATAGATTATTAGACTCTAATAGAATAGATGACTCAAAGTAATTGGGGATCTGTAATAGTCTGTGTTTTCTGATCAACAGTAAAACTAGGACCATACAGAATGGGTGGCCTGGAAAGAGCAGTCATAGTTTCGCTGCTGCCTTTCATCCCCGTAGGTAGCTATCTTTTCAATAACACCATTTAGTAATCAATCTTCATCAAGAAAATCGCATAGCATAGCCAGAACAGATCTACCACATATGAAGAAAACTGTTGAATGTGTTCTTGCCAGATTTGTGTGACCTCAAACTAATAAATAAGGAAAAAAAAAACCCACAACCTATTCGTAGTCCAATTATGCAGGAAAATAATGCACCTGGCAACTTTGCGGATAAAGCTTGAACTTTAACCACCAGTTGAACTTAATACTACAGTGCCTTGCAAAAGTATTCATCCCCCTTGGTGTTTGTCCTGTTTTGTTGCATTACAAGCTGGAATTAAAATGGATTTTGGGGGGGGGGGGTTAGCACCATTTGATTTACACAATATGCCTACCACTTTAAAGGTGAAAATTGTTGTTTAATTGTGAAACAAACAATAATTAAGATGAAAAAAAAAACATAAATATGGAGTGTGCATAGGTTCCCCCCCCAAGGTCAATACTTTGTTGAGCCACCTTTTGCTGCAATTACAGCTGCAAGTCTCTTGGGGTATGTCTCTATTAGCTTAGCACACCTAGCCACTGAGAGTTTTGCCCATTCCTCAAGGCAAAACTACTCCAACACCTTCAAGTTAGATGGGTTGTGTTGGTGTACAGCAATCTTCAAGTTATGCCACAGATTCTCAATTGGATTGAGGTTTGGGCTTTGATTAAGCCATTTCAAGACATTTAAATGTTTCCTTTTAAACCAATCCAGTGTAGCTTTAGCAATATGTTTAGGGTCATTGTCTCGACCGTGAACCTTCATCCCGGTCTCAAACCTCTGGCCGACTCAAACAGGTTTTCCTCCAGAATTGCCCTGTATTTAGTGCCATCCATCTTTCCTTCAGTCCTGACCAGCTTTCCTGTCCCTGCAGATGAAAAACATCCCCACAGCATGATGCTACCACCACCATGCTTCATTGTAGGGATGGTGTTCTCAGGGTGTTGGGTTTGCGCCACACATGACATTTCCCATGATGGGCAAAAAGTTCAATTTTTTGTCTCATTTGACCAGAGAATCTTATTCCATGTGTTTGGGGAGTCTGCCACATGCTGTTGGGCAAACTCCAAACGTGATTTTTTTAAGCAGTGACTTCATTCTGGCCAGTCTTTCATAACGCCCCACTCTGTGGAGTGTACGGCTTAAAGTGGTCCTATGGACAGATACTCCCATCATCTTAACTATTGTTTGTGTCACAATAAAACAACAATTTTCACCTTTAAAGTGGTAGACATGTTGTGTAAATCAAATGGTGCTCACCCCCAAAAAATCCATTGTAATTCCAGCTTGTAATGCGACAAAATAGGACAAACACCAAGGGGGATGAATACTTTTGCAAGGCACTCACTGTATATATAAAACATAGAATTGTGAAAAACTGAAGTTCAAGGTGGTGCCAGCATAGCCTTTTGGTTTCATTCAATATTCTCAAGTTTTCATTTAAAATCTTAAGTTTCATTCAGTATTCAGGGATCAAGGTGGCATGGTGGTGCAGTGGTTAGCACTGTCGCCTCACAGCAAGACAGATCTGGGTTCAACTGGGGCCTTTCTGGGTGGAGTTTGCATGTTCTCCTGTGTGGGTTTCCTCCGGTTTCCTCCCACAGTCCAAAGACATGCGGATTAGGTCAACTGGCAACTCTAAATTGTCCACAGGTGTGAATGGTTGTTCATCTATCTCTATGTAAGCCCTGCAATAGATTGGTGACCTTCCCAGGGTGTACCATGTCTCTTGCCAGAAGTCAGCTAGGATTGGCTTCAGCTTATCCTGCTATCTGCAAGGGGTAAGCGGTATCAAAAATGGATAGATGGATTCACAGATGACTTCATTCTACATTCTCAGGTTTCATTTGATATTTTGAGGTTTGTTGTTTCATAAATTCAGGCTTCAATCAACACCCTCAGGTTTTTATGTCTATTTCTTGAATTGCTCCTCGTAATATATAACACACACAAGTTTCATTCTAAACTCCATCACTGATATGTGGCACACATAGTCTTCTCAGTGAGTGGTTCATATTGATGGTTGTGTCAGCATGGACCACAGCTTTATGCATACACCCTAATTAATGAGCCCATCTATGATTTAAATCAACAACATTAGCAGGATTTGTTTTGTGTACAAGTAATCACAGCAGTTTTGACCATAGAACCAATATCAAGTACTGAACAATAAAAGGAAATGAGCTTGGCATTACAGTTGAATGTTAAGTATTTTATGACAGGTGTCTTCCCTCTATCTCCCTCTCCCTGTCTTTTAGTCTCTCTCTCTCTCCAGTGAATAGGGGACCAAGAAATCAAATGAAGCGACTAATGAACTAATTCTGCCCAGGCGTACAGGGAATTTAGTCCGCAATCACTCAGGTGCTTATTAAAACATCAAACAATGGCTATATATATATAATTGTGTGTGTGTGTGTGTGGTTTGCACCATCTGTAACTGTCTGCACATTACAAATTAATTTTGCCTCTGTGTAAACGAGATTCCTGTAATTTTTCATATGCATTGAATATGGCTCATTAGGGACTGCTGCTGTGGGAACTTTAGGATCCTCTCTGCTATTAAAAGTGAAGACTGCTGAGTCCTTATATTTCTGCATGGATATCTAAGAATTCTCCCAATGCCCAAGGACAGAATGGAGAAAAAATGGCAGAAAATAGCATGTAATTTGTATTACATTATCTGCTGAGTACATTCTGATATCACGCCTTACTGTAGCCCGTTCACAACCAATGACTCCAGTTCTGGCTTAAAAAGCTATTAGATTTTCTTCTGAGTGATCCCAGAATAATACCCAATTTACTAGCTATTGAAATATTCGACCGGTATTGAGCTGATTCAGGCAGAGCCAAAAGAAATTATGATTTTCTTGGTTTGCTTCTTCTATTTCTGCAGGGCAATGGGGGTGGGTGGGGGTGGGAATGAAGTCGGCACACCTGCAGCATGGGAAGTTTCATGTCCAAAGTGCAGCAGTGCAGTGTGCAGTGATGATGATGATGATGATAATGATGGAAGGATATTTCAGATTATTCCATTTTTTTCCCCCAGAGTCTTCTTGCACACAAGTAATTCATGACTGAGAAAAATGAGCTTCAGTCAAGAGTCATCACCATTTTTGCTGATGGTGCTGGATAAGTGGAACTTTTGTATTTGTCTTATTATCTAACTTACTGGTTAACATGTTTTTCCCCAGGAAACCAGCCTAAGAGGAAACACAATCTCTCTCTCTCACACACACACACACAACTGTCTTGCTCGACTCTGTTCTTTCAGAAAGACACTAATTATTGCTGATTTTTTGTTCTACGTATTCCCAAACCACAGAAACCCTGAAAACATTTAAACACATGAAAAAAAACTTTCACTAATTTATTAAAGGGGTCGAAATGTAAGCATTTTCATGAAAGAGACTAGAAACATCAAAAGTGGGTCAGATGCAAGATCTGTGCATGAGAATGTATTTGCATGGAGAATGCAGTGAACATGTACTGATGATACTCAACTCATCTTTTCCTTTCCTTCCACAGATATGCATGTTTTGGAAGGGATCTCAGCATATCTGGCAGACTTCTTGTCATCAGCGGAAACTAAAATCCAGCAAGCTTTACATCCCTGAAGATGCATCCCCATGTCAAGATCTTGGGATCTCCCTGGACAAATCTAAGATCTGTCACTGCATGAAACCTTGGGGTAGTCCTGGACAACTCACTTTACATCGCTAACCTGACATGGTCATGCAAGTTTTTCTTTAACATCATCAGGAGGATCCAGGAACTTCTATCCACATTGGCTGCTTAGGTTCTTTTGAGAATGGACTACTGCAACTCTTTGCTGGCAGATCTGCCACTCCATAGAATCTGACCCTCCATAGAATCTGACCCCTGCAACTGATCCTGAAAACAGCTGCATGCCATGATTTCAATTTCCTAAGAAAGGTCAGTGTCAGTGTGTGCTCATTCCCCTCTCTCACTAGCAGGGTGTTACATCTAGAACTTAGCCTGACAGGGCAAGACCCTCAATACACCCATGTCTAGAAACAAGAAGATAAGCAGGAGGCTGGAAGTCTCGCAGAAGGAAATTTGTAAAATCTATCACATAAAAAAAGTAGTCAGTGATAGAATGCATGGAGTAAAGTAAATGATCTAATACACTCAATAGTCACGAGAGCAGCCATGGCCTGAAGGTTAGAGAAGTAGCCTTGGGCCCAAAGGGTTGCCAGTTTGGTTCCAAGGACCAGCATGGAGGGGGAAAAAAACAAGAAACAAAATAAAAAAAGCATGAGGGGAGTTGAGTAAATAAACAGTACTTTCCCCTCCTTGTGTATCATGGCTGAAGTGCCCTTGGCAAAGGCACCTAACCCCCAACTGCTCCCCGGGTGCTGTAGCATAGCTGCCCACTGCTCTGGGTATGTGTGTGTGTGCATGGGTTAAATATAGAGGAGGAATTTCACTGGCTTGAGTGTACATGTGACCAAATAAAGGCTTCTTCTTCTTTATTAGGAGCAAGGCATAAAATCATGCAGATACAAATCAAGAGCTTTAGTTAATGTTCACTTCAAACATCAGAATGGGAAAAATTGTGATCTCTGTGACTTTCACTGTGGCATGGGTGTTGGTGCCAGATGGACTGGTTGGAGTATTTCAGAAACTGCTGATCTCCTGGGTTTTTTTTACAAGCAACAGTCTCTAGAGTTTACACAGAATGATGCAAAAAAACAAAAAAATATCAAGTGAGTGAGCGACAGTTCTGTGGGTGGAAACAAACGTCTTGTTGATAAGAGAGGTCAGAGGAAAATGGTCAGATTGGTTTGAGCTGTCAGGAAGGATATAATAACTCATAGCAACTATTTACAACCATGGTGAGCAGAAAAGCATCTCAGCATGCAACAGCAGAAGACCACATTGGGTTCCGCTCCTGCCAGCCAAGAACAGGAATCTTAGAATCAAGAACAAGTTCCCATTAAAGTGGCCGGTGAGTATATAATGCTTCATAACCGGAGTCTCTGGGTTGGATTATTTAAACAGGCCATGACTCTCGGTGCTGATAGAGTGCAGTTTTGGTAGTTTTCCTTTGAGAGCTGAAACTGTTGAAATTTGGAAATGTGTTAATAATACCGAAAGAAAAAATGCCAGTTTCAATATCAGTTTCACACCTTAGTATGATATAGAACTAATGATGTGGCCAAGCTTTTGTGCAATCATTTTAAACATGAAAGCATTATCTTAAAAGAAGAGTTTTTTATGTAGTAAAGATGTGTGCTAGTTTGGCACTTGATGGCAAGTACCAGAGATGTACTCTTTGGGAAATTGCTGGTCTCTAAAAAGAAGGTAAAAAAAAAAAAAAGTTGATTTTCAGAATAGTGGTCCATTTTCACAATAAGCCCCCTTTAATGGCCTTTTCAACCATGACGGATGGAAGATATGAGTGAAGTGTTTGAGAAAACCTGAATAGTTGTTGCCAGGAATAATGGTCTTTTTCGTCTTCACCAGCATTTCATCTTTGCATATGTTCAAGCATAAATTTATGGAGCAAAATTTGAATGAGGCGGCACGGTGGTGTAGTGGTTAGCGCTGTCGCCTCACAGCAAGAAGGTCCTGGGTTCGAGCCCCGGGGCCGGCGAGGGCCTTTCTGTGCGGAGTTTGCATGTTCTCCCCGTGTCCACGTGGGTTTCCTCCGGGTGCTCCGGTTTCCCCCACAGTCCAAAGACATGCAGGTTAGGTTAACTGGTGACTCTAAATTGACCGTAGGTGTGAATGTGAGTGTGAATGGTTGTCTGTGTCTATGTGTCAGCCCTGTGATGACCTGGCGACTTGTCCAGGGTGTACCCCGCCTTTCGCCCATAGTCAGCTGGGACAGGCTCCAGCTTGCCTGCGACCCTGTAGAAGGATAAAGCGGCTAGAGATAATGAGAGAATGAGAGATGAGAAATTTGAATGAGTCATGGCTGAAAATGTACAAAAAAGATTGCATGACCCATCATGGATGTAAAATTAAAAATAGGTACCCTATGGGTACATGTGGCTACTGCTTATAAATAAAAAAGTTTTCTGATACCATGTCCATACAGTAAATATAGCATATATATTTACTCTATGAGGCAGTAGCCACAAAAATGAAGTGCAATTCAAAAATGAACAATTTAAAAATCACAGAAGTAAAATAGACCAAGTGTCTGTACTTTATACTATTCTCCTCTTACAGTTTTCGAAACTGAAACCTCCGAACCGAGCCTGACATACCGTACACACGCTGTCGCCATGACCCAAACTCTTATTTCCCAGAAAAGGCCCAGCGCTAGAGCTCAGTGGCCTCAATACTCTTTTCAACAACTTCCTGTAACAACTCGGAAGTTCGTCACATCTCCATCACACATGGGACCACTGGCCGAAGAAGGCGAGGAAAGGGGGACGACCTGGAGTATATTTTAAAATAGGAACACACTTTCCCTCGGTAATAAGCATAAACATGTCTGAAGGCGATTTCTTTAGTCTATTCCATTTATTTCGAACAGTGAACCGTATTGTATACACTGATTTTAATAGAAACCTGTATGTGCATGCACAGTGCGCTATTGTTACACTCATTCTTACATTCTTACAACACAATGACATAGCAGCTACAGCCTCTATGAGGCAGTAGCCACAAAAAATGGCTAAAGTAATTTCACTTGAGCTGGCTTAGCATCATAACTTTCTCTCAGACTTAATTTGTATAAAATACAACACATCCTAAATCAATATCGCCTTTTTTTTTTAACATGGAATCGGGTGCAAATATGGCATACTGTTGTTATTTTTGAGAAAGCATTATAAGGAAGGAATCGAAAGAGCTCCCATTGGTCCGTTCTATAAGCTTCTAATCAATGCATTTCTAAAACCCATAAGATGCACCATTGTACAAGTACATATTCTGTGTGTGTGTGTGTGTGTGTGTGTGTGTGTGTGTGTGTGTGTGTGTGTGAGAGAGAGAAAGAGAGATTATCCAAATGGATAAATGTCACCATATACATTAGGATGATGAGGCAATGCGGTGCTAATCCCACTGATATTGGATCCTTTGCACTTCACCTTAAGGATCTAATATACTGGTTATGCACATTAAAGCTGTGGAGAGCTTTGATTTTATTTTTATTTATTTATTTTTTCAGATTGTGTTCAAAATCAAAAGGGTAGGCATTTAAATAAATGGACATACTGTATTTTAAAACATTCTAACATAATGCTTTGGAAAGCCTGTGTAATTTATTTAATATCACTTCTTACATCACAGCCTTTTGCTACACTACTTTCCTTTCTGTCACCAGCTGATAATTCTAGCTTCTTTTCTGTGCCACCATATTCCCTCTGCTTACCCACCTCACAACCAAAACAACCCACTGTTCTGCAGCTTCCCAGCCCTGGTTCTGGCATACCCCCTGTCCTTCACATTTTAGTTTTCTCCCTTCTCTTCAACTCAGGAAGGGCTGTAAAATGGCTGATTAGATTAGAATCAGGTGCGCCAGGAGCAGGATAAACTTAAAATATATTCCTTGCTCCAATCCAGGACCGGGGTTTGGAACATCTGCACTATTCCTTTGCCACTGATTATCAGATGTGCCTCAGGTGTCCTGGTGTTCCTTCAGATTTTCAGTGTAGCTCTGTATGTTTTATTCTGATCTTCACCCAAGTCTAACCTCAAATAGAAGGATATGAGGTATGTTCAGGATCATGTTTACTCCCCTGAGATAAATTTCTTGTACAAATATACTGCCATGATTTTCATCTCCTTTTATCCATTACTTTACCAAGTATGATTGTGCATAACCACACAAACAGGTACAGTGCGGAGTAGTTATATAATTACACTATTTATTGAATGTATACACAGATACATAAAAAAAAACAAGAAACCCACTTATTATGAACTTACTCATCCTTGAAAAACAGTTCAACAGGGCATGGATGTTACACAAACTACAAACACCATACACAGAAAGAAAAAAAAAAAACAAGTGCATGATCCAAATGAATAGTAGATTGGTGATCTATGAGTCAGAAACTCCCTGAGAGCCAGTGGAGGCTCATAAAAATATGCTGTAGGTAAAAAAAAAAAAGTGAGAGCATTTGCCAAAGAAGAAGAAAAAAAAACAAGCACTAAAACACAACGAAGTGGGTGGATAAGGAAAACTTCACTATGGACTAATTCATATTGATTATCACAAGCTGACGCTTGGCACCTTAGGAGCCTCTGTCATTCATAGTGAGTTTGCTGATCAATTGCATATTTGTGACAGCAAGCAAAATGACTTGATAAAGCTGACACTAGAAGCAAAAAGAGAAGTCTGCAATGCTTCTGTATTTTCTCATAGGCATATCCTACTCACTGTTTCAACACTATGAGTATGAATATGAGTATCCATCATTAAAACTGGAAGCGTGCTGGTGAATGTATAGTATATGCAGTCAATAACACATTATCTCAGAGAGAACAGTTTCGGACTATTGCAACGCCTTCACTCACCAAACCCATTAATTGTATATATTGCTGTCTCTGATAATCTGATTTCACATGTTAATACAAGCATTCACAGCCTTTTTTGTGAAAACTGTAATCAATGACTTGAAAATTTCCTTTAGATTCTCAAACATGTCCATCCAGATAATAAAAATATACTGTATATGTATGACCTGGCAACTTGTCCAGGCTGTACCCCGCCTCTTGCCCATAGTCAGCTGGGATAGTCTCCAGCTTGCCCACGACCCTGCACAGGATAAGTGGCTACAGATAATGGATGGATGGATACTGTATATGCAATGGGCGGCATGGTGGTGTAGTGATTAGCACTGTCACCTCACAGCAAGAAGGTTCTGGATTTGAGCCCAGTGGCCAATGAGGGCCTTTCTCTGTGGAGTTTGCATGTTCTCCCCATGTCTGCATGAGTTTACTCTGGGTGCTCCGGTTTCCCCCACAGTCCAAAGACATGCAGGTTAGGCTAATTGGTGGCTCTAAATTGACTGTAGGTGTGAATGTGAGTGTGAATGTTTGTTCATCTCTATGTGTTAGCCCTGCGATGATCTGGTGACTTGTCCAGGGTGTACCCCACCTCTCACTCATAGTCAGCTGGGATAGGCTCCAGCTTGCCTGCGACCCTGCACAGGATAAGTGGTTACAGATGACAGATGGATGTATATGCTACATTTGCAAACACCATGAAAAAAACAGCAAACCTCCCTTCACAGGGGTGAAGTAATTGAACTCTCAGTGATCAATTCAGAATAGCGATTAGTTACTTAATTTAGTCTGATTACCTGCATCTAGGTAAATTGAATCAGAACATGAACAATGGAAGCATGATCCAGTAGAAAATGGAGCATTATGTTTTTCTATGACAGAGTGGAGGGTGGTAGTTTGGTTTCCTTTGCAACTTGCACATTTCCTTGTTGAATACTAATAGTGAAGTCATCACCTCATGACAGTGACAATGACATCATGTCAAAAAAGTCAAAGTCCCTCCAATGCCAGGACCTGATCTTCCCAGGCAGTCTCCCATCCTAGTACTAACCATGTCCTTAAGGCACACTGGGTGGTGCCAATCTCCATTTCTATACCTCTCAGCCTTTTGCCTATAACATAGGTAGGGTTATACCAGGAGGCCAGTCCACCAGTAACAACAAGAGTTTGACTCCCTACTCACAGCTGTATTGCAGTGTGCCTCACCAGACAGCAGGACGTACCATTTTTTATGATGGCCTTTGGTATGACCCGACCACGGGTAGAACTCACAGTCTCCTGGTCAAGAGGTGAATACACTAACCACTAGGTCAACAGTCAATGGCATCATGTATGCTGCCTATAAAAGACTCCCTTCTGGCCATTCTTATTAATCTGAGTGACCCAGGTAGTTCCTTGACACAGTCATACAAACCATAGATGCATGTCTAATCTTCAGTTCTACTTCCTTTAATTCAGACGACCAGGGCAGTTTCTTCAGAATACAACCCCGATTCCAAATAAGTTGGGACAAAGTGCAAATTGTAAATAAAAACGGAATGCAATAATTTACAAATCTAAAAAAACTGATATTGTATTCACAATAGAACATAGACAACATATCAAATGTCGAAAGTGAGACATTTTGAAATTTCATGCCAAATATTGGCTCATTTGAAATTTCATGACAGCAACACATCTCAAAATAGTTGGGACAGGGGCAATAAGAGGCTGGAAAAGTTAAAGGTACAAAAAAGGAACAGCTAGAGGACCAAATTGCAACTCATTAGGCCAATTGGCAAAAGGTCATTAACATGACTGGGTATAAAAAGAGCATCTTGGAGTGGCAGCGACTCTCAGAAGTAAAGATGGGAAGAGGATCACCAATCCCCCTAATTCTGCACCAACAAATAGTGGAGCAATATCAGAAAGGAGTTCGACAGTGTAAAATTACAAAGAGTTTGAACATATCATCATCTACAGTGCATAATATCATCAAAAGATTCAGAGAATCTGGAAGAATCTCTGTGTGTAAGGGTCAAGGCCGGAAAACCATACTGGGTGTCCGTGATCTTCGGGCCCTTAGACGGCACTGCATGACATACAGGCATGCTTCTGTATTGGAAATCACAAAATGGGCTCAGGAATATTTCCAGAGAACATTATCTGTGAACACAATTCACCGTGCCATCCGCCGTTGCCAGCTAAAACTCTCTAGTTCAAAGAAGAAGCCGTATCTAAGCATGATCCAGAAGCGCAGGCGTCTTCTCTGGGCCAAGGCTCATTTAAAATGGACTGTGGCAAAGTGGAAAACTGTTCTGTGGTCAGACGAATCAAAATTTGAAGTTCCTTATGGAAATCAGGGACGCCGTGTCATTCGGACTAAAGAGGAGAAGGATGACCCAAGTTGTTATCAGCGCTCAGTTCAGAAGCCTGCATCTCTGATGGTATGGGGTTGCATTAGTGCATGTGGCATGGGCCGCTTACACATCTGGAAAGACACCATCAATGCTGAAAGGTATATCCAGGTTCTAGAGCAACATATGCTCCCATCCAGATGACGTCTCTTTCAGGGAAAACCTTGCATTTTCCAGCATGACAATGCCAAACCACATACTGCATCAATTACAGCATCATGGCTGCGTAGAAGAAGGGTCCGGGTACTGAACTGGCCAGCCTGCAGTCCAGATCTTTCACCCATAGAAAACATTTGGCACATCATAAAACGGAAGATACGACAAAAAAGACCTAAGACAGTTGAGCAACTAGAATCCTACATTAGACAAGAATGGGTTAACATTCCTATCCCTAAACTTGAGCAACTTGTCTCCTCAGTCCCCAGATGTTTACAGACTGTTGTAAAGAGAAAAGGGGATGTCTCACAGTGGTAAACATGGCCTTGTCCCAACTTTTTTGAGATGTGGTGTTGTCATGAAATTTAAAATCACCTAATTTTTCTCTTTAAATGATACATTATCTCAGTTTAAACATTTGATATGTCATCTATGTTCTATTCTGAATAAAATATGGAATTTTGAAACTTCCACATCATTGCATTCCATTTTTATTTACAATTTGTACTTTGTCCCAACTTTTTTGGAATTGGGGTTGTACTTGGAGGCCATGTATCAAGACTTCATGGCAGCAGATGATCGGACAGCATTCATAGATAGTGAAAAAAAAAATCTTTACTGAGATTGAGAATCACTCAAAGTGTTAATGCTGCTTATTCTTGAGGGTGAGAATCCCTCTTACATGGATAGATACTGCTTTCTATTGCTGATGAGAATTTCTCATTGTGCTGATATTGTACTCTTTTGAGGATAAGAATCAGTTCAGATTCTAGTTGATGGATACTGTTGAAAGTGACGGTGACTTCAGTCAAACTCACCACAGAGCACATGGGTTGCAATAAAGCAACATTCAGTCTGTAAAACCTGGTTAAGTTACTCAATGAACTCCATATTCCCACTTCACAAATGTTTGCAAGTAGGTAATGGCATTTAATGGAAGAAGGCTCATCTTACTGTGATAATAAGAAGATAAGAAGAATAAGAATAAGAAGATAATAAACATCAGCACTGGATCAGGGAGGCCATGGAGATCCGTAAGCGAAGTCCGAGGACCATCAACCGGGATGAGGGAGCATACATGCTCTCCCATACCTGGAGTGCCATCTTGCAGGGGACGAACAGACAGTAGAAGGCGTGACCGGCCTGTCAAACCAGACAGGAAGGCCACGCCTTCGGAAACATCAGCTGATAAAAGATGCGTCACCAACAACATCCGGTGACACTCTGAGGAAGACGACAGTCGTACGTCGAAACATGTCAGGTAAACAAACCTAAAAACGAGATGTCTGATAAAAAAAGAAAAAAGAAAAGAAAAAAACTAACCATATTTAATATATGACATAATGAACGTAATCGAAAGACTCATCTTACTGTATTATAAAATATCCCTGCATAATCACTTAATTACCTCAATTTATAGAGTGGGTTCAATTACATGAATTTAGAGAGTGGAGCCATTTTATGTTGCGCCACAAAGCATGCACAAAAGTTGGTTGATGGCAGGCACTTCTACATAGCAGTTTAGAGCCTCCTCTGTACAACTGGGTACATTCTGACCAGCAAGTACAGATAGATTGATAGCAGTGTTCTCCCCAGGATTAAAATAAAGCCCTAACTTTTGGTTGGCCACAGGCCACCCTGCGCAGCCTGTAGGGTGGAGAGTATATGTAGGTGTGTGGGGGAGAGTATGAGAGGGGGGTTTTGGAAAAAAAAAATTGAAAAAAGGGAGTCCATTTGGTGGCATCTGGTGACTTTTAGGAGCATTTTATAGTGGTACTGACACTGTCACTTTTTATTGTTAACATGGTTGAAAAGGGGCGGCATGGTGGTGTAGTGGTTAGCGCTGTCGCCTCACAGCAAGAAGGTCCGGGTTCGAGCCCTGTGGCTGGCGAGGGCCTTTCTGTGTGGAGTTTGCATGTTCTCCCCGTGTCCGCGTGGGTTTCCTCCGGGTGCTCCGGTTTCCCCCACAGTCCAAAGACATGCAGGTTAGGTTAACTGGTGACTCTAAATTGACCGTAGGTGTGAATGTGAGTGTGAATGGTTGTCTGTGTCTATGTGTCAGCCCTGTGATGACCTGGCGACTTGTCCAGGGTGTACCCCGCCTTTTGCCCGTAGTCAGCTGGGATAGGCTCCAGCTTGCCTGCGACCCTGTAGAAGGATAAAGCGGCTAGAGATAATGAGATGAGATGAGATGGTTGAAAAGGTTGCTCCAACAAGTGGAGGTCTGTGATGCTGTGGTTTGCAGCATGGGGTTCACATGAGCAATAAATAAAGTCATTATCTGACAACAATGGAGTATATAATAATGTTGTTTTATTACCTGAACCCCTGCCAGAACACCACTAACCGAAAGTTTAAATGAGTTCTGTTGCAATTAGAAAAAAAAAAAAATACCCCCTGCAGACTGCATTTACTGCACAAATGCCTTTTATACTTAGGCCTACTTAATACTTCATACTTTGGATAAAATTGTTATTGTCCATTACACACTTATTAACCTGTGTGACTCAGTTGTGCCTTTTGAACAGAGAATAAATGAAGAGGAAACTGAACATTAACCATTTATTGAAAATATTATTACAAGGGTGATTATAGTTATATGACTATACAGCTGGAATGTGCTGATTCTGTTAGCGTTTGTAATTACTGTACTATCCACTATTAGATAAAATTAAAATAAAATCTTACAATATTGTTTGAAAGTCTAGAGCAAGATATTTTATTATTTTACAAAAAAATAACACTTCAGATATTGTTTTAACAATAATAAGCATCACTGTATAAATGATAGAGTGCAAATAGCTCTGTAACTATATATCCATGGAGTTGTTGAGTCATGGAGGGCCAGGAATACCATCGAGCTCACAGTTCAGGTTGGAGTCTTTTGAGAGTAAATGCTTTGGCTTTCGCAACATTTTGTTCGCAAAAGCTGATGTCGGGAAAAGGTCTTTACACTAAGAAGGTTTTCTTGCTTTTGTAGTTTTTTTTAACTGTTCTTCCATGTTGGGACTCTTCAGGAAAAAGAAGGTATATTCCAATATGTAGCTAATGCTAACACTAGGCCACAAATCTGCACCATCATTCCAGTCATTTTGAGGAATTTTCTATGGATCATAACCACTAGTAAACTCTAATTTCCACGTATATCTATCCTTTGCTTCTTTCTGACTAAGATTATCCAAGTAATCTGGTAGTAGAGCATTTTTAGCTGTAGTTTTCTTTGGGCAATGCCAGACATCTTTGCTTGGCTTCAGTATGTGAACAGTATGTAAACAAAGTTTGCTTGTCCCCTAGGCATAGAGCAGCTATGGTTGCTAAGGTAAATGTGATGTCAATACAAGGGTGCTCACCCGCGCACTAAAGCTTCATAGTACCAGTGCAGTAGCAAAGTGATTGAGGGTGTTTGTTGTGATTGGGGAGTTGCCAGGGTGATTTCCGGTCTGCCTGAGTGCATCATTGCAGCAAGCCAGCCCACAACACTGACTTTCCTTCAAAATATGCCCCAAACAAAGCAAGATAGAAATCTGACATAATTTTTCAGCGAGTGCCGGAGCAAAAAAAAAAATAGCATGTTGGCAAATTGAAAGCATGTCGGAATGAAATTAAAGCATGTCAGCCCCGACATGCAAAAGCGCTCTGGGGAGAACACTGGATAGGTTTATTGATACACTGTGGTCTTGATATACTGTATCATAGTATATCATGCTTTAATCTGGTCTTGCCATGAGATAAGCCGATCTACAAAAGTGAAGGTATACAATACTGCAGTACTCCCAGTTTTGCTGCACTCCACAGAGTGCATGACACTGTACAGACACCACATACGGAAACTGACCAGTATACAGCTGAGACACCTGTGCCAGATTCTTGGAATCAAATGGCAGGACAAGATTCCTGATGTGGAAGTGCTCAAGAGAGCCAAGACTGTCAGTGTCGAAACCCTTATTACTGCCTCTCAACTGCGCTGGGCTGGTCATGTATGGCGAATGCCTGAATACCGACTCCCTAAAGCAGTCCTGTATGGAGAACTGAGTACTAGCAAGAGGAAATGTGGAGGTCAGAAACTGAGATACAAGGATGTCCTCAAAAGACACATGAAGAGTGCTGGAGTGGATGACTTCACCTGGGAAAGGTAGGCCCTTGACCCAGGAAAATGGCGTTGCACCATCAAGAGGGCAAAGAATGCAGTGGAAGAGAAAAGAAGAAAAGACTACATCCGGGCTCATGAGAGACAGCATACCGTTGCGACTAATTCAGACTTTATCTGCCCCAGTTGCTAGAGGCCATGCCAATCAAAGGCAGGTCTCATGGCCCACATGCGTTCCTGCATCACCTAACAACTAGTCATCATCAAAACAATGGACAGCCAAAGAAGAAGAAGATATACTGTATGTCCAAAAGTATTGTATGTGGACACCTGACCATCATGCCTATGTGTGCTTGGTGAACATTGTGTTCCAAGTGTATCACCTTTGCTGCTAGAGCAGCCTCCACTCTTTTGGGAAGGCTTCCTACTAGGTTTTGAAACATGTGGGAATGTCTCCATGTTCAGCCACAAGAGCATTCATAAGATCAGGTATTAGTGATCTAAGGAGGTCTGGCACACAGTCGGTGTTCCAATTCATCCCAAATATGTCCAGTGGGCTTGAGGTCAGAGCTCTGTGCAGGACACTCTAGTTCTTCCACCCCAACCTTTGCGAGCCATGAAGCTCACTTTGTGCACAGTGCATTTTGTAGGCCTCTTAATTCAACTGAAGGGAAATCTTACATCTATAGCACATAAATACTTTCCAGACAATTGTGGGTTGTTTTTTTTTTTTTTTCAACTCTGTGGCAACAGTTTACATGTGATGTTTCAACTCTGGGGCAATATATGGGTGTTTATCATCAGGTGTCCACATAGCTTTGGCCATTTGGTAGGAAAGCTGAGTTTGACCTATAGAGATGGTGAGCTGACCAATAACCCATGCAATTCACCTATTGACCACAGTGATAGTTAAAAAAAAGCCACTTTATATCTGCATTGTTAAATTGGTTCATATACACTACAAAAAATGGCCTTTCAAAAATAAGAAATAAAAGATTAAAACAAAGCATATTTGCTTGAATCAGGTGAAAAAATCTGCCAATGGAACTAGTCAAATTTGACTTGGTAAGATTTCTTAAAGTAAGATGAAAAATCTAACCTGTTTTTAGATGAAATAATTCCAAAATAAGATTGGGGAACTTATTATGTGAGATCTGATTAACTCAAAATAATCAAAATAGTTCTTATAACAAGATCGTACTTCTTACATTTAGCCATTCAAGTCATTTTTATTTATTTCATTTTAAGGGTATTTAACTTAAATTCATGACAAAGTCTTAGCAGTAAAAACTGAATTTAAGATAAATATACTAATATTAGGATTGTTAATAGATGCATAAGTGGGGTCCAAACGGACCCCAGTGGTAGTTTTGTTGCAAAATCTTTGTCATTTTACATTTATATTGTCTAACCTTCCATGTATTCCTCAAATAGGGTGTTTTTGATATGTTCTCATTTGGATTTGTATGTATAGTTTTTTTTCTTTTAAGTTATTTTATATTTTGTATCAATACCCAACTTTTCCATAAGTGGGGTCCAAACGGACCCCAAGCATTTTATATGGAGTTTCGGTTGATATCCCTAGGAACTTTTTATTTTTGTCACCTCTGGTTGTCAGGAATACATTTGTTGCCGATCAACACATCTACTGCTTACATTCTCACCACCCTGAAGAGCATTTTTACTCAGCAACACACATGTAAGTATTATCATCAGTTTTATTCGCCATACAATAGTCCTAAAATGTTAACTTATTTTCAACATCAATGAATCTTGTGTGATTGTGTTGTTACTGCATACTTATGTTGTTCTATACTTATTTTTATTACACTAGCTTACTGTGCTAACAGTAAAGTACGGCTTCCAAACTGCAACCTCAATGATGAGAAAACCTTGAAGAAAAAGGGAAGAGGGACATTTGATGTCACAGTGGAGAAGAACCACAACATTTGTGCTGTGACATGGTACGACACCCGTCAGGTGACACTTGTGTCATCCTTTACTGGCCCAGAACCAGTGTAAAAGGTTAAACGTTGGGACAAAGCTGCCAAAACATTTGTGGAAGTTCAGAGGCCTAACATCGTGGCGACCTACAACAAAAACATGGGGGGAGTGGATTTGCTGGACTCATTTGCGGCCAAGTACAAGTTTCCTCTCAAGTCCCATCGTTGGTACTACATCTTCTGGCACACAATTATTCTAGCTGTGATCAATGCTTGGCTCCTGTACAAACGGGACTGCAAGGCCTGGGCTATTCCAAAGAAAGAGATCCTGATCAGGAGACGGTTTCAGGCCCAGTTGGCATCCTCCCTTATCCTGACTGGCACATCTGTCCCAGTGCCAAAGCGAGGGCGGCCATCCTCAAGCCCTACGAGTTCTCCAGCTGCTAGGCCCTCTAATGCCGCTTTTCCACTACAAACGCGGCTGAGCCGTGCCGTGCCGAGTCGAGCTGAGTCGAGCTGAGCGGGGCTGTTGGAGTTGCATTTCGACTACAACCGCGCTGAACCGTGCTGGCTGGAAGTGGGTGGACACATTGGGTGGAGTTAGCGAAAGTGGGTGGACGTCACGTGATGTCGTTAAGCAGCGCAAACAGTGACATCAGTGACAGTGGCGGAACAAGTCAGAGCCGGGCCGGGGGCGGGGCAAATGACCGGGCCCTTTATTAAAGCTTATCATAACATAATTTTAGGCTACAAAATGTCCGCAACTGCGGTGTTTACCAATTTCAACACTACCGGGTGCAACTATGTTATTTAGTACATCAAGTCCTTCAAACGAACATGTAACTCAGAAACAAAAAACATTAGGATACTGTACATGGCTCATAATAAAACATCAATAGCCTATACTGCGCACATTATTTGAAGGGCATACGAATGAGCGCTCAGAGGTTGCAACGGTGACAGGAAGAGTCAGAAATAAAAGGAGGGCGGTGCAAACCTCACTGAATGCACTGTGTTTACCAATTTCAACACTACGGGGTGCAACTATGTTATTTTGTACATTAAGTCCTTCAAACGAACATGTAACTCAAACAAAAAAACATTAGGCGACATACTGTACATGGCTCATAATAAAACATCAATAGCCTACTGCGCGCATTATTTGAAGGGCATACGACGAGCCTTGCGCTCCGCGAACTCGTCCACGATGCTCTGTATGTCACTGATTCAGTGAGCTTTTAAGCAGTAGTCTCACGACCCGAATAGTAAACAATAAACATGGAGGACATGGAGTCGTTAGTGTTGCTGGTCTTGGTGCTGTGGCTTGTTGTCACCGACAACGCCAACAGATACTGGCAAGAGCGTATAGATGAGGCGAGGCGCATAAGGCTTCAGAAATTCTCGTAATTCGTAATTATTCTTCTTCCGGGTTTACGGTGTTTACAGATCCCAGCGCGCTCGCGGGGCGTGTGTGGGCATGTGAGGACACTCCTCCTCACCAATCAGTGCACAGGGGAGTGTCTGCTCACGCCCCTAGCCTCACTCGGCACGGTTTGGCTCGCTTCAGCCCCACTCCAAAACGGTGCGAGTTTTAGGGGCTAAGCAGGGCTGAAACGAGCTGAGTCGTGCTGGTTTTTGGTAGTCGAAACGCGAGCCGTGTCGGGCTGAAGTGAGCTGAAGCGAGCTGAAGTGAGCTGAAAAAGGGTAGTGGAAAAGGGCCATAAGAGGAGAAATGCACACCCACCAAGTGATGTCTGCAAAGACATGACTGGGCATTTCCCCCATCAAAGCTGACGGGGGAAGGTGCAGACAGTGTGCTAATGGCTACACTAACACTGTTTGTATGAAGTGTGATGTCCGCCTTTGTTTTTCAGAACAAAGAAACTGCTTTTTGGACTACCATAGGTAAAGAAGGGAGATGTAAAAATGCATCTTAAGTTTGTTTTCAGATTTGTACATACAGCATTCATCCAGTGTTTTTAAAGAGTGGAAATTACTTTTTTTTTAATAAATTACTTGTCATAAAACAATATAACATGTCTGACTATTATTGTTGTTGTTTGTTGTGAAGATACAATCACTTCTGTGACCCTTTATCAGCAGGAAAGTGAAGACAAACACACCCAGATCATTTACAGTGTGTGAATGATGCCAGTGAAATTCTGCTACCTACCCTTGAGAGCCAACGTTGTAATTTTACAACATTTCCCCAAAAAGTTGCTAAAATGTCAAAATTAAAAAAGAAACACAATTTTTGCATCAGAGCCTTCCTAGAACAACATATATTAGGTTGAAAAAAAATTTTTACACTTTTTTTCTATATTTGGGTGTTAAGGGGATAAGTAAGCATGTAAATAAAGTGCATGAGAACATCATACAACATCATACTGTTGTCATTGTGTCATTACTGTTTCTCTCATCATTCTCTCCACTGGAGAATATGTTATCCTCTGAGATACCGCTATACGGATGAGCACACACACACACACACACAAATTCAACTGTACATGTACAGACATACAAAAATAAACAAACAACAAACAAATTCACACAAAACAAACACAAACAAACATACAAAGTGGTGAATGAACATGTCAAATATCAAAATATGGCATTAACAATCAACTCTGAACAACATAAAATCAGTTTCCACTCAAAAATGCCCTAATTCCAATTGGGGTCATTTTGGACCCCACTCATGGAAGAGTGTAGGTCTGGTTGTCCATGCATCTAAGGGTTAAATTCTACAACTAAGCATTGCTAGCTTAAAAGATTCTCCTTTTGTGACCTGTAATTAGTAAAATACCCTAGATATGAGACCAGAGACTATCTTGAATCAAGTTGACGACACATGTAGCATTGCAACAAGTTTATTTTTTTTCCCATTTCAACATTCAAACATTAAAACATCTCTTAAGATTCCACTTCCCCAGGACCTCAGGCACCAAAAAAAAAAAAATAATAATAATAATAATAAAAAGTCTACGCATTTTGACTTACAGTGCTTACACAATGCCAAAGCAACAGTGCATTTTGGGGGCACTGACTATTCATGTGTACGAGGGGTTTACAAGATCAGGCACAAAAAACAAACAAACAAACAAACAAACAAAAAACACTGGACGTAACTCACAGCATTCCAAAAAGCCCTCACTAAAACGCCCTCCACTCACTCATAGCCTTTTTGAAGGCACTTGTCTGGTCTAGAGTCTGTACAGCATCTAGAAGGAGCTCACTCTGAATGACTGAGAAAACAGTCGCAGTAAACTTAGGATCTGTAAGGTGGAGTTGAATTGTAATGAAAGATTCAAAGATTTCAGTAAAGTTCATTTATTCCCAAAACAAGCATACTTTGTTTTTCTTGAAACAAGATGAACCGCATTTGACAAATGTCCAAAATGTACTTACTTGTTTAAAAAAAAACTTGTTTTATTTTCAAAGGTGCTCCAAATAAGACTTTTTCAAGACATTTTGTCTATACAAGATTTTCAAGATGGACTGTCTAAAAACTAGCCTTTCTAGCTAAATGAGGTTTTGCTTGTTGGGCAATTATGTCTTATAATAAGGGTGGCTAGATGTTTTGACTTGAAAGTAGACAAATAAACTTCCTAAGATTTTTATTTTTTGCAGTGTAGCATGTTGAACAAGCTACCCCAGATCCCACTGTAGGATTGCTGTTTTACATGAGGGTAGGAGACATAGTTAAGAAAGATTTAGTCGAGTTTATGTGCTCTCAACAATCCTGCCCCATGCACTGTAAGGTAGACCTAGAACGAGATGCTTCTAGTTGACTCTGGCAGAGGAGAAAACATTGTTCCACACCACCTTGCAAAACATTCTGCTTGCGCACTTGCACAGTATCTGACCTCTTGCAAACATGCCTGCATATTTGCAAGGGCCAAACCGTCATTTTAAGGTGAATGGTTGGCTGCACCCCAGTGACCCATTCATCTGGGACAATGGGTTTAGGCTACATCCACACGACAACGGCAACGAGATGTTATTTAAAAATATATCGCGTCCAAATGGGCAACGATCAGCAAAATATCAGGTCCATATGGCAACGCAACGCTTGCTGAAAACGATGCAATACACATGCCACACCTCTAGGGGCGCTGTAAGACGGTCCCTTCAGAGACACCAGAACAATAGAAGAAGTAAGGACGCATGCGCATAAACTATTATGCGCGAGACTTCATATTAGCCACAAAGTCAGGAAAATCTGTTCATAAAATTACATTATAATGACCAAATACAATGAAAAGTATTTTTCCAGTCTCACCTGTGAAAGGTAATCCCATGTGATCTCGTTTGGACGGTAAACCTGTTGGTACAGTTAAACGCAGCACATGAATGAGGCATCTTTATTCTCCGCTTTGACCTATCCAATATGGCGGCGAGGATGACGTATGATTCTACGCGGAAGGCGCCGTCTTTAATGGTCCGGAATAAATTGAATGCTACACATTGATGGATTAATTTGTTGTTCTACGCCCTTTTTGAGGAATGTATTGTAGGACTTAAACCAACATCTGAAGAGGTGAGATCGCTCCTTTTTTCCCCTATTTTTGCTGGCGGGATTGACTCTGCCCTAAGGGCTATTTTCTCTCTCTCTCTCTCTCATTTTGCACCATTACACAATAAATATTCACAGTGAAAATATTTTGTAAGCGCGTTTCATGAACCAAGTTATAGGATTTGTTGACAACTCGCATCGAGTTCGTTACACTTCTACCCGGCGTGAAGCACTCACAGTCATGTGGCTGTGACGTCATCGTAAACAAATCCATTCTACTCATCCAGACGACTTCGCAACGGCAACGCTGCCAGATCTTTCCACTCTGGAACCCGTTCTCAAAAGATTGCGTTTTGGGCACCCAAAACGCTGGTGCCGTGTGGACGCCAGGCCTAAACGATAAGCAATTGTATCGGAGTCACCTGAATCCGTTGCCGTGTGGACAGGGCCTTAGTCTGATGTATAGTGGGGATGATAGACCCAACAGTAATGTCAACAACTGGTAGAACCATGGTTTGTTTAGCCACAGTGGGGATAACGGCAACATTTGTTACAGAGTCCGTTGAATACACTGCAATCTTAATGCTGTTAGTGGTGGTTGAATTGGTCAGTTGGACTATGGTACATCCTGGCCCAAAGCGCATGCCTCTGTACTGTTGGTCAACCACATTAGTCAGTGATTTGTCTGTCTGTGTGCAAAAAATGCAGGTCAACATCTGCTCTTCTGTAAGTGTTAAAAATGAACTGAACCAACCACCTTCTTGTGGACCAATCAATCCCTGGGCACTGGCCTGCTGTGAGGCAGTACATCTGCTGTCACCCCAACTGGTATGCAGCTCTCAGAGGCAAAAGGTATGGATTACTTATATATGTTATTTCCCCATCTCAACTGTCACTTACCGTACAGTGCACGTCTGCACACTCGATCTGATGCTACAGATTTTAACAACAACAAGATAAGCAAAAATCAAAGGATTACAGCACTGTACTTATACACTCACTCAACTGCTCAACAAGAGAACAATGGGAAAGAGGACATAGTGGGGGGCCTTTTATAGGCTGTACACATGACTTTAAATTCAAAATACTAATGACTTTGTTATTGGTACTTAGGCAGGTACTGCACAACTGGGAACACTCCACTAGTTCAGAAGAAAATTGCCTTGGTGGTGTGAAATGTAAAGAAGTAGAACAAGAGACTTAAAAAAATTATAGCAAATAATGAGCCACATATTGTGTGATCACCACATAACAAGGGTAAATGTATTTAGTAAGTGCTTTCTTTGGACTCTCAGTTTGAAAATTTTTATTTTTTATTTATTATTATTTTTTAATGATCACAAGGAAAACTACAGAGAGTAACAAAGTGCAAGTGGGGAAGCTTGATGTCTACAGAAAGGGATCAAATTGACTGGCCTTGAATTGCAGTAGGCCTAATGGAGCAGATTGAAAGCCAGGAGAGCTTCACACAGTTTCACACAATGTGTCATGAAGAGGAGGAAACATCTGTTTCAATATGTATCCTGCAAGGAATGAATGCACAAGGTTGTGGCTTATTGGATGTTTGCTGTGCCTTTTTGTATTGTTTTTGCATGTGCAAAATTGTTATAATACCCAAGGCTACATTTACAATAAGAGCCTCATTGCACTACAGCCCACATGCACACATCTTCCAAATAAATAATGTGCATTACGAGCAAAAAAAAAAAGGGGGGGGGGGGACATACTGTAGCATAACATTCACATCATCATTATAAAGATTACGTGCACTGATAGGTAATACCAGCTGTTCCTGATTCAAGTGTTAGACATGCTGCCAATGACAACAGGCATATGCAAATGCACATTCAAAGATATCCTGTACAAAAACATGGACTGATGTTGGTTTTGTGCCATTTCAAGCTTGTGATGTAAAGATACTCTGGACAAAGTTACGTGTCCTGGCCCAAAATTAATATCATTTTGTGGTGTGATTAACCCACTAAATAATAAACTGGAAGGCTACTTTCAGATGGGCCGACATTGCAGTCATGCATGAGATTACTAATCGATAGATAATGTGTTATGAACAGAAACAAATACAGACATGAACAGGAGGCTCACTATTACTTTTTCTTTTGGTCTAAAGTCAGTGGTTTGCTCCAAAAGACTGCTTTACTGAGCTCCAAAAATAGAAATGTAAAACCATATTTGTACCATATTTCTGAACAAACTGACCTGAAATTTGTAAAAGAAATATGCTTTTATTTATAGCCGATATGCTGAGAACAAAGCAGGATAATAATAATAATAATAATAATAATAATAATAATCTCATCTCCAAGGGAGTAACTTTGATTTTGGCATTGGTGGGGACACAAAAGTGATCCAAGGCAGTTACCAATATTCGTCTGTAGGTGGCAGTAAAGGACCATGGATTTATTGTATCTAGCCTAGCCTAGTAGTAGTAGAAAGAGGTCTCTGTAAAACGGTGAACGCAGCAGACTCAGAGGTAGACTCAGCGGCTGTCACGCTGTTGATTCTGAAATGCAAGTCGCACATCTGCATGGCCATGCAGGAGCCTACATCTGACTACTTACATTCTGTAAAACCATTAGGTCTATAAATTTAACATTCATTCATCGAGGATATTATCTCACACCAAGTTACATTGCTCCAGCATTCCTTTTCTCTGCAGCTATGCAGTAGCCTAGCTCTGATGCATCCTGTCACATTGCTAAACCTGCCTAAGGAGCCGCAGCAATACTTTTATGAAGGGTTTCCATACATCAAAAGGATTTCATTGAGTTTTTAAAGCTCGACGGAAACCCTGCACTTACATTCTTGACTTTGAAGAAGAATGAACGAATGTCTTGTTTCTTGGGAGGGGGGCCGTCGTCCATGATACTCAAGTCAGCATGCGAATCGTAGGGCAAGCATGCATGGACATCGAAGTCCAGCTCAATTTGTAGGCTGACGGAGAGTGGGGGGTGCGTGGGGTAGGTCAGGTGTGTACGTGTGAGATACGGGGGGTTGATGGGCGGGTAGTCACGGCTGCTGTGGGAAGTGTGCTGCTTTTACAGCAGATGGAGTGACAGCTGGGATAGCCAACCATGTAAGTTAGCGAGAAACAGGTAGCTAATCAGAGAATTATATATCTACGTTAGAGGGGGGATTATTAGCAGTGTCATACATTTAACCCTTTGTGTGCCATATAATCATTGCTCAGGTTAGGACATCGGTTTTATTGATCATGATTACACAGTAGCGGCTGAATATTGGTAGGGACACGTCCCTAGCGTCCCTTCCCAAAATTACGCCCTAGCTCATCATCTCTATCCGCTTCATCCTGTTCTACAGGGTCGCAGGCAAGCTGGAGCCTATCCCAGCTCACTATGGGTAAGAGGTGGGGTACACCCTGGACAAGTCGCCAGGTCATCACAGGGCTGACACATAGAGACAAACAACCATTCACACTCACACCTATGGTCAATTTAGAGCCACCAATTAGTCTAACAGAAAAGCCCCCGTCAGCCACTGGACTTGAACCCAGAACCTTCTTGCTGTGAGGCAGCAGTGCTAACCACTACACCACCATGCTGCCCCATAATAATAATAATAATAATAATAATGAAAATAATTTATTTGTACAGTCATTGTGTATGTGCTTCATAGTTCTTCACATCTGATAAATTAACATCTGGACCCGCTGAGCAACAGAATTGCATCGCAGCTTGCTTTAAATTCTGATACCATGTCCAGCAAACCTTTTTGACCTCTCTGGAAATTAACAAACCCAACAACTGAAGTAAATATGCGAACATTCCCTGATTTGGGAAAGAGAATGTTGTTTTGATAGATAGTTCCCTACCTTACTCAATTGCATTATATCAAAAGCTTGTTAGAATTTCCCAAGGGCATCTGGTTGAGACTAATTAGGAACTCAAGTGGTGTAACTGAAGCTGAGGAACTGTAGATGTTCAGGAGTTGAATAAAGTTATATTCAGTAATTTACTGTCTGTGGCTATATTTTGTGAGTGAAAATTACATTGGGCACTGGGTTAATTTCCATGGTTCACAAAAAAAAAAATAAATCCACATGTAGACCACACCCTGTTTGCACTGAACAGACACAGATCGTGGCATTATGTTACAACCCTACGAGTTGCACTCAAGTGGGGTATTATAAGCAAGAAGTGAGAAATGGAAAGTTGATGCAAACGGTGTCTTTTCACCATGCTTTGGATCTGTGAAGAGTGTCTGCTCTGTGCTCTGGGTGTGCACATGCACTGGCTCTGTGTCAAGAGCAGCTGAGTGTTCAGTGAAGCGGTGGAGGCTAAGCTTCCTCAGGGGATTTTGTGAGAATAATAATTTATCATCTCCATTTGCTTGGATTGCTCGTGGTCCTTTTATTTCTTCCTGGATTCTTCACCAGCTGGTGAGGTTGTGGTCATTATCACCCTTTAGATGCTTTCAGTCAGCTCAGACCTGCCTGCATATGCTTTTGTTTTTACTTTGATAGCTGGACAAAGGTGAATGAATATATACAGGGTGTCCAAAAAGTCTCCATATAGAGGAGAAATTAACACTTTGAGCAAGTTTTCTTCCAATTGTCAGACATACGTATAAAAAAATATACTGATAACATTAAAACCACTGACAGGTGAAGTGGATAACATTGATTATCTCATTACAGTGGCACCTGTCAAGGGGTGGGATATATTAGGCAGCAAGAGAACAGTCATTTACATATATACGTATGTAGCACAAACTGCTGAAAAAGTTAATGCTGACACCTTTCTGTTTTAGCCAGTATGAACTTTTTCAGCAGTTTGTGCTACAGTAGCTGTTCTGTGGGAGGGATGGTGGTGTAGTGGTTAGCACTGCCACCTCACAGCAAAAAGGTTCTGGGTTCATGTCCAGCAGCTGACAGGGTTCTTTCTGTGTGGAGTTTGCATGTTCTTCCCGGGTGCTCCGGTTTCCCCCACAGTCCAAAGACATGCAGGTTAGGCTAATTGGTGGCTCTAAATTACCCATAGGTGTGAATGTGAGTGTGAATGGTTGTTTGTCTCTATGTGTCAAACCTGCAAACATCTGGTGACTTGTCCAGGGTGTACCCCACCTCTCACCCATAGTCAGCTGAGATATGGTATGCTCCAGCTTGCCTGCAACTCTGTACAAGATAAGCGGTTATGGATAATGGATGGATGGAGCTCTTCTGTGGGATTGGACCATATGGGCTAGGCCCCATGTGAATCAGTGAGCCTTCGGCACCCATAAGCCTGTCGCCAGTTGACCGGTTGTCCTTCCTGGATGACTTTTGGTAGATACTAACCACTGCATACTGGGAAGACCCCACAAGATGTGCCATTTTGGAGATGCTCAGACCCAGTCATCTAGCCATCACAATTTGACCCTTGTCAAAGTCGCTCAGATCCTTATGCATGCCCATTTTCCCTGCTTCCAGCACATCAACTTAAAGAACTGACTGTTCTTTTGCTGGCTAATGCATTCCATCCCTTAACATGAGCCCTTGTAGTGATAACCATCCATCCATTATCTGTAGCCGTTTATCCTGTTCTACAGGCAAGCTGGAGCTAATCAATCCCAATTGATTATGGGCGAGAGGCGGGGTACACCTTGGACAAGTCGCCAGGTTATCGCAGGGCTGACACAGAGACAAACGACCATTCACACTCACATTCACACCTACGGTCAATTTAGAGTCACCAATTAACCTAACCTGCATGTCTTTGGACTGTGGGGGAAACCGGAGCACCCGGAGGAAACCCACGCGGACACGGGGAGAACATGCAAACTCCACACAGAAAGGCCCTCGCCGGCTGCTGGGCTTGAACCCAGGACCTTCTTGCTGTGAGGCGACAGTGCTAACATCACCGTGCTGTGGGAAGAAGGATTTTTTTTTTCAAAAATTGTTATTATAGCATTTTTCACAAATTGCGACTGTAATTTGCCCGTTTGTTTTCATTCTAAGCAGAAATGATTTTGTCGGATATTTCGGATAAAGTTTTTATTGATGAAATTTGCAAAAAAATAAAATATATGCTCTGTTTCTCAAAATCGAGTGAATGTGGATAGAATAAAACAGTTATTCCACTCAATCTCGTACTTGGTGCTACACGCATCATCGGCTATCAACTCATATCAGACTCAATTTCTTGGAACAACTGTTTTATACACACACACATATATACAGTGCCCTCCACTATTATTGGCACCCCTGGTTAAGATGTGTTAAAAGCCTTAAAATAAATTCAATTTTGATTGCAGAAGCATAATCTCACACTGAAAATTGTAGAAAAATGTAACCCTTAACTCAAGTGAATTAAAAAAAAAATCCCTGACTAAGAAATAATTATTTTTCATAAAATCACCTGTTCCACAATTATTGGCACCCATAACAATTCCTAGAAAATAAATGTAATTGAAGCATTTTTGTCATTTCTACTGTAGTTTATAAAGTTAATCAGAGTATCTAGGAACCTTTAATTAGTAATTCATCACATCCTGTTTCCCTGGGGTATAAATATGATGTGACACAGAGGCCTATTTCTCTTATCCACTCTTCAACATGGGAAAGACAAGCGAACACACCATTCAAGTAAGGCAGATGTGTGTCGACCTTCATACAGTAAGTCAGGCAATGGCTACAAGAAAATAGCCACTCACCTACACCTGCCCATATCTACAGTCAGAGGAATCATCAAGAAGTTTAAAACAACTGGAACAGTGGCAAACAAGCCTGGACGAGGATGCAAGTTTATCTTGCCACCACGCACAGTGAGGAGGATGATAAGAGAAGTAAAAAGTTCTCCAAAGCTCACTGTTAGAGAATTGCATCAAAGAGTAGCATCTTGGGGTCACAGAGTCTCTGTAACAACCATCAGGCGCTATCTACATGCCAACAAGCTGTTTGGGAGGCATGCATGGAAAAAGCCTTTTCTCACTTACAAGCATAAACATAAACATCTGGAGTTCACTAAGCGGTACTGGGACTTCAACTGGGACCGTGTGCTTTGGTCAGATGAGACCAAGATAGAGCTTTTTGGCAACAAACACTCTAATACATCACAAAAGATGTAGTTAGTTTTTTTTTTTTTTCTTTTTTATCAGACATCTAATTTTTGGGTTTGTTTACCTGACATGTTTCGACGTACAACTTCCGTCTTCCTCAGAGTGTCACCGGATGTTAATTGGTGACGCATCTTTTATCAGCTGCTGTTTCTGAAGGCGTGGCCTTCCTGTCTGGTTTGACAGAAACAGCAGCTGATAAAAGATGCGTCACCAATTAACATCCGGTGACACTCTGAGGAAGACGGAAGTTGTACGTCGAAACATGTCAGGTAAACAAACCCAAAAATTAGATGTCTGATAAAAAAGAAAAAAAAAAAATAACTATATTTAATATAAGACATAATGAACGTAATCGAAAGATCACAAAAGATGAGTATGCGGAAAAGCACCTCATGCCCACTGTGAAGTATGGGGGAGGATCGGTGATGCTGTGGGCCTGTTTCTCTTCCAAAGGCCCCAGGAACCTTGTTAGGGTGCATGGCATCATGAACTCTTTGAAATACCAGGACATTTTAAATCAAAATCTGGTGGCCTCTGCCCGAAAGCTGAAGCTGGGTTGTCACTGGGTCTTTCAGCAAGATAATGACCCTAAACATGTGGCCAAATCTACACAAAAATGGTTCACCAGACACAAAATCAAGCTCCTCCCATGGCCATCTCAGTCCCCAGACCTCAGCCCAATTGAAAACCTTTGGGGTGAGCTGAAGATGAGAGTGCATAGGAGAGGACCCAGGACTCTGGATGATTTAGAGAGATTGTGCAAAGAGGAATGGTTGAATATCCCTGTCTCTGTATTCTCCCATCTTGTGAAATGTTATAGGATAATATTAAGTGCTGTCTTGCTGGCAAAAGGGAGTTGTACAAAGTATTAACATCAGGGATGCCAGTAATTGTGGCACACATGATTTCATGTCAAATAATTATTTCTTAATGTGGGATTTTTTTCCCACTGAATAAATGCACTTGAATTAAAGGTTGGATTTTTCTCTTTTTTTTTTTTGCATTGTTGTCCTATATTATTTTATAAAAAGAATTTATTAGAAGCCTCAGAACATATCTTAACGAGGGGTGCCAATAATTGTGGAGAATTAAAAATTCCATAAGGACTTATTGAGTGGCCCTCCTATGGTGAGACATTCAGTGTACAGTGTCTTGCAAAATTATTCATCCCCCTTTGTGTTTGTCCTGTTTTGTCGCATGACAAGCTGGAATTAAAATGGATGGGGGAAGGGAGGGGGTAGCGCCATTTGATTTAAACAACATGCCTACCACTTTAGAGGTGAAAATTGTTGTTTTATTGTGACACAAACAATAATTAAGATGGAAAAAAACCCCAGAAATCTGGAGTGTGCATAGCTATTCACCTCCCCAAAAGCCAATACTTTGTAGAGCCACCTTTTGCCACAATTACAGCTACAAGTCTCTTGAGGTATGTCTCTATTAGTTTAGCACATCTAGCCACTGGGATTTTTACCCATTCCTCAAGGCAAAACTGCTCCAACTCCTTCAAGTTAGATGGGTTGTGCTGGTGTACAGCAATCTTCAAGTTGTGCCACAGATTCTCAATTGGATTGAGGTCTGGGCTTTGACATTCCAAGACATTTAAATGTTTCCCTTTAAACCACTTCAGTGTAGCTTTAGCAGTATGTTTAGGGTCATTGTCCTGCTGGAATGTGAACCTTAGTCCCAGTCTCAAACCTCTGGCTGACTCAAACAGGATTTTCTCCAGAATTGCTCAATATTTAGTGCCATCCATCTTTCCTTCAGTCCTGACCAGCTTTCCTGTCCCTGCAGATGAAAAATATCCCCACAGCATGATGCTGCCACCACCATGCTTCACTGTAGGAAGGGTGTTCTCAGGATCTTGGGTTTGCGCCACACATGGCATTTCCCATGATGGACAAAAAAAATTAATTTTAGTCTCATTTGACCAGAGAATCTTCTTCCATGTGTTTGGGGACTCTGACACATGCTGTTGGGCAAACTCCAAATGTGTTTTCTTAAGCAATTACTTCTTTTCTGGCAACTCTTCCATAAAGCCCCGTTCTGTGGAGTGTACGGCTTAAAGTGGTCCTATTGACAGATACTCCCATCTCTGCTGTGGATCTTTGCAGCTCCTTCAGTGTTATCTTTGGTGTTTTTGTTGCATCTCTAATTAATGCCCTCCTTGCCCGGTCTGTGAGTTTTGGTGGATGGCCTTCTCTTGTTAGGTTTGTAGTGGTGACATATTCTTTCCATTTTGCTATAATGGATTTAATGGTGCTCTGTGGGATATTCAAAGTTTGGGATATTTGTTTATAACCCAACCCTGATCTATACTTCTCCACAACTTTGTCTCTGACATGTTTTGGAGGCTCCTTGGTTTTCATGTTGCTTGCTTAAGGCCCGGTCCCACTGGCCGATGGACACAAAACGTATGCAAAAAGGACACAGCGGACGAGCAAAATTTCGGGGGTGGCTCTATCCGTTTTCATCCGCTCCAGAAATGGACAAAATTGGCGAAAATTTGCGAAAACAGAACGGAAAAGAACGGACATGTGTAGTATATAGCAGGGATGTTAAACGCATGTTCATAGGAAGCTTAGCGGATGAAAGCGGATGGAAGTGGATGACAGCTCCGAAGGGGTTACCGGTGATAACTGAGAAGCGGACGCATAGCAGAAAGAGCAGATGCATAGCAGATGAAAGGGATGCATCACGTACGCCTAATGGAAACAAAGGGGATGTTGCGCGGATGTATATCGGATGCAGACCGTTCACTGCGCATGCGGGGGGTATGAATTGCGTCTGCTCCGCGGATATAAAGGGATGCAGCACGCACGCCGTCAGCATAAAGCGGAAAGACGTGCTGGCGTCTACATCGATACATCTCTACTACTAGATGATTTTCTCCCCCTTTTTATACAAAATATCGATTGTCCACTAGGTGTCCTTCTACATACTCTAGACATACTCCAGACATCCTAAATATACGAGATACATCCCAGATATAAACGCTTTGTCCGTTTTGAATACTTTATATACGAGATGCATACGCTTACATCCGTTCTATTTCCGTGCTACTAACGATGAATAGACGTTTCATGTACCTTATCTTTCCTCCCTCTTTCCGTTTTCAGCTGCAGTGGATGTGAGTTGCGAGGATGCCCAGAGGATGCAGAGAGGATACAGCAGACGTTTAACGGATGATAACGGACATAGAACGTTTGTTGCTCGTATATGTCGCGGATTTACATCGTACACGGTGGAAAGTTCATCCGTTCTAAAAGTTTTGTGCAGCTCAAAACTTTTTGCGCGGATGAAATCACAGTGGACGGATACTCGATGGATAGAGCGTATGAAGCACGTATGCAATGAGTACACAACGGATGCATAGCGTTTTCCAACGGATGGCAAAGATTTTTTTACGTTTTACATCCTCTTTGCATCCGTAAGTGCAGTGGGACCGGGCCTTTAGTCGTGTTGCAGAGTCAGAGTCCTTCCAGAACAGGTTGATTTATACAGACATCATGTGACAGATCATGTGACACTTTGATTGCACACAGGTGGATCTTAATCAACTAATTATGTGACTTATGAAGTGAATTGGTTGGTGCAGCTCTTATTTAGGGGTTTCATGTAAAAGGGGGTGAATACCCATGCACACTCCAGATTTCTGTTTGGTTTTTTTTATATTTATTATTGTTTGTGTCACAATAAAACAGCAATTTTCACCTTTAAAGTGGTAGGCATGTTGTGTAAATCAAATGGTGCTAACCCCCCCAAAAAAATCAATTTTAATTCCAGCTTGTAATGCCACAAAACAGGACAAACACCAAAGGAGATGAATACTTTTGCAGGACACTGTAAAAACTTAAAAGTAAGGAAATATAGACAAATACATCCAAAAGTGAAACAAAAACAAAAAAATGAAGGTATTACAAGTGCAACAAGAAAGCTGACAATGTACCAATGCATGGAATATGATAATGAGAGAGGTTATAATGATAGATTACTTAACTGATCCAGCAAGACGAGTATGGTTAATTTCTTAAATGATTTTATACTCATGAGAATTTCTAATTTGAACTGGTAATCGGTTCCAACAGGAAGGACCTCTGAATCTAATTGAAAATTTCGAAAAAGTTGTCCTAGAAAAGGTGGGGTGGAGATGATTGGCTGACCTTGTATTGTAATTATGAATTTGGAAGTTGAAGTGAAATATATACACACATGCATAAATTAAATGTTAATTATTTTTACATCATGGACTGACTCTTGTATAATCCAAAATTTCTCTGTTTTTTTTTTCAGTCATAGTAATTATCATATGTCTGGAATTATACTTATTTATCACTGGTACACTGAATTATTCCCAGACAGTACGACCAGCACTAACTCCTACCAGAACCTCTTCTTTCAAAGCCATTAACTTTCATGGCACAGCCTCAAGCTAAATTGTGATTAATATACTTTAAAATTTGCCTTAAAGCAGACTGTTTATCTATGGTCACATGACACTATTTCTTTTGTGTTTTTAGTATGTCAGCTAAAGAGTCCTTGTCTCCCCACACACACACACACACACATCAATTCAGCATTCAGCTGGAATTTTTTTTATAAAATGCTTGAGCTGGAAGGCAGGGAGTACTTTTTTTTTTACTCCTGTCAGCATCACAAGTTTCTGACAAAGGTTCACATTGAGGTTAACCAAAACCAAAAAGGACTTCACTGAAGGTGATTAGTTATTGATTTCGTGTCAGTGCTTGCCAGTGCTCACGAAGAAGAAAGAAGGCTGTATATGAAGGTGTTTCAATAAGATTTGACATGTAAACACCTTATCAGTGTCTCACATCTATTGTAATATAATTTAAATAGGTACCACCTTTCAGTGGGACATATTTACATTACATAAATTGAAAATGGCGGGCGGCACAGTGGTGTAGTGGTTAGCGCTGTTGCCTCACAGCAAGAAGGTCTGGGTTCGAGCCCTGTGGCTGGCGAGGGCCTTTCCGTGCGGAGTTTGCATGTTGTCCGTGTGGGTTTCCTCCGGGTGCTCCGGTTTCCCCCACAGTCCAAACACATGCAGGTTAGGTTAACTGGTGACTCTAAATTGACCGTAGGTGTGAGTGTGAATGGTTATCTGTGTCTATGTGTCAGCCCTGTGATGACCTGGTGACTTGTCCAGGGTGTACCCCGCCTTTTGCCCGTAGTCAGCTGGGATAGGCTCCAGCTTGCCTGCAACCATGTAGAACAGGATAAAGTGGCTAGAGATAATGAGATGAGATTGAAACATGCTTTTCTTATTATAGCACCCTACAGTGGTCAAATTATGTAATTGTTGCTGGACTTCCTCAGGGCAGAGTCTTGAATCACTTCACCAAGTTTGGTGTAGACATATAAAAGCATGACTGAGACCAAGCCTCGCTTCCTGTTTTGCGGCTCTTCTGTCGAATAAGATTACACAACAGGAAATAGCATCATGTCCAGACCTCAGGCTCTAAAAAGGAATGGTAAATAGCAATCTTGACCAAAGATATGAAGAATACTGGCAAAAAACATGCTTTTTTTTAACTTATTATAGCACCCTAAGTGATAAAATGGACTCCCTTTGGGGAGAGTCTCGAGTCAGTCCACCAAGTGTGGTGTAGATACATCAATGTGTTGCTAAATTCTTTTAATAGTCTTTGGTAACAACAAAATTTGGCGGTAATAGGATCAAAGATCTAAGACAAGTTCACAAAAGTAATTTTTTTTCCAAAAAAAGTCAAAATGGTGGAAAATCCAATGAGGCAGACTTTAATGCCAATGGTACATTTGACTTGAGATGACCTAAGAATTCAGGGGAAAACAGATCACAGCCCTAAGATTCATCTCATCTCATTATCTCGAGCAGCTTTATCCTGTTCTACAGGGTCACAGGCAAGCTGGAGCCTATCCCAGCTGACTACGGGCGAAAGGCGGGGTACACCCTGGACAAGTTGCCAGGTCATAACAGGGCTGACACATAGACACAGACAACCATTCACATTCACACCTACGGTCAATTTAGAGTCACCAGTTAACCTAACCTGCATGTCTTTGGACTTTGGGGGAAACCGGAGCACCCGGAGGAAACCCACACGGACACAGGGAGAACATGTAAACTCCACACAGAAAGGCCCTTGCCAGCCATGGGGCTCGAACCCGGACCTTCTTGCTGTGAGGCGACAGC